>NC_090440.1:1504669881-1504983047 GCF_031143425.1 Pleurodeles waltl
GCAACCACTATAAGCCCCTAATAAAAAGTACTTAGGTGTACTATGGGTAGGCCCCTGAGGGCAGCAGCACTGATTGTGCCACTCTCTAGGGCCATGCATCCAGATGTCCCCAGCACTGCCATTACAGGCTGGGTGTACTGGCGCAAACCTAAAACACAAACCTGACATGGCACGCTGCCTCTGTGCCCTGACTACCATACACTGCATACACTATGGGTAAGACACCCCTCTGGCAGGCCTTACAGCCCTAAGATAGAGTGCACTATATCATATGTGAGGGCATAGCTGCATGAGCAATATGCCCCCACCCTGAACACTGGTCAACACAAGTTTCCCAGCTACATGATGGCCACTCTGAACCCTGGGTTGTTTGGTATCAAATAAGTCAGAATGATAAATCCAAACTGGTAATTTATCCTTAAATGTATCAAGGGGTCACAGTAGAGGTGCCCCCTGCAAAACCTAACTGCCCTGGCTGACTGGTCCCATCCAGCCTGCAACCTCCAGACATCCAATCTACAAACCTTGGGGAGAGATCCAGCCCTCTGGTTTTTAGAACAATGCCCTTCATGGGTGGAGGTGCTAACACCCCCTCCCTCAGGAATGTTCACTGAGGAGAGCTTTAAAGGCTTACCATCTTTGAAACTCCACCCCCAGGCCTGATGCTAGCAGCAGATGGTCAGCTCCTTTGCAAACCCCTACTTTTGGTGGGAGCAAAGGTGGGTGTTAGAAATGGGTCTCTAGTTGGCAGTCGGTTCGAACTCTGTCCAAGTAAGGACCATCACTCTAGTCAGGATAAGGGAGATAATCATTCAGATAACCCCTGCTCACCCCCTTGGTAGCTTGGCATGAGCAGTCACGCTTATCTCAGAAGCAATGTGTAAAGCATTTGCACATAACCCACAGTAACACAGTGAAAACACTACAAAAGGATATCACACTAGTTTTAGAAAAATATACAGTAATAAAGATATGAATTTTGCAAGATTTAACTTAAAAATACAGTTCCTTGAAGTTGATAGCTCCACCTGGGGCTATCAAGGAGTCGTGATCAACAACACCAAAAGTTCATGCCGGCCGCAGTGTCGCAGGCCAGCTATGGTGTCGGGAAGACCCGCAAACAGTACCTTTGGATTTGCAGGTCATTGTGATCCTCACAGTGAGCTCCGGAGATCGACATCGCTGGCCTCGTGGTGTAGGTTCCAGAGTTGGTGCGGGGGTGGTCGGGACCTTAAAAGTCACACGCAGTGCGGAAAGAACTCTGGGATGAAGTCGAGAGTGCTGGCAACGATGGCGTCAGGGCTGCGGTACAAAGCAGGACGATGCAACGTGTGGTGTTCACAGGTCATGGTGCAGGCAGCGGCTCGGTGACGGTGTCCAGCAGAGTCAGTGAGACCAGAGCTGCGGTGTGAAGTGGGGTGGTAGAACATGCAGTGTCACTAGGTCAAGGTGCAGGCAGTGGCATCGTTGTTGCTGAAGCACTGTTGTTGGTAGGCCCAAGTTGGCAGTGCGGCTCTGGATGGCTCTGGACGGTGTCTACGAGTCGCGTTGCAGACAGGGAGGTCTGTGGACCGGGGCTGCATTGCGGGACAGGATGGTGCTTAGTGCTCCTCACTAGTGGCATTCACAGGCCACAGTGCAGGCATGGATGTCAGCAGGAGTAGCAGTGGCAGGGATCCCAGGCTGCAGTGTGAGCAGGCGATACTGGAGTGCGGGGCCCACAGGTAGCAGTGTGAGCAGAGGCTCAGTAAAGTTGTCCGATGATGGCATTGGTGAGACGAGGGTCGTGGTGAGAAGCAGGGCACTGCGGCTCTTTGTGGTGTCGGCAGGTGACGCTGCAGGCCAGCATCATCTTTGATGATGTCGCAGTGGTATTTCTCCTTGAACAGCACAAAACGTACAGTTCCCAGTGCTGTAGGAAGAGAAAACTGAAGTCTTTGATATCCCCGAGACTTCCAACAGGAGGCACACTCTACTCCAAGCCCTTAGAGAACTTTCTCAAGCAGGATACATAGCAAAGTTCAACCTATGCTCTCTTTTAAGGCAGAAGCAACAACTGCAGGCCAATCCAGCAAAGCAACACAGTAAACGGGCAGTACTCCTCCTCCAGCTCTTCAGCTCTTCTCCTTGGCAGAGGTTCCTCTTGATTCCAGAAAGATTCTACAAGTCCGGGTTTTTGGGTCCAATACTTTAAAAAAATATGTGTGGG
This sequence comes from Pleurodeles waltl, assembly GCF_031143425.1. Taxonomy (NCBI): domain Eukaryota; kingdom Metazoa; phylum Chordata; class Amphibia; order Caudata; family Salamandridae; genus Pleurodeles; species Pleurodeles waltl. The sequence goes on from NC_090440.1 coordinate 1,504,672,091, forward strand.
ATTTCCCAAGACTGAAAAACTTGATATTGTATTGTGCATTCTGCTATTTATAACTTTATCTTGGGACATCTTGAGGATTTTTTCCCACCTCATCTTTCTACTATATGTACCTCTTTTAATTGACTCCGGGTTAATAAACTATTAAACAATGTGTAGACTACTCCCATCATGCAGACCAATGGGTGTCTCCGTCACTAAAAAGTCCTAATTTAGATAACTTTGGGCAATATGTACAAAACATATTTGTGACCGGTAATCGACTGTAAAAATGCTTTTACATATGTAAATAGCATAAGGTGCACTTCAGCAACATTACCCAATCACAATTTGTGTTTAGCGATTTGTTATTTAGAAAGGGTGTGTTTAGAGCACCTCTTCCTAATGTTGAAACACAGTGGTATGTATGAATGCTTTTGCAACTGAATTGCAGTGGCTAAACATTTATTTTAACCAACACCTCAAGGGGAGTGGTAAACATTTCCAAATGTTTTCAACAGGGCGCCTTCCATTTTGTGAGTGTTGAATCAATTATTTTGGGACCACTGCCTGCCTTCCAAAGGTACACTTCAAAGTTTCATTTTTTCTTTTTAAATGCATTCCATTTTCCTAAATTGTAATGGGATACATTTAAAACAATGGTCTGCTTAATTAAAAATCAATCACAGCAATGGTGGTCTGCTGACCCCAGCAGGCCACCATCCCTTTGATGGCCGCAATTCCTAATAGTTTGCAAATTGCAATCTACCTCATTATTATTTATGAGGTAGGTCGATTAGGACCCCATTAGGAGTTGCCGAATGTAACTCAATGGGTTACATAGGCCTCGAAAAATCATAAAAATGTTGCTAGACCTGCAGGTCGTTTAACTTGAATAATCTATTTGGCAATAACTGCAATGTGTTTAACCCATTAAAGAGTCTCAATTTTGTGATCCTGGGCAAATAGTATACTTTACATAGACACCATTTTCTTCATTCTCACATGTGAGAGTACCTTCAAATATATGAGCTCAGCATTTCTGCTGTGCTTAACTTGACTAAACGTTTGCTCCATGTATAAAAAGAATTTAGCCCACATATGGGAGACACATGATTGATAACTTGCCTCTTAGTTTACTAATAACATTGCTATCAGGGCAGGAGTGTCCCTAGGTTTATGTTTAAACACTCATGTACAATAAATATATTACTAAAGCATGATGTGGTCGCATACTTTCATTTACAGAGAGACAATTTCTATGAAATGTCCAAAAACCTTCCCATTAACTTGCAGCTTTATTGATAAAACGATATAATGTATTAACAAGTCTTATGAAAATCTGGTATCAGAAAACATTTATTCTTTGCACATCACCAAGTGAAGTGTTCGGATTTGTTTTCCTATTAAAATCATTTTTCATCACACAGAAGCGACCTGATAAAATATGACTTGCCTTAGCGATTGGAGTAGAATTTTTGAGACATGTCACATACAAAGAATCACAATAAGGAAATAGCAATCCCTAATATTTGTACATAAGGCCCTTTAGTTTAACTAATATTGTACTACAAATCTTTTTGTTTTAGTTCAGTTTCTAAATTAGGGTGTGGTAATGCATATGACTGGCTTTTTTGACCATATTAATTTAATGTCTCTCTGCCGGACATGTTTTTATACATGCACAGGGAACTTAGGCCCTCATTATGATCTCAGTGGTAAAAACTACTGAGATCCGCGCGGGCGTTCAACAGAAGAACGCCAGTGCAACTACCCCCCTGCCGGCGTATAATGTTTTCTCCGCTGGGCCGGCTGACGGAAACAGTGTTTCCCCCCACCGTCCCAGCAGGGAAAAGGGCTGTAACATTAACAGTGGCTCCAAATGGAGCCGCCGCCAATGTTGGTGTGCAGCGGGTGCAGCAGCACCCGTTGCGCAGATCACTGCCCGTAAATTGGCCCGGAGCACCCCTTCCGCCAGCCTTTACCCGATGGGGGAACCCGCCAGGGAAAGGCTGGAGGAAAGGGAATCATTATCCTGTTGGATAATGATTTCCTCCACTGTCAGGCTGCCTATCGGCGGCAGCCTGGCGGTGGAGGAGGGCCGCCATAGGCGGCCCTCACTGTGCACATTATATGGCGGTTCAGACCTCCGTGCCGGTGGCGGTCTTTGCCGCCACCACCGGCATGGCGGTCCGAACCGCCGGGGTTCATAATGACTCCCTTAGTGTCTGAAACTACTTTTGTGCCGAATCCCTGACAGACATTCCACCTTAAAGTCTTGCTCTAGCTTGGCTGTAGAATCTGCCACTTTGCACAGCATATCCTGTAGGACAGAATAGCGTTGTTTGTCCATACTGATCTCTTGACTCATCTCTGGGTTTTTAGCTTTTATTGTGGCCATTCTCAAAAGAGTTATTTTTCTCCCCATTTAGTCACTGCCTAAACTCACTAAGGTGTGACCACATGGGTCAGTGTTCTAGCTTCTGTATTTTTATATGTGTGGGTTAAGTTGCAATAATATATCAATTCTTAAATATGTATGATTGGATAGAAAGATAAAGGGACATATTTATACTTTTTGGCAGTTTTTGAACCAAAAGGTTTAGCACAGGCTTGCACCATTTCTGAGCACCAGCTGGGCACCATATTTGTGGAATAGTGCAAGCCGGTGTAAAGTGTACGCTAGCATTAAAAAAAATGACGTTAGCTGGGTGGGGCTGGCTGTGTGGGAAAAGGGGGTTGTGATTGTTCGACCGAGTCTCGGTCAATCCCGCCATACCCCTGGGGCACCAGTGCAGTCGTTGTTCCTGACCCGGATGCAGACCGTCAGGAACCTATCTGCTTCCACATTTGGGTGATGTACGGCTTCTTAAAGCCCTTCTCGCCATAGCCTGGGAGAGGAGAGGAGAGAGAGAAGCGACGGACGAGACAAGGGACACAGCGGTGCAAAAAAAAGGATGGCAAAAGTATCAGTAGAGGCGGCAGCAGCACTCTGAGAGGCGGCAGCGGCACTCCGGGAAGCAGTGGCAGCTCCAGGACCACCAGCGACAACAGAGGAGGAAGAGCCAGCACCAGACGCGGGACTAACAGCTACCCCATGAGGAGCGGCTGAAGAAGGTGGGTAAACCGTCTGAGTTCAGTCATGTGTAGCAGACGCTGATACCAGGACCTGGTGTCCAACTACGGTGGTGTCTCCACCACAGCAACCATTGCTGGACCAGGAGGCAGAAAACCCCCGGATCCGGCCACGCTCTGGGCAGAGCGTGGCCTCAGCAGGTATGAGGATTGCGGGTTCATCTACCATTCCTGAGAGACGAGTGGGAGGCGGAAGGGAGGACAGGCAGTTACCTACCGTGTTCTGAGAGCCTCGAGGGGGTGGGAAGGGATTCGTTTGTTTTGGTTTGTTCTGTTTTGGGTTTTCCCTTTTATTTGTGGCATTTTTCAGAATTTATTTGTTCAAAGTAGAGAACCAAAAGTTGGTCTTTCCACGCCACAGGGTCCTAGTAGACAGGTCTTCTATGGAGCTGAACTACCATAGAAAAAAGGAAAAGGCAAAGAATGTTCACAGTTGTAGTATGCAGCACTAGCCTAACCCAAAGAGATAAAAAAGAGGGAAAAGAAAGGGAGACAAGACGGCCTCTGACAAATTGAAAAGACACCAGACGAAAGCAAGAGAGGACAGACCTCCAGAGAGAGAGAGAGAGAGAGAAGCCGAAGAGCAGAGAAGGAGAAATAAAGAAGATATAGAACAGGGAAAACAGACTAGAAAAAATAACAAGAAGAAAACTTACCAGACCACTCATCGTTGTCTGTCTCTGCTTCTTTCCCACATGTGCCTCAGGAGATCCCATCTGGAGGAAAGACGAAGAAGAAGATGAACACCCTGTGAACCCAGAGGCAGAACTGCAAAAAAAAGAAAAACATAAACTACAACCATCATTCCACTTAATAAAGACATACCACTGGCTAAGAGTCGTCATTACGGTATCCCCTGTCACAGGGGTTTTGCACCAAAAAATGACGTTAGGCAGGATAGAGTACAAAGAAATGACTCTAACCAGCCTACCATCATTTTCTGACGCAAAACCATCCATACCACATGACTCCTGCCTTAGAAAAGACAGGAGTGATGCCCACCTCCCCAATTGCCAGCACAGGGGACCAGGGTCCCCTGGGCATGGCCATTGCAGCCAGTGCCATTTCAGGGGCCCTAATGGCACTCTAAAAAGATTGATCAAATATTTACCTATACTTAGCTGGGATGGGGTCCCCCATCCTCTGATGTCTCTCTGGTGTCAGTGGGGGTGTCCCTGGGCCTGGGGAGAGCACCTGTGGGCTTATTCCATGGTGTTCCACCATGGAAATAGGCCTACAGGTCCCCTAATGCCTGCCCTAACCCAGGCGTTAAATAATGGTGCAAAGCAAGCTTTGCACCATTATTTGACCCCTCCTCCCCCGTGCGTGATTTTAGCACAGCAGGATAAATATGGCGCTAAGGCCATAGAGTCATTTTTTGCATGGGAACGCCTACCTTGCATCTCATTGATACAAGCAAGGTTTCCACATCCAAAAAATGACTTTAACTCCATAACTTTGGCGCTGGATGGGTCTAGCGCCAAAGTATAAATATAGAGTTAGTTTTGCAAACTAAAAAAATGATGGAAATTCGGTGCAAAACGAGTATAAATATGCCCCAAAATCTGTGAGATCAACAGAGAGTGTACACATTCTGGGCAAGAGAGACAAAGTGAGAAAGAAACATAGAATGAAAGAGACCAGGAGAAAGTAGCATAAGAACAAATCTTAAGACAGATACAGTAAGAAACATTAGCAACATTTTTTTTGTACTGAAGTTAGAGCCTGAAGATATAAATCTAGGTAGCAAACTACAGGTAATCAGTGTTTTCTGTGAATGCGTTTCGATGTGGGGTTCAGTTTGCAACGCAACTGATGTCACAAGACAAAATAAACATTTGCAGAAGGCTGTGAAATTAATCTTTTTACATAAACATTAACAAGAGGAATCTTTTTCCCTTGTTAACATTTATGGCAAAGCAATCATGTTTCAAACACCTGTGAATGTCTGTGTATGAAAGCTTTGGAGGCCTGCAAGGGACAGCAGCCCTTCATATCTGATTCAGATTCCCTAGATGTAAAAAATCAATGAAAATAATAGCCCCCTTCTTACTAGGCCTGAGCGGAGTGTGCAGAGTTGAGCTATGCACAACTCCATGAAGTGGAAAAAAACTCTTCCACGCTACCAGGAGTTCTGAGCTGATTTCTACATTGCACTTGTTCCCATTGCATTTCAAGTCAAACGCAACACAAAGTAAGCAGTTGAGTTCAAAATTACAGCACTGCCATGTAGTTTTTAACTTTGTTAATGATGCTGGGCCAGTTTTTTTCATCCTACATCAATCATTACAATCCTTCACCTTTATACTTAATCTACCCCTATTTGTTATTGTTTGTATTAGTGTGTCTTTTTGTTTCTGATTATTTTTGCTTTAAAAAAAAAAAAAAACATTGAGTTTTTTTTTAATTTTTGTATTTTTGTTTATTTTCCATAATTTTTTCCTTCCTTCCTTCCCTTCCTGCTTTTGAACTTCTCTTCTTCACCCTACCCCACCTGGCACCATGGCAGAGCATGGAAACAGTAGCCGTCTAACTTGTGGGTTTTGGAACCATCAAGGGAGGCCACATTGGGTGATTTTAAGCGAGGAAGAGGTGGCAGCATTGTTTTTATATGCAACATCACCTCCCGTACATGCTGGTAGGCCTGGGAGTGGTTAGCCCCTGCAGGAACATGAGATACGTTGGGCTAGGGTGCGCCGGTTTGTCAGGGCCACCACACAGGTCCAGTGCACCACCTAGCAGCTTTCACACTATTGGGTGGATATAAACAACTGCAAGCAGGACCTGCTTGAACTGCTAGTTGTCAAGATTCCGGGGCTTTGTGAGTATTATATTTTGATTGTGTTTGTGCTTTACAGTGCTAACCTTTTTTTCCGAATAGCATGCGGCTTTCACTCAGAGATAGGTTTAATCTATGTTAAGAATATTATTTATTATGCGATCCAGTTAGAGATAGGCAGGTGCTTGGAGCTATATCACCGTACTTCTAGGCACTCACTTTAGCTGGTTAATTAGGAAGCTCTTGCAACACAGGCTCCTCTGCCCTCCTGTCTCCATAGTGAATTTATGATATCAGTGAATTATAATTTTCTGTGACATTGTGTAGCACGTGCAGTTCCAAGCAATTTCACAGTGATGGGAGTTGCATGAATTGCAAAAAAAGGAGACTGAGTTGGTTCATCAAGGGGGTTGAGAAATGGGAATAGAATGAAAGATCACTCATTGCAATGCATTAGTTCCAAATAGTTGATCATACTAGTACTATAGGAGATGTAATTTAAGTACAATGTTACTGCAATTTCCTGTTATGTAATAATTTTGTGGAGATTAACGGGACCATTCATGTATATTTTTATCTTTTGAATTTCTTACATCAGCCCCCAAGGGCAAGAAGAGGGACACTAGCATCGGGGTACTGCAGGAGCTGGGGAGGCATTGACCACAAGTGCTGATGCTGATGGTGCTGTGCATCCCAGTGAGTCCTATAATGCAATATTATTATTATTTCCCTAACATTTACCTCTCCCCTTTTTATACCACTTTTAATTTTGCCTGGTTTACTTTTTTCATACTGTTTCATAATTTTTTGCAACTCCCCTATCCAAGTTTTGTTTAATTATAAATTCTATTTTCTTCTGTCTTTCATTGACCATTTTGTTTTCCACCCCTTCATTGCTCTTCAATAATTCTGAGTCATTGTCAATCATAGGCTATAGCTCTGCCATTCTTTTATGGAAAGAATAGGTCGGCTTCACTAACTGCTTTTCTAACATTCCAACAAAATGCCCAGAGTGATATTTTTGATAAAAGATACTGCAGTGCTAACCGAACTGTAACAATGTATTGGGATTGTGTTAGAAATGGGGTCTTTGGTTGGCAGTCAGATGACCCCCTGTCCAAGCAAGGACCTTCACTCTAGTCAGGGTAAAGGAGAATCACTCTCAGTTAACCCCCGTTCACCCCCTTGATAGCTTGGTACAAACAGGAAGGCTTAACTTTAGAAGCAATATGTAAAGTATTTGTACCAACACATACAGTTATAAAGTGAAAACACTACACAATGGACACCCCACCAGTTTAGAAAAATAGATATGATTTATCTAAGTCAAACAAGACCCAAATGACAAAAATCCAACATACAGAAGTCAAAATATGAAGTTTCAAAAGAATAAGAGTCTTAGGCGGTCATTCTGACCGCGGCGGGCGGCGGTCGCCGCCCGCCATCCGGTCACCGCCAAATGGCCGCTCCGTGGTCAGGAGACCACGGATGCCATTCTGGCTTTCCCACTGGGAAAGCCGGCTCCGAATGGAGCCGGCGGTGTTGCAGGGGTGCGACGGGTGCAGTAGCACCCGTCGCGATTTTCACTGTCTGCAAAGCAGACAGTGAAAATCTTCATGGGGCCCTGTTAGGGGGCCCCTGCACTGCCCATGCCAGTGGCATGGGCAGTGCAGGGGCCCCCAGGGTCCCCACGACACCCGTTCCCGCCATCCTGGTTCTGGCGGTGTAAACCACCAGAAACAGGCTGGCGGGAAGGGGGTCGGAATCCCCATGGCGGCGCTGCAAGCAGCGCCGCCATGGAGGATTCCCTGGGCCAGGCGCCGGTTCCCCTTTTCTGACCGCGGCTTTACCACCGCGGTCAGAATGGCCCTGGAAGCACCGCCAGCCTGTTGGCGGTGCTTCCGTTGCCCTCCACCCTGGCGGTCATAGACCGCCAGGGTTGGAATGAGGGCCTTAATCCTTAGAAAACAGTGAGAATGCTGTTGTTATACAAAATACCTAGTCTGCATCAAATATAAAGCTGCACGGGCGAGCGTGCGTCAGAAAAGGGTAGCGTTGCGTAGATTCCTTACTCGCAAGTGAGACCGTGCATTGTTTCCTTCTCTGGTTGGGTTGGCAATGCATAGTTTTTCTCCCTCGCAAGAGATCGATGTGTTGATACTGGACGGGGCCCCTCGGATCCGCGCAGAGTCATGGACACCTAGGGACGATGCATGGAAAACTGCATTGTGTGGGGTTTGTGTCATTATCATCCTGTGTAAGTGGGTGTTGCAAATCGTTTCTCCAGTGGCATTGCATCGAGTGCTCATCCACGATGCAGGTGGAGCATCGATTTCAGCCGCGAAGATGGAAGTGTGTTGTTTATCAGCATCGTTGCAGAAGGTATGTCAAACATTTCCCGGCACAGTGGTCTGTGTGTGGAGTTTCAGTCCTTGTCTGCCAACTTCACCTTTAAAAGGCCCAGGGACTGCAAGGGCACCACTTGGCAGGCCAGGAGTCTCAGTAGAGAGACTTCAACAACATGAGGCAAGGTCAGTTCAAGCCCTTGGAGATTCTTCTCAAGCAGGAATGAGCAACAAGTCCAGTATTTGTCCCCTTTCACAGATGCAGAAGCAGCAACTCCAGGATAGCCCAGCAAAGCACAGTTACAGGCATGGGCAACACTTTTCCTCAGCTCTTCAGCTCTTCTCCTTGGCAGAGGTTCCTCTTGATTCCAGAAGTGATCTAATCTTCAGGGGGTTTCAGTCCACTACTTATATCCCTTTCTGCCTTTGAAGTAGGCAAACTTCAAAGGAAAGTCTCTCTTGTTTGTAAGACCCTGCCTTGCCCAGGGCAGGCACCAGGCACACACCAGTGGGTTGGAGACTGCAGTGTGTGAGAGCAGGCACAGCCCTTTCAGGTGAGAGGGACCACTCCTCCCCTCCCTCCCAGCACAGATGGCTCATGAGGATATGCAGGCTACAACACAGCTCCCTTTGCATCACTGTCTAGAGGAGAGGTGCAAACAACCCAACTGTCAAAGTGACCCAGACAGGGAATCTACAGACAGAGTCACAGAATGGTTTAAGCAAGAAAATGCCTACTTTCCAAAAGTAGCGTTTTCAAACACACTGTCTAAAAATATCAAAAGATGTATTTTTAAATTGTGAGTTCAGAGGTCCTACACTCCATATTTCCATCTGCTCCCAAATGGAATATGCACTTTAATAATATTTAAAGCCAGCCCCCATGTTATCCAATGAGAGAGATAGTGCACAGTGAAAACCAAATTTGGCAGTATTTAAATGTTAGGACATAAAGAACACATTAGTATATGTCCTACCTTAAACATACACTGCACCCTGCCCATGGGGCTACCTAGGGCCTACTTTAGGGGTGTCTTACATGTATGAAAAGGGAAGGTTTAGGCCTGGAAAGTGGGTACACTTGCCAAGTCGAATTGGCAGCTTAAAACTGTACATACAGACACTACAGTGGCAGGTCTGAGCATTTTTTACAGGGCTACTCATGTGGGTGGCACAACCAGTGCTGCAGGCCTACTAGTAGCATTTGATTTACAGGCTCTGGACACCTCTAGTGCACTGTACTGGGGACTTACTAGTAAATCAAATATGTGAACCATAGAAAGCCAATTACACATACATTTTACATAGGATCACTTGGACTTTAGCACTGGATAGCAGTGGTGAAGTGCCCAGAGTATCAAAATCAGCAAAAACAGAGTCCAGCACACATCAACAACCTAGGAAACAGAGGCAAAAAGTTAAGGGAGACCACACCAAGCATGCCAAGTCTAACACGTGTCACCCCCAGCTGAAAGTGGGGAGCAACTACCCAACCTCATGGGAGTTTTCATCACTAAGGCAGAGGAATCTTGACATACCATCAGCATTGGCGTGTTCTGTGCCAGGGCGATGTTCCCTGTAAAGTCCATCCCCTGTAGGGACATGGACCACCTCAACATTTTGGGATTCTCACCCCTCATCTGCATTAACCATCTGAGCGGCCTGTGGTTAGTCTGAACCTGGAAGTGAGTCCCAAACAAATAGGGTCTTAGCTTCTTCAGACCACAGAAAAATCTTTATGCTCTATTGCACTCCACCTACTATCCATGGAAGTAACCTCCTGTTAATCAAGACTACAGGTTGATCTAGGCCCTCTTCATTAAGCTGTGACAGTACTGCTCCTATACCATGCTCTCGGGTGTCTGTTTGCAAAACAAACTCCTTGGAGCAGTCAGGTACCTTCAGCACAGGTTCTGTGCACATGGCAGCCTTCAGGGCATCAAAAGTGGTCTGGCAAGCCTCTCTCCAGATCACCTTCTTTGGTTGCTTCTTGGAAGTCAACTCATTCAAGGGGGCAACAATGGTGCTATACCACTTGACAAACCTCCTGTAATAGCCCCCACCTCAGTCTGGGTCTTGGGAGGCTCCCAAGCCAGAATGGTGTCAATATTTGGATGTAGGGGTGCCACCTGGTCACTCCCTACCTGCTGTCCCAAATACACCACTGAACCCTGCCCTGTTTGGCACTTGCCTGCCTTTATAATGAGTCCTGCCTTTTGCAGGGCCTCCACCACTCTGCAGAGGTGCTGCAAGTGTTCCTCCCAAGTGGGAACTGAACACTGCAATATCATCCAAGCATGCTGCACTGTAGTCATCAAGTCAAGTCAAAACCAGGTTGACCAACCTCTGACATGTGCCAGGGGCATTTGTCATCCCAAATGGCATCACTTTAAACTGTAAGTGCCTATCTGGGGTAGAAAATGCTGACCTCTCCTTGGCCTCCTCAGTTACGATAATCTGCCAATACCCAGACGTCAAATCAAATGTGCTGAGGTATTTGGTTGGTCATTAGCACAAATTTGAATAGAGTTTTCAAAGTTTTTCACCATAAGTTGGTGCGGCGAGTGCCGTATCTTCGGACACGTGTTTCTGGCTATTTGGCCGTCACCAGCGAAGAGCAACGTGTAGCTGGCGGGGTTGCTTGAAATGCCGCCTTGAAAGTATTCAAAGGTTTAAGTACCACTCAAGAAGGTGCACAGGTGCTTCACCCAAGCTCGTCAGCTCAGAGGCTCACAGGAGACTTAATTACAACAGTCAAAATGGGGAGCACCCTGTCTTCCATTCCAGCATTTGTGACCCCAAGGCATCATGGTAAATGCAGTCATTAGCACGAATTTGAATAAAGTTTCAAAAGTTTTTCACCATAAGTTGGTGCGGCGAGTGCCGTATCTTCGGACACGTGTTTCTGGCTACTTGGCCGTCATCAGCGAAGAGCAACGTGTAGCTGGCGGGGTTGCTTGAAATGCCGCCTTGAAAGTATTCACAGGTTTAAGTACCACTCAAGAAGGCGCACAGGTGCTTCACCCGAGCTCGTCAGCTCAGAGGCTCACGGGAGCCTTAATTACAACAGTCAAAATGGGGAGCACCCTGTGTTCCATTCCAGCATTTGTGACCCCAAGGCATCATGGTAAATGCAGTCATTAGCACGAATTTGAATAGAGTTTTCAAAGTTTTTCACCATAAGTTGGTGCGGCGAGTGCCGTATCTTCGGACACGTGTTTCTGGCAATTTGGCCATCATCAGCGAAGAGCAACGTGTAGCTGGCGGGGTTGCTTGAAATGCCACCTTGAAAGTATTCACAGGTTTAAGTGCCACTCAAGAAGGCGCACAGGTGCTTCACCCGAGCTCGTCAGCTCAGAGGCTCACGGGAGCCTTAATTACAACAGTCAAAATGGGGAGCACCCTGTCTTCCATTCCAGCATTTGTGACCCCAAGGCATCATGGTAAATGCAGTCATTAGCACGAATTTGAATAGAGTTTTCAAAGTTTTTCACCATAATTTGGTGCGGCGAGTGCTGTATCTTCGTACATGTGTTTCTGGCTATTTGGCCGTCATCAGCGAAGAGCAACGTGTAGCTGGCGGGGTTGATTGAAATGCCACCTTCAAAGTATTCACAGGTTTAAGTACCACTCAAGAAGGCGCACAGGTGCTTCACCCGAGCTCGTCAGCTCAGAGGCTCACGGAAGTCTTAATTACAACAGTCAAAATGGGGAGCACCCTGTCTTCCATTCCAGCATTTGTGACCCCAAGGCATCATGGTAAATGCAGTCATTAGCACAAATTTGAATAGAGTTTTCAAAGTTTTTCACCATAAGTTGGTGCGGCGAGTGCCGTATCTTCTCTTCGGACACGTGTTTCTGGCTATTTGGCCGTCATCAGCGAAGAGCAACGTGTAGCTGGTGGGGTGTATATATATATATGTGTGTGCATGTGTATATATATATATATATATGTATATACATATATATGTATGTATATGTATATATATGTATGTATATGTATATATATGAATATACATATATATGTGTGTATATATATATATATATATATATATAAAAATACATATACATATATATATATAAAGAGAGCGCGAGAGAGATAGATTCTATCTATATAGAAATACATCTGTCTTTTGTGTAGTGGCAGTTTTGATGCCATAAAGTAGCACAGATGGTTTATAGGCCTGCGGCAAAGGATATACATGTATTTAACTGAGTGGATAAGTAAAGCCAGGGGTGTCCTGTGCTTTAAAACAAATTAAATGTATCTGGAGTGTGGCTATGGAAATATGAGGTGCACTTTTGCTGGGTGGTACTGAGGGAATTAGAAGAGGAGGTCATGGGAGGCAGAGCACCAAAAATGATTGTCACACTGGGTGCCACAAGACCTAAAGGCTGTAATGATGGGCATGTGGTAAGGTGAAGTAATAGTGTGCCTTTTTTGTTTCAGTGTATTCAGAGAATCTGCTGAATCAGAGAAGAAGCGAAGGTAAGGACAATATTTACTATTGGACACATCAAACACACCAAGAGAAATGTTGTGACTCTATCTGCCTTCTACGTGGGCTAGTACTTTAGAGGGACAGTTTAGCCAGTAGCAGAGATGGCATATAGATGGATGATTGCTGCTCAAGCCCTAACTCAAGTTATGGAGGATAGCTCTGATGCAGGATCAGAGACTGAGACAGCATCTGAGGGCTAGGACAATGGGGCAGAATATGGGACTGATTTTTCAGTCAGCGGAGTCCCATCTGCCGGCACCTCTTCCAGTGATTCTGAAGGAGACGGTGACGACAGTTGTGCTGTCCCTTCGCATCACAGTCTGTGCAGTGGGACAACAGCAGGTTAGCCCAACCCAGAGAGCTGGTGTGTTCTGCAGCAAGCACAGAGAGAGTGCTCTCTTGGCAGCCCTCCGATTTAGTTCAGCCCCAAATTCCACCTTCTACTGGTGACACTGGATGTAAAGTCGATAGGGCCAACCTTTTGCCAGTCGACTACATCCATCTATTTTTGGATGGTGACATCCTTCAGGAAATTGTGCAGCAAACAAATCTGCATGCAGACCACTTTCTAAGGGAGCATGGAGGCACTCTAGGGCCCCATTCTAGGGCACACCAGTGGACTCCCACTTCAATGGCGGAGTTGATATTTTTGGACCTTACGCTTAAAATGGGGTTAGTGCAGAAACCCACCTTGCAGTCCTACTAGACGACTCGGACTGTTTAGGTAACCCCCATCTTCGCACCATACATGAGCAGAAATTATTTTTGCTACTGCAGCGCATGCTGGATTTCAATGACAATTCTGCAGCATTGCCCTGGACCACCCAGACCATGATAGGTTGTTCAAAATTCGGCCTGTCGTGGAACATTTGTTGTCCAGGTTTCCAGAGATCTATACTCCTGGAAAGAATATAGCAGTCAATGAGTCCTTGTTCCTGTACAAAGGACGGCTGCTGTTCAGACAGTACATTGCGAGCAAAAGAGCTTGCTATAGCATAAAGCTGTACATGCTGTGTGAGAGATCCTCTGGCTATGTGTACTACTTGAGAGTATACACAGGGAAGGAATCTACCCTAAACCCTGTAGGTTTCCCTCCTGTGTTAGGGGTCACAGGAAAGATTGTATGATAATTTGTACAGCCACTCCTTCACAAAGGTTATAACCTTTATGTGGACAATTTCTATACAGGAGTAGAGCTGTTCAGTGAGCTCTACAAACCTGGCATTGTGGCCTGTGGGTACAGTTTGTTGTAACAGCAAAGGATTGCCACAGGAGCTTGTTTGCAAGAAGCTCCAGAAATCCCAGCTTACTGAGTTGTGTTCCAACGAACTGCTCGCAGTCAAGTTCTTGGATAGAAGTGATGTATACATGCTCACTACAATTCATGATGAGAGCACTTCCCCTATCATGGTACAAGAAACTGTTTATCCACCTCATCCAGATGGCAACATACAATGCGTATGTTGTTTATTGTCAGACAACCACAGAAAGACTCATGACTTTCCTTGTCTTCCATTTGTCTGCAATTGAAAGCCTCACTGCTGTTACAAAAGCAGCAGCAGCCTCCACTCATATGTTCTGGAGGATGCGGCAAGGCTGCAGGAAAGCACTTTGCTGAAGGCATTCCTAAACACCCAAAAAAGATCGTCCATGTTGTTGCTGTAAAGTGTGCTCTAAGCATGGAAAGTGGCAGGAGAGTCAGTATTACTGTCCCTAGTGCCCATCTCAACTAGGCCTCTGTGTCCCTACATGCTTTACGTTTTATCAAACTAAAGCAAAGTTCTGGGAAATCGACTGACATGGATCTGCCGTTGGGTAATCTTTTCAATAGCTGTGCATAGATGACGAACGCCCATGGGCCACTGCTCCGTTAGGCAAGCAGCCTCAGATTTTTACTTCATCTACTTCAGGAAATCATGGACTTCCTTATGGCCTGCTTGACACCTATATCTACCGTCAGAAAATGGTAGGTGTTCTGTTCAATTAACGTGCATCATAGTCCCCATGCTGTACATACAAGTAGACAGAACATATGACACATTGTCACGGAGTACCCTGTGTGGCAAAATGGTAAAGCCATCACTGTATTTTGAAGTGCTTATTAGGGAACTTATGTATGCTACACAAGGACCACCAAGATTGCCAACGAGAACCAGAGTAAGTGTAATAAGTCAAACAAATGTCCTGTCAGACATATTCACCAACATTGCTACTTGTTTGAAAGTGTGCCAACTCAATTTGTAGCTTCAATTTCAAAGCAAAAGTAGAAGTGTTGATGAATGAGTCCCACAGAATATTTGTTTGAGTTTTTATGTTAGAGACCTTAGAATTTCTTCACCAGCATGTCTGCCTTAGTTTCCATTTTAGATATGCTCACTCAGTTTGAGGAATAGGCCTCCCAAGGCATACTCGGACCCCCTCAACTTGCATCCACAAACTAGGATAGGTTCACTTGGCAATTATACAGTTTTACCCAGGACTCTGATGTGGACAGAGACATGAATGGGTAAGGAAAGCTTATGGTAGGTGTGCCTTCACAGGCATATTGCACAGGTAGAAGGTAGATAGTAAAGGTAGTGCAGATGTACATCATCTACAATGCAAAGGATTGTGGGTGACAGAACCCTGTGAGAGCCCCATAAGTCACACCATCCTGGATTTCCCTAGGTGTCTAGTTTAAAAAAATGTATAGGTTTGCCATGTTTCCCAAGGTGCCGGCTAAGTTAGAGGCCAAAATCCACAGCTAGGGACTTTTCAAAAAACACGTCCGTTTTCATTGAAAAAATGTGATGTGTCCACGTTGTGTTCTGGGGCATTTGCTGTTGCTGGCACTAGTCGTACCCTCACAAGTGAGGTACCATTTCTATTGGTAGATGTGGGGAAATGCTGGGTGGAAGGACGTTTGTGGCTTCCCTCAGATTCCAGAACTTTGTAGCACCGAAATGTGAGGAAAAGGTGTTTTTTTGCCACATTTTGAGGTTTGCCACGGATTCTGGATAACAGAACTCAGTAAGAGCCCCACAAGTCACCGTATTCTGAATTCCTCTAGGTGTCTAGTTTCCAAAATTGTATGGGCTTGCTAGGTTTCCCTAGGTGCCAGCTGAGCTAGAGGCCAAAAACCACAGCTAATCACTTTGCAAAAAACATGTCCCTTTTTCTTTGGGAAAATGAGATGTGTCCACGTTGTGTTTTGGGGCATTTCCTGTTGCAGGCACTGGGCCTACACATACAAATGAGGAGCCATTTTTATTGGTAGATATGGGGAAATGCTGGGCGGAAGGAAGTTTGAGGCTTCCCTCAGATTCCAGAACTTTGCCGCACCGAAATGTGAGGAAAAAGTGTTTTTTTGCCACATTTTGAGGTTTGCAAAGGATTCTGGGTAACAGAACTCAGTGAAAGCCGCACAAGTCACCCCTTTCTGAATTTCCTGAGTTGTCTAGATTTAAAAAATGTATAGGTTTGCTAGGTTTCCCTAGGTACTGGCTCAGCTAGAGGCCAAAATCCACAGCTAGGCACTTTGCAAAAAACACGTCTGTTTTCTTTTGGAAAATTTGATATATCCACTTTGGGTTTTGGGGCATTTCCTGTCATGTGCATTAGGCCTACCCACACAAGTGAGGTACTATTTTTATTGGGAGACTTGGGGGAATTCTGGGTAGAAGGAAGTTTGAGGGTCCTCTCAGATTCCAGAACTTTCTATCACCGAAATCTGAGGGCAAAGTTTTTTTTGTGCCAAATGTTGAGGTTTGCAAAGGATTCTGGTTAACATAACCTTCTGAGAGCCCCACATGTCACCCCTTTCTGAATTTTCAAAGGTTTCTAATTTAAAAAAATGTATAGGTTTGCTAGGTTTCCCTAGGTGCTGGCTCAACTAGAGGCCAAAATCCACAGTTAGGCACTTTGCAAAAATACGTCTGTTTTCTTTTGGAAAATGTGATATGTCCACGTTCTGTTTGGGGCATTTCCTGCCATGTGCATTAGGCCTACCCACACAAGTGAGGAACCATTTTTATTGGGAGACTTGGGGGAATTCTGGGTAGAAGGAAGTTTGTGGGTCCTCTCAGATTCCAGAACTTTCTATCACCGAAATCTGAGGGAAAAGGTTTTTTTTTTGCCAAACGTTGAGGTTTGCAAAGGATTCTGGTTAACATAACCTGCTGAGAGCATCCTGGATTTCCCTAGGTGTCTAGTTAAAAAAAATATATAGGTTTTCCATGTTTCCCTAGATGCTGGCTGAGTTAGAGGCCAAAATCCACAGCTAGACACTTTGCAAAAAACATGTCTGTTTTCTTTTGGAAAATGTGATATGTCCACGTTGTGTTTTGGGGCATTTCCTGCCATGTGCATTAGGCCTACCCACACAAGCGAGGTACCATTTTTATTGGGAGACTTGGAGTAATTCTGGGTAGAAGGAAGTTTGTGGGTCCTCTCAGATTCCAGAACTTTCTATCACCAAAATCTGAGGGAAAAGGTTTTTTTTGCCAAGCGTTGAGGTTTGCAAAGGACTCTGGTTAACATAACCTGCTGAGACCCCCACAAGTCACCCCATCCTGGATTTTCCTAGGTGTCTAGTTTAAAAAAATATATAGCTTTGCCATGTTTCCCTAGATGCTGGCTGAGTTAGAGCCCAAAATCCACAGCTAGGCACTTTGCAAAAAACATGTCAGTTTTCATTGGAAAAATGGAATGTGTCCACGTTGTGTTGTCGGGCATTTGCTGTTGGGGGCATTAGGCCTACCCACACAAGTGAGGTACCATTTTTATTGGGAGATGTGGGGAAATGTTAGATCGAAGGACATTTGTGGCTCCTCTCAGATTCCAGAAGTTTGTAGCACTGAAATATGAAGAAAAAGTGTTTTTTTTGCCACATTTTAGGGTTTGATACGGATTCTGGATAACAGAAATCAGTGAGAGCCCCACAAGTCACCCTATTCTGAATTCCCCTAGGTGCCTGGTTTTCAAAATTGTATAGGTTTGCTAGGTTTCCCTAGGTGCCAGCTGAGCTAGAGGCCAAAATCCACAGCTAGGCCCTTTGCAAAAAACATGTCTGTTTTCTCTGGGAAAATGTGATGTGTCTACGTTGTGTTTTGGGGCCTTTCCTGCAACGTGCACTAGGCCTACCCACACAAGTGAGGCACTATTTTTATCGGGAGACTTGGGGGAATTCTGGGTAAAAGGAAGTTTGTGGCTCCTCTCAGATTCCAGAACTTTCTATCATTGAAATTTGAGGGAAAACTTTTTTTTTTTTTTTTTGCCAAATGTTGAGATTTACAAAGGATTCTGCTTAACATAACCTGGTGACAGCCACAAGTCACCCCATCCTGGATTCCCATAGATGTCTAGTTTTAAAAAATACACAGGTTTGGTAGGTTTCCTAAGGAGCCAGCTGAGCTAGAGGCCAAAATCCACAGCTAGGCACTTTCCAAAAAAACACGTCAGATTTCACTGTAAAAATGTGATGTGTCTATGTTGTGTTTTGGGGCGTTTCCTGTCGCGGGCACAAGGCCTACCTACACAAGTGAGGCACCATTTTGATCAGGAGGCATGGGGGAACAGAGAACAGAAGAACAAGTTGTTACTGACCATTGTCTTTCTTTACATTTTCTCCTTCCAAAAGTAAGACAGTGTGTAATGAAGAAGTGTATTTGAGAAATGCCCTGTAATTCACATGCTTGCATGGGGACCCCCGAATTCAGAGATGTGCAAATAACCACAGCTTCTCAACACCTTATCCTGTGCCTATTTTGGAAATTTAAATGTTTCCCTGATACCTATTTTTGGCTCTTTATATTTTACCAAATAAATTGCTGTACACCCGGTATACAATGAAAACCGATCGCAAGGTGCAGCTCATTTATTGGCTCTGTGTATGTAGGGTTCTTGATGAACCTACAAGCCTCATATATCCCTGCAATCAGAAGAGTCCAGTAGATGTAACTGTATATTGCTTTTGAGAATCTGACATTGCAGGAAAAATTTACAGAGTAAAACGTGGAGAGAAATGGCTGTTTGTTCACCTTAATTTCAATATATATATATATTTTTATTTCAGCTGTTATTTTCTGTAGGAAAACCTTGTAGGATCTACACAATGACCCCTTGCTCAATTCAGAATTGTATCTACTTTTCAGAAACGTTTAGCTGTCCGGGAGTCAGCATTGGTTTCACACACATTTCTGTCACTAACTGGAAGGAGGCTGAAAGCACAAAAATTAGTAAAAATGGGGTATGTCCCAGTAAAATGCCAATATTGTGTTAAAAAATGTGGTTTCTGATTCAAGTCTGCCTGTTCTTGAAAACTGGTGAGATGGTGATTTTAGTACTGCAAACCCTTTGTTGAAACCATTTTCAGGGAAAAACACACATGCTTTCTTCTGCAGTCCTTTTGTCCCATTTTTCTGAAAAAAAACTACATTTTAGCTGTATTTTTGCTAATTTCTTGGTCTTCTCCAGTGGAACCCACAAACTCTGGGTACCTTTAGAATCCCTAGCATTTTGGAATAAAAGGATGCAAAAATTGGCATGAATAGCTTATGTAGACAAAAAGTAATAAAGGCTTAAGCGCAAACTACTCCAAATGGCCCAAAAAAGACATCAGCACGGGGGGTGGGAGGAAGGCACAGCAGCTATGGGGTTAAGGGGTTCCTGGGAGTCCGCAAGTCCACCAGGTAGGTGACTTCGCTCTTGCACTCCACCACCTCAAATGACCCAGTCCACTTGTCCTGGCGCACCCTCGACTCCACTGGCACCATTACCCTCACCTTTTGCCTAGGCTGAAACGCGACTAGAGTGGCATTCTGGTCATACCACCATTTCATGTCTGCGTGGCCTGCTTCCAGGTTCTCTTGTGCGAGAGCTCTGAAGTGAGCAGTCTCATTTCTGAAGTGCAGCATGTAGCTAAATACATCCTGGGGAGGTTTACTAGGGGCTTTCTCTAAGCGCTCCTTCACCAGACTAAAAGGTCCCCTGACAGGGTCACCATACAGTAACTCAAAAGGACTGAATCCATGCCCTTTTTGAGGAACCTCCCTGTACATGAACAGCATGGCAAGAGGAAGTCCCACTTCTGCCTCAAGGGCCCAGATATGCCCATGATCATGCCTTTTAAGGTGCGGTTGAATCTCTCAACCAGACCATTGCTTTGGAGGTGGTAATGAGTGGTGAACTTATAAGTTACCCCACACTCCTTCACAGAGACTTCATATAATTAGTTATGAAGTTGGTACCCCTGTCAGATACCACTTCCTTGGGGAACCCCATGTGGGTAAAACCCCATCAACGCAAAACCACCACAGGGGAGTTGATTGATCTCAGAGGAATAGCTTCTGGGTACCCGATGGCATGGTCCACCAAGACCAGGGTGCACCTGTTGCCCATGGCTGTTTTGGGATCCAGAGGCCCCACAATGTCAATACCAACCCTTTCAAAGTGGGTACTAACCACTAGAAAAGGTTGGAGGGGAACTCTACATTTCCCCCCACTCTTGCCACATGCCTGACAAGTCTGGCAAGACCTGCAATGAGCATTTGAGTGCCTGCGCATTAGAGGCCAGTAAAAGTGGGTGACAAGCCGTTCAAAGATCTTGTCCTGCCCCACATGTCCAGCTAAAGGCACATCATGAGCTAGACTCAATAGGAAGGCTCTAAAGCACTGGGGTACCACCAGTACATGGGCTGACCCAGGTTCAGCAACATTAGGCTCACTATACGGGAGGCTGACCTCCCAATAAATGAGGTGAGATTATGGCTCCTTGACAGCTTCCTGGTTTGCAGCCTGCTGCCACAAACCCACTAGAGTAGGGCATATCCTCTGTGCCTCACAGAATGCCTCCCTGGTGGGCCCCCCTTCCTGCTGCTACTGCGACCTCCCCCAGCTCAGCCACCTGTTCCCTTGAAGGCTCTGGTGTGTCACCCTCAGGCTCCGCCTCCTCCCAGACCGTGAGAACTTCTGGGGCCTGTTATCCATGCCCCTTGCCCTTCTGCTTTTAGGCATTACCCTGGGCCACTGTTTAATGCTCCGGGGGCTTCTGACCCCCTGACGGGCTGCCATTGACCTGGTAGATACGCATACCCACCCAAGCAGACCCAACATCTCCAAGTGTGACCTGTGTTCTGCCTCCTTCCAAGGGGAATCCTCCAGGTCATTGCCAGCAAACAATACACAGACATGGTTGGACTCACAGGTACCGTCAAGGAACCTGAAACCCTCCATTCAAAGGGAACCTGTGCCACTCTGCACAGGCACTCTGAGTTGTCCACTGCAACTACTTGGTGAAGTACATGGGGATCTATCTGCTCGTCAGACATCAGGTGACTCCTCACTGTAGTCACACTGGCTCCTGTGTCTCTCACAGCCTCCACCCTCTGCCTATTAATGGTCACCCACTGCTTGTACTTTTTAGTGTTCCTAGGCACTAGGGTTCTCTGGATAATCTCACTGTCCCCTAGTGAGATAAGGGTCCACCTGGAACCAGCTTCTCCCCAAGCGCTACAGTAGCCAAACCCTGTGACTGAGCACCAGTGGGTGCTGGTGTACTCTTGGGGCATTTGAGATCATCCCTCACATGACCCACTTGGCTATATGCATAACACTCATGAGGGGGACCCCCTCCACAGGCTTCCCTTTGGAGAATTCATGTTTTGTTTTCACTGGAAGGCTGTGAATCCTTACCTGGGAACTAGGATTGGGCCCTTTCGAGAACCCCCCCTC
Source organism: Pleurodeles waltl (assembly GCF_031143425.1). Lineage (NCBI taxonomy): Eukaryota > Metazoa > Chordata > Amphibia > Caudata > Salamandridae > Pleurodeles > Pleurodeles waltl. Next base: position 1,504,693,537 of record NC_090440.1, read on the forward strand.
CCTGTCTTCTGAGAGGGACCCTGCCCATCCTTGGCATGGTCTAACCCATACCTCTTTTGGACCCCAGTGCTCTCCCAGTGGTCTGCTTCCTGTGAAAGCTTCCTGGGATCAGTCAGCTTGCTGTCAATTAGGTGCTGGTGCAGCTCTGGAAAACATAAACCATACAAGTGCTCCCAAGCATTTAATCTGTAAAGCCCGTCATACGTTGTCACCTTACTGCTCTTCACCCAACCATCCAGTGACCTGCAAAAAGAATCAACACATTCCAACCATGTTTGGGATTCCTTCTTCTTATCAGATCTAAATTTGTCCTTATACTGCTCAGGGGTGAGACCATATCTTGGGAGTAGGGCATCCTTCATGACAGAGTAAGTGAGACCCTGAGGATTCCCTAAGGATGTCAGAGTTTTCCTCCCCTCTACCTCAAGGTGCTTCCACAGACCTGCCCTCCAATGAGCCTCAGGGACCAGGTTCATATGGAGAGCAGACTCATACCCCTTGAACCACAAGAATATGTCATCCCACCTTTGGTAATCCTTCATAAGGTCTTTAAAAATGTGCACCCTCCTCTCAGGCAACTCTGTGATATTGCTGCCACCATCCCTGTTGGACTGGCTCCACTGATCCAGCTCCCTCAAGCTAAGCTCACGAGCCAGAAGTATCTTCTTCTCCTCTATGACACCCTCCTTTCTTCAATCTCCCTTTGCAACCTAAATGTTTCCAACTTCAGCTGGTGAGCTCTCGCTGCTTGTTTGTCCTGTATCTCTTCAAGAGTCAGACCCTTGGATGACACACTGCTACCTGCCCTGGAGACTCGCTCCCTGGACATAACAGGCCCACCTACTACACCATTGTGTGTGATTGCACCTCTTTCTGTTCTATGTGCCTCTCAGCTTCCTTGGCTGTCACCCAGACCCTCAGTGCCTTCTGCAGCTATTCCTTCCTGGTGGAGCCCTTAATGGGACAGGCAAGATTTTTGCAGAAGTGCCTCAACTGAGCAACTATATTGCTCTCCTATTTCCCTAAGTCAAAAGCAGCTCCAGCTGATGCATCTCCAAATTGAGACATGATGAAGAATCAACAAAAGTGCAAAGTTCCAAGGTAGAAAAAGAGTTCCCAATGAAGTTCAAAAGTCAATAAAAGATCAGCAAAAATATGGAAGCAGGGAAGAAAATCCAAAAAGAGAAAAAGCAAAAACAAGCTGTATGTGGTCAAGTAATGGTCTGCACCAGGGAACAGTAGTGTACACTTAATCACTGTGGGGCATATTTATACTCCGTCTGCGCTGAATGTGCATCAAAAATTTTGACGCACATTCAGCGCAAACCTTGCCCGGTATTTAAACTTTGACGAGCGAGCCAGCGGACGACAAAATTCCGCCGTGTGCATCATATTTTGGATGCGGCAACCCGCCTTGCAATCATATGCAAGGTAGGCGTTCCCGTCCAAAAAATTACTTTGACTCCCGTGTGTCATATTTATGCTTTCGGGCAAAAATGACACACGACCGGGAGGCTGAGCCGGAAAATTATGCACAGCCCAATTTGTGTCAAAATTTAACGCCTGGGTCAGGGCAGGCGTTAAAATGGGCCAAACACACCTGTATTTAATCAGAACACAGAGGCAACAGCAGAGCAGCAGAGCAGCAAAAGGGAGACATGGAGGTGCTTCTCATCCAGCGTGCACGCAGACGCAGAGCCCAGCAGCAACAACAGCAGCTACCACAACACCAGCAGGGACCACAAAGGAAGCGCAGAAGGCAGGAGAGGATATTCCGCCCAAGAACAACCCTTCATGGCCTCAGGGAACATAACATCATCCAGAGGTACAGGTTGAACTGGCAGGCCATTCAGCACCTGCTGCGAAAAAATAGAGCAACAGTTGGCACCCACCTTGCTGACACCCTGCACCATCCCAACAGAAACCAAGCTGCTTGCCGTACTTCGCATGCTGGCAAGTGGCTCTTTTCAAACAACTGGTGCCCTGGTTGCCGGAATATCACAGCCGTCATTCTGTGCCTTTTTGCCCAAAGTACTGGATGCCATCATTGGACTCACACCCCGCCACATCTGATTCCCTAACACACTGCAGAAGCAGCAGGAAACAAAACAGGGGTTTTACCTCATTAGTGGCTTCCCACAAGTCCTTGGTGCAATCGACTGCACACATGTACACCTTGTGCCACCTGCTGTAACTGAACACCTCTACCGCAACAGGAAGCACACACATTCCATCAATGTGCAGGCCATTGTCGATCACCAAGGATTGATCACCAACATCGTGGCTAAATATCCTGGGAGTGTCCATGACTCATTCATCTTCTGTCACAGCACCATCAAGCAACACTTCCAGGATGGATGGTATGGCAATGGACTATTTGTTGGTAAGTACAAAAACCTACTTATATACACACTGCACAGCAACCCTCTAGGACACACAACACATACACCACAACAGCAACATGTCGACAGGATCACACTGAGGTTGTGACATCGCTAGCCATGTTTCTTAGGTCACCATTGAACGTGTCACACATCTGAAATTACTGTACGGCCTAATGTTAAGACATCAATGATCACAACGTTTGGAGTGGGTTGCCTAAATGTCACCTTGCAAATTGGAAGCGTCTCAATTATGTTTACAGTAATCCATTGCATAAGTCTAAAGGTATGTGATGTCCAGGGTACATTGATATGAACGTGTTAACAATACTGTCAATTTTAACCTGTGTATGGAACTATCATCTCACCCCCATTGAAGACAGAGGGACACCTGTATCAAAAGTCACAATGCTAGGGAGGGCACACTGTACTGCAAATCCCAAAACATACTGCTGACAACTGGTCAGCAGCCAAACGCTCGTCCAGCCAAGGAAATAACACAATGCAGATGGTACATCCTACAAGCCTAGGATGCAACACAATAACACAAAAGAGTCACAGACAACACAAGACAAATACTGCCATGCAAGGTGATATCAATGGGGCTAGCTACATCAACATGATCCCATTTATTTTCTCTTGCAGCTGATCAGGGGAATGGCATCCAGCCATGGATAATGACACCATTTGGCAACCCGAGTACTGCAGCAGACCGTGCCTACAGTGACGCACATAGGAGGACACGCACCATAGTCGAGAGGACCTTCGGCATCCTCAATTCAAGATTCCGGTGCCTCAACATCACTGGTGGTAGCATCCTATATTCCCCAGAAATGGTCTGTAAGATCATTCTAACATGTGCCATTCTGCACAACATTTGCATAAGAAGGAGCATTCCCCTCCTGGAACCAGAGCCACACATGCCTGATATACTGATTAGGACACTGAAAATCCCAGAGCAAATGTGATGCGTACCATACAACAGTCACATACACACACTGTAAATGAAATACATCCTGTACATTTCACCTTTGAAGGGCAATAGCAGAGGACCACATCTATTTCACACATACATGTTGGAAACATAGTTCATCGCACCATATGGCTCGCAACTAAGACACTGTCAATCAATAAGGGGAAAGCACGCCTCATACATGAGGCAGTTGATGTGCTTTTGCATCAGTAACAGGAATGTATGACCAGACCCTTGACTGCAGTAAGTCCACCAGCATCCAATCTTTGCGAGGACTATCTGTGACTAGAGTTCCCTAGAATCAGAACATACAGAGCACAAGTGCCACAATATGAGCAGAATTGTGCACATGACATTCCATGTACATGTCAGCCCATTTCCTAACTCCTGACACACCCATGCACCTGGTCACAACCCACTGCCTGAAGAGGTCCCTGGAATAGTAAGATGTGTATCCCGATATTCCCTCCTCTACACACACAGACTAACAATAGCAATCCAGTGTGCTACACCCTTTCCTATGGTATACCATTGTCATAGTACATCTGACTGCATGGACGTCAGGTCAATCAATACACTGGCTCCTAGTTTCTAAACCCTATTATCACCTGTAGATTGCTTCCCGTGTGAAATCGTCCGTTGGCCATTAGAATGCACATCTCACCTACAGGACTTGTGAGAAACTGATGCAGCCCACACCTGTGATCACCTCCATGCACAACACCCATTTCTACATGCACTGCCCCTGCTGATGCCTGGAACAGCATAGGAGTTGCCATTTTGTCAAATACACCGTTAAGCATTGCTACTAAATAAGCCGTGTAACACAGCCCTTGGGTTCATGTTTCACCTTCAAAAACACAGGACACACACAGTTTTACATGTCAACAGTCTAGTTCATTCACCAAACAGTCTTATTCAGACCACTGATTATGTAACTTGTGAAATTGCTGGATCCTGATTCACCCTGCATCCTGTCAGCCTGACTGGCATCTGTCTGTGCGTCACCCTAAAGTTTCCCTGTGGCTACATATGTACCACACTTGCTTTACCAAACCTCTCATTCCTCAGAGGGTATTTGGTCATGTGCTTCATCAATGATTACCCAAATACATTGTTTAGCATCATCTGCCTTTTAATTGTACAATATGAGTTAAATCCTCTGTGAATACCAAAATTCATGGCCTATCCCTTGTCTGGGTCTCATTTATGTATGAACGACAAAGTGTGACAGTGTCCCAAGGCCGCATGCAGGGATTGGTTACGGGGCCTTCAGCAGAACCAGCAACCTCTGATAATGTCCATGAAAAGTCCACACATGTCAGGACCCTGACAGTTCACACACAGAATTACATTGCTCACAACATATTGATGGGCAGTGTGTGGTGATTAGCTGCGAGACTAATCAGCACAGAGGCTATAATGTTCCCAGATGCAGTGGGAATTGCAGAGGCCAACCTGTGTACAAATGTTGTAATGACACCTGCCGGAACATGACACCTGAGACATTATCTCACTCAGCATACCAAGGTTGCCCTATTGACAGTCTCATTACATGTCTTAAGTGACAGGGTGGGACCATCTCCATGTAGGTTCTCTTGTCCTCATCCACTTTACTCACATTGATCAACAAAGGATACTCAGTAGATACAGGAATAGCTGCCACTGACTCATGATGAGACCTGAAACTAACTGTGACAACATACACCCCTAAAATATGCAGGATCAACATTGGACCACACACATGAACAAGACACCTCTGTGCAATTGATCACTGGAAATATGTGGACACGTGCTGCCTCATCTGCTGGTCCACCACAACCACTGGAGAGTTGTGGCTCAGTTATATGACCTCAACTGTGGTGTCATCATACATTTGTGGTTCACCTTTGGCTGTCTGGGCCAATTACATGGTACCCACTTCCTCAATGCATGTGTCTGACTCACTGTGGGATTCACCAACAATTGGCTAGGAAACTGTTACCAAAAATCTAGGACACAGGATGGTGAAATTGTGGACCATTGACATGAACAAGCGTCTGCCATCTATCTGGTGCATGCTTTGTCATTTGTGTTGTCTACGTTACCCAAAATCTTGGAAGTGAACATAACGGATGTTGCTACATGTACGACTAACACGTGTCCTCTCTCATTTCCACAATTACTTGCATCTAAGGTTTGGACACATTAACTTCACATTCTTACAAGCATATGTTCAATAATGCATCTTGTGATGCACACACACTCGGTCAACAACTACATTAGTTGCCACTGCACACACATTGAGCCATAGGCATTGAGGAATTGTACTTATGTGCGTCAACTTGCTATTGTCTCATGATGCCAAACATGCCCAAATTGTGCAATACATATATGTAGGCCACACATATGGCCATCTAGTGCATCAGCCAACCGTCAAAATCCTGTTAAGGAAGTAGCAGGTCATGGTCCGCTGCAGTATGATGTCTCACATGTGAACATACAGCATTAACACCAAAGTGGGTGCAATCAGCCTATCTCTGATGTGTCACAAATGTAACTTAACATAAAAACTGAAAAATGCCCCAAACCAGTTCATGCACTGAAATTGTGACGCTGCTAGCGTTATGCATAATTTTTTTCCACCAATACAGATTGTGCATCATATTTTTCGACACCCAGGAGTGAAAATTAGGCAGCATCCAATTAATTGTACAGACTATTTACAATTATTTGGATGCGGCCTAATTTTTACTCCTGTGCGTCGAAAAATATGACGCACAAACTGTATGCGTGAAAAAATATGACGCATAACGTGAAAAACTGAGGCCATTTTATGCAGGAAGTGATGTAATAGGATATCCTGTTTACAGATTATGTACAGTGGGTGTACTTTCACTTTCACTTTGCAGTCTGTGAATCTTCTAGACTGTGTGGCTGTTTTCAGAGTGGTGTCCAGTGATTTTGTGCTTTTGTGTCCTGTGTGCTATCTCAATTGTCATTTTGTGAAATAAATATTGTTGTTGTATAGTGTCCTAGTGTGTTTTGTTTACATTTGTCGTGTATTCTAGTGTTTTTGTTGTTTGTGGGAGTCTGTTGTGGGTAGTGCTAGTTTGGGGATAGTTGGGCTCTTTTAGTGGTTAAGTTTACTTTTCTACTTTTTTTGTACCCCTACTTTCCCCCTTTTCCCCTTTCTACTTCTTTATCCCCTATTCCCCTTTTCATTGCCTAGATGTCTGGTAGGCCACGTCTTGGCAAGATGGGTGAGGAGGAGTTGGGGGGCTTTATATGGCTTGTGCGCCATTTCCTACCACTCATGATCAAGGCAGGGGGCAAGGTGATACAGGGGTATCACACTGAGGCATGCAGAATCCGGTGGGGAAAGGTGCTGCATCACCTGCAGCGCATGTATGCCAGCCAGAGGAGTGACCACCAGATGAAGCACCATTGGGCTGACCTCATCACCAGGGAGCAAGATCTGCTGGACCACCTGGGAATAGTGATTGGTGGCCCTGTTGGTGAGTACTAATCATGTAAATGTGCACAATTAAATGCTCTGTAGTGACATCAGATGATTTGTACAATATCTTCCAGCTAAGTTGCTGACTGTGTGTAATGCTGTTGAAACATACAGGATAATTGATGCACTATATGAAGGATCACAATTGCTAGCTGTCAGGAAAAACGTGCTCTGCAAACTTACAGGATACTTTTCCGTTAAGTAAATTGGTGCCGCCTTTGTGTCAGACAACTAAACAAAATAGGAACCGATCATGTCTATATAGGTCACATTTGCCAGAGAAGTAAAGATGTACTAACATATTGGCTAACATTGTTGACGCAATAGCTAGACTGACTTTAGAAACACTACATGATGCAGAAAATGAGTGTTGGCTTAACATCAATTGATGATAGCAAAGTGGCCCAGATATATGTCTCATGTGAGTCTGGTGAGTGTGGAAGGAAAGCGTTCACGGAAGTTCTATGAATGTTAGGCATTATTGTGGTCCTTCATCTTTTTGGATACATGTCAGATATGGATTTGAAAACATTGTGAAAAGGTGTAAGGTGCCCTCAGCTAACATCTTAGACTCGTATTTTGAGTTAGTTGTGCCACATTCTAATTAGGGATGGCAGTCCAAAGGTATGCACATGGGTTCACATCTCCATGGTTGGTGAAAATCACCATTGCTGGCCCACATCAAATGAAGAAACTGTAACAACAGGAGGGCTTACAAAAGTCCCTGCCCCTCTGTACATTGTACCTATGTGTAATAAATATGTCATGGCCACATGGGCTGTTTGACTGGTAATGCAGTCCTCACGTAACCAGGCTTTGGATGTCTCTCTTGGATGCACATGATGAGATGATTACACTCCATTATTATTACTGATCACTAATGACGGAGCATGTTTGCCACCACATGATAGTTAGGGCCACTGCATGTGTGCAGATATGTGTGTAACTGTCACAGGAGACCCATGCTATGTACATGTTAGCCGTGATATATCAAATACAGTATCATCATGTGTGAATGGCTATCATTTCCTTATTCAGCTTACACATTGTATATGTCTTTGAAATTGTTGGTCAGTGCACAGATTCTGAGCACATTTCTTCCTTCCATGCCTTACAGGTGGACCGGCACCCTACACTGTGGGAGAGGTGGCTACATTTGAGGACCCCGACCACTCCAGTAAGTGTTGATATGTCTGTTATGTGTTGTGTTTGCTGGTGATGTGTGATGGACTCCTGTGTGTTTAACACATAGCAATGTGTGATGCGCTGGCCAATCATTTGTCTTGTTCCATGAGTGGGATTTCAGTTTCTCAAAAATTGTGAGTTGGCCAATGCTTATCCAATTGTACTATCTAGGGATTGTAGGTCATTCCTGTAGGCCCCACAATGAGTACTGGGGTGAGTCATGTGGATAAAACCTGTATCAACAAGAGTCGCACTGGAACTCAGCTCAGATTTAGTCAGCCTGTCAGACCCACATTCTCCCAGATTGGTACTGCAAATCGCTTTCCAACAGACTTCTGCTTCCCTATTCACCAAAGTACTTATTAAACTGTAGGTAGAACTTCCTTGCAGCATGTACTTCCACATCTAGTGCTACAGGTATGTGGAACTTGAGTGCAATGGCCTAGGTGTGCATGCTAATAATGATCATGGGTGTTCTTGCAACTCTGTGTCTGGTGTAAGTCATGCCTTACTGGAAGTATATGTTGTGTACCAAGCTGTGCATTTCCTGACATGTGTGGCGCTATGATTGGTCAAGGGTTTGCAGACTCCTAATTGTTTATAGACCTTACCTGTGGTGTATGTGTAGAGCCAAACATGTGTGGAGTTTTCTATACACTCCTGGGTGTCCATGTTGTTTGGAATTGTTCATTATTTCTCCGCCACCCCTCAAACAAAGGCATGGGTTTGTGAATAGGGTACCTAGGACTGAAGCTACCAGTATGTTACACATACATGTGAATAAGTGACTGTTTGGTCGGAACCTAGTATACACACTCAGGTATGGCACATGGGTATTATACTGGCAAGTCCAGTTACAACTTGCAGACTATGGCCCTCATTCTGACCCTGGCGGTTTGTAACCGCCAGGGCAGAGGGCAGAGGAAGCACCGCCAACAGGCTGGCGGTGCTTCCGGGGCAATTCTGACCGTGGCGGTAAAGCCGCGGTCAGAAAAGGGGAACCAGCGGTTTCCTGCCGGTTTTCCCCTGCCCCAGGGAATCCTCCATGGCGGCGCTGCATGGATTCCGACCCCCTTCCCGCCAGCCTGTTGAGGCTGGCGGGAATGGGTGTCCTGGGGGCCCTGGGGGCCCCTGCAGTGCCCATGCCACTGGCATGGGCACTGCAGGGGCCACCTAACAGGGCCCCAATAAGATTTTCAGTGTCTGCAAAGCAGACACTGAAAATCGCGACGGGTGCCACTGCACCCGTCGCACCCCAGCAAATCCGCCGGCTCCATTCGGAGCCGGCTTCATCTTTGCTGGGGCTTTCCCGCTGGGCCGGCGGGCGATCTGCTTGAATGACCCCCTATGTGGCTTTAGTTTTGCATTCCATACACACATCTGTAGCCCAGGTATTGGCGGAGGATATGCAGCATGATTGTTAGCTGATAACTGGCAGAACTCAGATGGCAAGTCAATGCCAGTTGTTACCCATCTCATAGGTTTTGGATGTGCTATGTGTGATGTGACCTTTGTAGGGTGGCCTGCCATTTATTTCCTCAGGGACATTCAATGATCTGTATTTTGATATGAGCTGTTACAAGTACAGTTGATGTATTGTCTGATTTACTTGTTGTGCCATTTCAGACAATGCAGTTCCTAATGTCAATTATTTGCCTTTGTCTTCACAGCTGCAAATATGACATCCAACCAGGTCCGTGAGTTCCAGTGGCGGGCCATGAGATACCAACATATCCTGCTGGTAGGGTCGGGGTTCAGGAGGATGGCCCTCGATACCGCCATGAACGGTCCTCTGGAGCATGGAGGGCTTTCCCCCAGGGTGGCCCTACTTTGCCCACCACAGCCACCACCAGCACAACCACCAGTTCCACCCAGGTGGCACCACCCACAGCTGAGACTGTTGTCCCAACGTCTGCTGTAGTTCCAGGCCCCAGCATTGCAACAGCTTCAGGACAGCCCACTGGCCTTGGCTCTACACGCCCACAAACCTCCTCCGCCGGTACCCAGACTGCCCCAGCTCCAACAGTTGACCCTTCAGCATTCCACAAAATGGAACGTAAGATGGACTGTGTGTTGCGGAAGATCACTAATCTGAGCCGGGATGTTCGCCATATTAACAAGCGTGTGAAGTCCATAAAGCGGACCCTCCGGAGGGCCAACCTGTAGACTTCAATGACAATGGACATGATTCCCTACCCTCCCTCCTCTTTCCTTGTTCTCATACTTAGTGGGCTTAGGGGGCTTAGTGTTAGGTTAGTATAGTCTGTTAGTTTAGTTAGAGTTAGTGGGTGGGGGTGGGGGTCCTGATTCTTTCTATTTTTACTTATTAAGTGTGTTTATGTTGGGGTTCTTGTGTGTTTAATAAAAAACAAACAAACAAAAAATTAATAAAATAAAAAAATACAAAAAAATATATATTTGTTTAGGATAGTATAGTATGTGTTTAGGTTAGTATGTGTTGTCCTCCATGTGTCCTGTCTCATAAGGGGGTTGATGTTTAGAACGTTTTGTTACATGTGATAAGTAAGTTTAGCTTAGGTTAGTTAGGGACAGTTGTGGGTAATGAGTAGTCAGGGTAGATTAGGGTAGGTAAGACTTTCCCTCAGTTTCCTCTTCTGTGATTAGCATTTAATAAATATATAGTTAACCCTTAACAGTATGTGTTAAATGCTACTTGATCATGGGCTTGGAATTAGTGTACATGAATGTTGTTCTATTACATTTGTGTCCTATGCTACAAACAAATCCTAACTGAGCTGTAAGATTGGCAGATACTCCAAAGCTACCTTGCAAAGATTCCACCATTCGTTGCAACCACCAATCACAGTTAATATGGATCCCAACTTGTTTTTGTCGATAAGTATGTTTTCTACGTCACAAACAGTGCTTCCAGACTTGGGATTGGGGGAACAGTTTTAGGTCTGACTGCAGTGTGATGTTCAAGGACACCCTTATAAGATGAGTTGTCGTAAGCACTCTTGTAGTCTTGTCTTCATGACTCACATAGATCATTTGTGACACTGTTCAGCATGATTACCTATTTGAATGTAAACTCAGACAGCTTCATTCATGCAGTTTTTGTAGTGTTAGCTTAGTTTTGTGTGCACTGTTATATGTGTTAGTATTGCATGGTGACAACATTTTGCTGCCACTATTTGATGACTTAGATATCCCTTGAGGAAGCATTATTCTGCCCAACACAGCATGATGGTGTATGGTTTCTCACTTCATCAGATATTACCCTCAGAAAGGGTAGAGTATGATGCAATCCTGGCCACTGTGCAGATTTATCTGACTACATAATATCAGGACAGTTGTATTGACAAGCTACGTTATTTGACAGTAGGCACCTTTCAGTTCTCTATTGCACAGTTGATGTGTCACATTACCCAGAGACAGATTTGTTGTGTAAGTGCTATATATTGAAAAGTGCTGTAGTGCTATATGTACATTGTTTATGATTGTGAGTCCATTATAGTGACATCTTACATTGTGATCCTACACAAGGGGTTAAGGAAATGCTTTTGACATGCTGGGGTGATGTTTCAGACAGTGCAGAGGGACAGGATTTGCCAATGAGTAAGAGAGAGACAATCACTGGGCAGGCTGACAAGATATAGAGTGGTTAGTAGAACAGTCTTTGAGTAGACTTGTTGTAAGACTGGCATGTTAAAATTCAGGACCTTGGTAATAGTTGGCCATGTGGCAGGGACTAGTGCTTCCGGGTACTTTTCCGTGTGAATGTGATGTGTGTGTTGCCTCCTCTGTCCTTGTTGGTGGTGGTTGTGAAAGGCAACACAAACCTCAGTGTTAGAAGACATGGAGTCAGACATCCCGATTGCTGCTACCTGTGAAGGTCTTAAGGGCAGTACTGCAGCAAGGAGGATCTGCTGATTCTTAAGAATAGCAGCCACATCACAACGGTAGGCAGCCAGGTCGGCCCTGAGGGGTTCAATGTTGCATTTGTGCATGCATTGACAGGATTGCTGTTGTAGGTATTGGGTCAACTGTATTACAACTGTGCTGATTTCCTTCAGGCCTTTTTGCTGTTCCTGCAAGATAGATGTTAGCCCTTGCATAGCTGCTGCCTAATCTGCATATGACATAATGCACGAATGCACCCCCTCTAGGCTGGCTGCCATAGTTTGCATTCCCTACCCGCACCTCATTGACCAGCTCCTGCTGTACCCCAACTACAGTTCTCTCAAAGCTGGTGCCTGTGTCGTCTGTGTCCTCAGCTGTATTGGAGCTGGCAGGTCTTACAATTGGGGTGGTGGCCGGGATTTCAGTTTGACGTTGTGCCCTTCCCTCCTGGCGTGCCTTTACCTTTGCTCCATCGTTGGCATGGCAGCATATCCTATGGAACTCGTAATACGGGTGGTGGTATATCCGTCACTTTACCGTCACTTTTGGGACGGATTAACACCTCCTCCAAAGTTGTAATAACCCCCATAATGTATGCAAAAAATGATGGCTTGATGGAAACGTGAATGATTGAAAGGTTAAAAGAAAGGACCGGTGAAAAGAGTGAAATGAGAGGATGCAGTGTGGATGAAAAAGGATGCATTGGTGATTATTGGGTAAATAGATGGACGGGTGAAAGGATGATTGAAGGAAAGGGTGGATAGTGGGTGCTAAATGGATGGATAAAGGATTGTGAATTTGGGTGACAGACTGGATGAGAGAAAGTAAAGCTTAGATCATGGTGGCCATGGGTGACTATAGTAGGAAGAATGAAAGGATGATTGAATAGTTTCTTTGATGAATAAAGAAGGGAGATCGTCTGTAGAGGGGCATGTTAAGTTCTCACTGCTTATTTTTTGTGTTTTGTCATTTATGGTTATCAAAGTGTTTTTGTTTTTTTATTTGTTCTCTAATCCGTTGACACACTGTATTTGGTAAATGAGGCAGATATGTATCCTATCACCATTAATCAACCCCCTCCCTGCCCATGGCATGTCGGGACCCATGACAAATTTATTTCATGCTTGTTCGTATTTTTCCCTTTAGACTTTCGCTATACAGTGACTGAATAATCCAAAGCGTAGGCAGATAAGGAATCAATGATCAATGATGTCCCTCTATTCTTCTATAACAAAAGCTCTACCTACCTGTCTAAGCCCTCTGCCACACTCTGCAGCAGATTAAGTCAAGTTTATTTTTTTTTCCTTACTGCCCAGCGAATGAATTTGTTGGAAAGAATTTATGATGGTGGACAAGGCCAGTGACTAAAGTGGGACGAGTAAGTGCCCAGTTTGATTTCAAGTTGGCATAGGGAATACTCTGTGACAAACATGTCAATACAAGCTATATAGCCCATTCCCTTCCCTGTAGTGCAGTGCATCATTTTCCCCACCATCTACTTCTGGCAGACATGATAAATATATCCACATTGTATACATGACGTGTGGCATATCTTATTTATCCATCTGCCTCTTTGGAGTCAAGGTAGAAACTACATTTAAGGCCTTTGGGAAAGTACAGGGCCATTGAATTTAAAGATAGATAATTGTCACCTGCAGCTGCCTGAGCTGCAGACAGTAGCAAAGTACTTGTCGCGCTGGCTAGCATGCTTCCAATTATTTGGCACAGCAACTTGTACTTCATAATGCGTAATGCCTCATTATATATGAAAGTAAATTCATTTTTTTTTTTTTACTAAATGTGTTTGTTTAGTTACTAGAAAAACCCTTAAGTGAAAAAAATTAAATCACTGCCTTTATTCTTTTCTACAAGGCAGTCAGTGCTTTTTATGTGAGGCATGTGTAGGTAAACAAATAATATTAGCACTGTGACTCTCCTAGTTATAATCACATCAAATTCCAGCATCCCTAGGGGACCAGCAATGTAGTCCTACTGTGCCACTCGCTACCTACCATTTGAAGAAGTGTTCGTTCGGATATTTTTTATAATTCGTCTTTTTTATTCTTCTTTTACTTGATATAGCTACTCCTGCTCAAAGACCTCCACCAACCCTGCAGGTGATAGCTGTCAGTCTGCATAAGTTGAGGCTGGGGAACATCCACGCCAAATATCAGCTGCTGGTAATCCTGGAGGCGGAAGAGGCCGAAATAGCTGCCTCTGGCCCAGGACCCAGCAGAGCAACACACCAGCCCCCAGCCTCCCAGCTAGTGCAACACCAGCACCCCCATCAGCAGTCAGATACCCTGACTGCACTTGTTGCCGGACCCTCCCGCTCCAACAGGGCACTGCTCAACCGTATCCTACAGTAGATGGACCGCATGGAAAGCCCGCTCGCCAGCCTTAACCCGAGCCTAGTCCAGCTCTGGACACATATTGACAGTGCCTTCTTTCAAGCATGTTTTTAAATGTTTTTGTTTTGGTGGGAGGAAATTGTTGTGGGTGGAGAAGGCGGTTAGGGATTTGGTGTGGACTTTGGACTTTTCAAATGACTTTTTGGGGATGGAGTTATTTGTTCAGGGAGTGTGTGGGACTGGTGTGGGTAGAGAGGGATACTTTTCTTTACTTCATTTGCACCTCAAATCTCTCTTTTGGTGGGTTAGACTTTTAGTTTCCACTGTTGTCTTTTAGTGTAGCCTCTTTTTTTGCTCTATTGCCCTATGCAACCATATATTGACCACTAGAGGATGATTGCCATTGCCTATTTTGCCTACAAAAACCTAGTGCAAACATTCAACTTCTTCTTCAGTAGGAGTTAATTACTACATAAACAACTTCACTTCAGTCTATAGTTCTTTGCTTGCATGAATAGATGAAGGGAGGGAGCCTTCTTACTGCAGGGTTTTTCCTAAGGTGGCATCATAAGAGGATGGTAGGTGTAGTAGTACTAGCAGACTAACACATGAAGACAAAAGGTGCCACTCCCACCTATACATACTCCAACTGCAAGATTTATTAAAGGGTTATCCATCACTGTCAACTAGGTTGAAAGAAAACAATGAGTTAGTGGGTCATACATCATAACTTTAGGAAGACTGAGAACACACTACCACAGAGACAGCATTAGACACATAGCAAAGAACACCTTATGATAATAAAATCTAGCAATATCAATTTCTTCGGAGCAATGGTGGGGAGCTATAAAACTAAACTTAGGGAATTAAATCATGGAGTCAGGAGAAGTGGGCTCATACTCAGGAGGAGCTATTGAACACACACACAAAGCATGAATGATGATGTTGATGGGGCCGGTGTGGAATATTGCGCAGGTAATAGAAGGTTAGAAGGTCATGCAGTCAGTTGATGTTGCTTTCACCATATCTGCCTTAACAAGTGTGTGATTCATTTATGGTGTAAACTTAGGTCACAGCTCAATAAATCACACAGCCTGGGGGAAGATGGTTATGAGCTCGATGAATTGATGTAAAGGGGATTTGGGAAAAGGTCTGACAAAAGAAACCACAACAATATTCATTGGGGCGTTGAGCAGCACACCATCATCAGTCTCTTATGGAAGATATAAGTATGACACAGTTCAGATGAATGCATTACAAACAGCCATTCTGCCCCAGGCATACCCTAGAAAGTATATCATAAGTGTTATGTCTTGTAGTCTTAAAACATGGGTGATTCCATTTAACCCATCCAGTTCTAAAAAATATGATTGTTGAAAACAAAATGATACTGTATTGCCAAATTGGGGGATGCATCTCGAATGTCCGTCACTCTTGGGTGCTTGTCTGAAGCTGTCCCATAGGTAAGCTGGAGTCTTGAGCTTTCGCCAAATTTTGTTCATGCAGAAGAGGAGTAAGAGAAGGCCTGCAAATTAAAACAAAAAACAGTAGCTGTTTTACAGAGTAAAGGATAAGGACAAAACGTACCAAGGTAAGCTTCATGAGGAGTCAGGAGTGTACCAAGAAGATTCAGAGGCACAGCAAAAACATAAGAAGAGTTTCATGTTTGAGCCAGCAATGCAGCAAACACATACTCCTTAGCATTTCCAGATCAACACACCTCTCTCCAGTTCCAAGAGCTGAGTGAGCACTAGGCCTCAGACTCTTCACCATCATCATGGGTTCTCTTTGAAGTTGATAATTTTCAACTTCTACCTGTTGAAGTAGTCCCATCCTGAGTCCTCCCATCCTCCTCCTCCAGATTCTGACTAACTCTGTCCCAGTCCCAAAGCAAGAAAGGTAGTGCCTGTGAAGTATACTGCTGTTAAAGAACAACTAGAAATACAGAACTGGAGTATTTTGTGTAGATTTCTCTTTGGTAACTAAAGTGGCTTGTCTGTTCTGAGAAATCAGAAGAAAGGAGTGGGCCTTTCAGGTAAATTTTACTAAGTTTGAAAGACCAATCACTTTCCGGAACAAAGAATTTTAATGAGAAATATTTAAAAAGTACTATGATGGCACTTGCATACTAATTCCAGGAAGTATAGTTTGTCCTTAAACTCTGGTGGTTCCCCCAGAAGTTGGTCAGCCAACACACTTGATTCTGACCAATCATCCTCTTTCTCCCCCTTTAGTTTTAAGCAAATGGTGTAATCAGGTGGTATATTTTGATCATTGTCAATCTCTCCATGCTTTGAAGCAAGAGACTGGTCCTTCTCAGTGTAACAATTGCACCAGCTGCACTGAACACACATTCAGCAGACACACTGGCTATAGAACAAGCCAGAAACTTTATTGCCAGCCTGCTGAGCTTTGGCCATTGGAGCATCTTCCCATAACAATACACCAATTGGGTTTGATCCACATACACCTCTTTCGGGTCATCCAGACACTCCTGGGACATCCTCTGATAATTCATTGGTGCAGCCACTTGCTTGACCACTTTATCCTTCACCTCTGCACTGTACTTAAGACCTGCCCCTTGAAACTAAGGCAATGTAGAGTTTGGGTCTGATAAGTCTGTTGTTGTTGTTGCTGGCCTTCTTGTTAGTGGGGTTGGCAGATGTGAGACAAGACTGCCCTCTCTGGAAGTTGAAGGCGGCACCCCAGAACTGCAGAGTGGGACTCCATCTGTTATTTTTCCAGTACTCCTCATT
This sequence comes from Pleurodeles waltl, assembly GCF_031143425.1. Taxonomy (NCBI): domain Eukaryota; kingdom Metazoa; phylum Chordata; class Amphibia; order Caudata; family Salamandridae; genus Pleurodeles; species Pleurodeles waltl. Next base: position 1,504,710,546 of record NC_090440.1, read on the forward strand.
GCTCAACAATCCACCTCTTATATTGTGAAACATCCCCTTCAGAAAAAAGAATGAGAGTGAAAATAATGTTTGTAGTGTGGATCAAGAAGGGTGGCACAGCTGCACTCTTTGAAGGAGATAATGTAATTTTGCAGCCTGGAATTACAAGTCAAGCGATACCTTAGGCTCTCAACCAAGGCATGCGCTTCTGGGTTTTCGTTCACACTCCAAAATGTGAACCTTTCAGACACCTTCTTTAGATGTTCCTGTAGCAGATGCTATAACGGGATAGGTTGGCCCATTGTACGGTCCTCCTTGCTAACTTCCTCTGTGAAAAACCTCAAAAGGGAGTAGCATCTGTGTGAGGCATTTGATTAGGCCTCATTAGTCTGCATCCATGGTCATAGATTTCCCAATTGCTTCAGCTCCTATTTGAATGATATAGTCATTGATCTGTTTGTACTGCTCAAGCAGACATCTTCAGGTGGTCACTATTTTGCTAGGTCTTCTTTTTTAAGAAAGTCTTGCACAACTAGGTTGATGTAGTGCACCAAACATAGGAACCTGAAATACCCACCATCTGCGATGGCCTTGACTATGTTACTGCCATTGTCATGGCAACAAATACAATTCGAAGACCTCTGGGTCGCAGCCATTTAGACACCCCGCTATTCCATTTGTCCAAGATGTTTGCAGCTGTGTGTGATTTCTCATGGGGAACATTCATGGCCAAGACCTGAAGATAGCTTATGCGTTGCTCCCACAAAACAGATCCAGTGTGCAGTGATACATATGTAATCGGTCATCTGACAACTGGTCCGCATGTCTTTCGTCAGGTGGGCAGTATGGACAACACTTTGCAGCAAAGCTTGTCCAACCAATTGCAGCACATCATTATGCAGTACTGGAACAGCAACTCTAGCAAAATAGGTCCAACTTGGAACCTTCCATTTTGGGGATGAGGGCTACCACAAACTCTCAGAATCCCTCTCCTTCCACAAAAGAAGGATTTTCTTCTTTTGTGGGGCCACTGTTGCAGGCGACCTTTGAGATGTAGATGGTAGTAGACTCAATGCACATCATGGTACAGTCACTGTATTAAGTTGAAAGAACCACGGCACATCCAAGCATTCCAAATGTAAGTCCTTTATTCTTCTTAGGTATTCAATGAAAACAGCAAACGTTGTACCAATCCATGTATATACAGCTGACACGTGTTTCGTTGTGAAAACGACTTTTTCAAGGCTGTGAAACAATATCCAAAACATATCATGGTCAGCCAATAGTTCCAATGTCTAGTGTATGATCTTTGCCATCACCCAAAAAAAAAATTGTACCCCTCCTTTTGTGTTAGGTGGGTTAGCAAATAACTGATTGGTGCTCACCTAGATTGCTAGAGAAAGGAATAATAGGCATGCTGAATGGATATAGCCCATAGATAAGAATTTTATGAAGTGATTCGTTGTATCACCCAGTGTACAAGATTACCAAAAAGCATATCAGTGACCCTAGTGGCGAACAAATGAGAGGAAGAGAGAAAATATCTATATAGAAGCAATAAAAGAACCACCAAGGATAATACTAAAGAATCATACCTCATTAAAGACTGTAAGTTATTTGATCTGTGTCACAATATGGTCGTCTTGTAATATTCTGTGTAGAAGTTGCTTATCACATGTGTGGATATATCAATATATATTTGACGATACACCTTGGTAATGAATCAAGGTTTGTACCAGGACCATGATAAGTCCAACTGAGAAAAGAAAATAATCATAAGAAAAGCTCAGTGCCATATACTTGTAAGATGAATGAAAATAGTGACATCATATACAGTAACGATCTAGAGGTGAGTGATATGTCCTTTTATATCTAGAGAAAAGGTATGTGTGTTCATACTACAAAAACATCCATCTCCTGATATGGTAAGAATAAAGTAGACAATTTGCACTATTAAGATTCGATCTTTAAATGCAGCGTAGCATATTGGTCCTATCTCCAAATAGGGAATATTCAAAACGGATTGCCAAAGTGGAGAAAATAAATATATAGAGCTTGAGATTAAATCACCCGCACATGGAGTGTCCATTATGTTGTTGCCACACAACTCTGACTAACAACGGTAAAGCCTTTAGAAAAACATGTACACTGCATATTTATAAATGCAGTAAAATATGGAGGCATTGAGCTTAATGTGTATCCTCTTATTTTGTCTTGCTGTCTGCAATACAGTCAAATCGTAAAGATTCAAGGAGTTTGTGACTTCCCATATTTGAAGAAACAAACGGTAATGTTATTCACGAGTCATATCTATTTAGAGAAATGCCAAGAACGTGTGTTGAAAACGTGAAGAGAGAAAAAAAGAGAAAAGCGAGCACAATACTGTGAGCATTCTATTCCGTATTGTATTTAAGCAACTAGCACATCTTACAGCCAAATATATTGGCCAGGGCAGCAGAGAAATAACGGTTGGTTTATCAAGACACGTAATGTCTAGCGTTAGTTAAACAATAGAGAATATTGTTAAAGATTTAGGTAAAGCGTACATGGTTTCCTACCAGTCGTATGTTCGATCCCGTTTCTTGTTTGTAGTGGTCAAAAACGCTCGTGCTGGTTTGAAGCAGTTTTATAGTTTCACGAACGATGGAAATGGAAAAGGGACAAATAAATTACCGATCTTGGTGGCGGCCATCTTAGAATGGACATAAAGCACCATAGATAAATGGAAATCATAGGTAGTAAGTATCTCAATATAACAACTTACTAAAAGATGTGGGGTATACATTGTGTAAAAAACGAACAATGAGAGCGTGAAAAAGTAAAAATGAAGAGAGATACTTAATTGTGACCCACATGCTTATGTGTAGGGGAATATAAATCCTGATCTGAGGGTAATTGTTGATGGCCAGAACGTAAACCCAGACATTGTTACAATGTTATCCACATACAACATACTGTGTTACTTAATACTATGTACATATATTTATTAGCAATGCATAATGTTGCAAATCATTATGAAGCATCCTCTTTGAAAATATAATATCTTAACTCCGCATATTTACTAACATAGTATTGCATATGTTGTTGTTATGAAAACTATCAAGTAACAATTACAAAAAAACATGTGAATCTTTTTCCTTGTTTAGTCCCTCCTCCACTGCCCGCAGTTTAATTATCCATTTACTTTCCAGTTGTCTAAGTAATAGTGTTTTATTGCCACCCCTTGCACAGCCACCTAGTGTGGCAATACCATGTGTTTTAATGTGATGTAAGTCCCGCTGTGTGTGTACAGAATTGAAATGTAGAGCAAACGGATAGTCTTTATTGTTGTTTTTGATTGCTCGAAAGTGTTCCTGTAGCCTTTCCTTGTAGGGTCTGATGGTGCTCCCTACATATATATGCTTACAAACGCATATCAGACAATACACAACATATTTGGTGTTGCAGTTTATGAAATGTTTAATATGATGCGTAACACCCGTATTGTAACAAAATGTTTTAATTTTGTCAATAGTGTATTGACAAATGATACATTGCCCACATTTGTAGAAACCAAGAGGTGGTTTAGGAATCCAGTCATTGTTAGTGCGACCAGGTAAGAAGCTATGACACAACTGATCTCTTAGTGTGCGTCCCCGACTGTATATGACATTGGGTCTATCACTGAGACCACTTTTCAAGGTGTTGTCAGCCAATAATAGTGGCCAGTTCCTTTTTAGAATTTTGAACACGTCTGAACTGATAGTGCTGTAGGGGGTAATTAAACTCAGTGCCTTATTCTCTTTAGTTAGTTTCTTAGGTCTTGCATTGGTTAAGAGTGTAGTTCTATCTATAGTGCAAATTCTTCTATCTGTTTTGACCCATAGCTTTCCCGAATAGCCCCTGTTTAGAAATCGCTGTTTTAGTAAGTCAAGTTGGTTGGTAAATTCATGTTCATCATAGCAATTTTGTCTTATCCTTATTGCTTCCCCAAAGGGGATGGCTCTTATTTGGGAAGACGGATGGGCACTAGAAGCATGTAGAATGGAATTGGTCGCTGTGGGTTTTCTAAACAGTTTACTGCAAAGGATGTCATTCTGTACATAGATAGTAAGATCTAGAAAGTCTATACTGACTGGGCTGTATTGATTGGTGAATTGTATATTGAAATCGTTAGCGTTGAGATGACTAATGAACTGATCCAATGTTGCATGATCTCCGGACCAGAACAGTAAGACGTCATCTATGTATCGTCCCCAGTAGATTATGTGTTGTGTGAATTCCGGTGCGCATTTGCGCCAAATGTGTTGTTGCTCATAGTATCCCATGTAAAGGTTGGCAAATGAGGGCGAAAATTTAACTGTATGTCGTGGTGTCTCCATCTGACTCTGAGTCTTCCTGTGCCATTGTGAGATTGCTGAGGCAGGTGATTCTGGTGCACTGCTGGGGACAGGGCTGTTTGCATGTGAGAGTCACCCTCTTCTTCCTCACCTTCCACCGTAAATTGATCAGTTGTAGCTGATGTTACCCGGCTCTCCTTACCTTCACCACTGCAAGTTCTGCCATGTTTTTAAGGTGCTCCTCCCACCGGATTGCCTGAATTTTTTTATATGGGTCGTGTGGCCTCCAGTACCATGATGTGGACCAGGTTTACACCAACAACAACTCCTGTGGCAAATGAAGAATATGGAAATGTTCTTCTCCTGTTTGTTAATTGTAAACAAATCCCAAATGGGGGAGGAGTACTTTCTTATTAGGCCACTGCCAATGCCTGTAGAAGAACTGGAGGTAGGTGAGTGTGTTGATTGCCTCTCTGCAGTGCATACTTCTACTGAGGTATGGGTTGGTGCAGGTCTCTGCCTGGGCCTTATAAATAGGGGAGCTGGCGGTACTGCCTGTGCCACATCTCTCCGAGCAAGATGGATAGCACTGTGGGACTCCTCTGTTCCGGCTTCTACGATGACTGGCCCATCGTCATCATCCTTCACATCATCATCCCCTTCCATGACTGTAAGGCTTTCTGGAAGTTTTCTCTTCCCTTGCCTCTCTTGGTGTCTTCCTAATTCTGTTGGGATCCACTCCATGTCCCAATCATTGTCATCAGAAGTGGTGCTTGGAGAAGATGGTGGAGTAGAACCCTTCATTTTTCTTGCCAGAGATCTGGGAGCCTTCCATTCTAAAAGAAGAGGTTCTTGCTTAGCAGGAAGCTCTAGCTCCTGTTCTGCTCCAACTTCAGGAAGTTCTGGCTGTCGCTGCTGTCCACTTTGCTCTGTTACCTGAAACAATTGGTACTACTTTGTAAAAGGGGCAAATCCTATTCAACATTACTGCTCGTCGGCATCACCATGATTGCAGCGGCTGCCTCACTGACAGACATGGTCTAGGGCTTAGGTTGGAGTAGTGCTGTTGATGTGGGAGTGCTATTACCAGGTTCCTCCCCGGAGGCTGGTGTGGTCGGCACACGTCTCCCAAAAAAGGTTGCAGTTGGCACGCCACTGGCGGAAAGTTGCTTCTTCTTCTCACTGGACACTTTCTTGGGAGCAACTTTCTTGGGGCCATCTTAAGCTCTAGGTTGTCAATGGAAATAAGATGCACAAGCAAAAGAGTTTGGTGGACTTAAGTAACTGTAAGGCCTTCTCTTTGGCAGTACTGCTGGTGATGTGGGGTCTCTTCTCTTGTGCACCTAAAAACAACCAAGCAAGAAAAATATGTGGTTAGTAAAATGTGGCATTGTTGCAGGTTGAAATAGTACAGACAAATGCAATCTTAGTGTGGTTGGTTACCTATGCAATAAATACCAATTAACCAAACATTGTAAAGGCAACCCACACCACCATACAATAAAAAAGAATTACATCATGCAGCGCAATAGACAGATCTAGCTCTTTGCTTTATCTCCATCTGTTTTAAAGGAGACACCTGGGGTAGCCAGAGGGAGGTGCATGGGTAAATTGAATAATCCTTTAAATAACCTATGGCTACAAGGTAGTCCAAGAGAAATGAAATAATAATTAACAAAATGCATTATGCAATTGATTTGTCTGCAGTGATCCTCAGCCAGGGTGTCCTGAAGGACATGGATTTACACCTGAAGAAACTGAATGCTGTAGTGCAGCTGTGCATCTTTGGTGGATGGATGAATGTAGGAAAGTATGGATGTGGATTGATACAAATTAAAATAAGAATAAAATATATTAAAAAGCAAAAAATATAAAAAATAATATAAAACTAAATTTAAAATTTAAAAAGCAGTAAAAAGTACAAAATAAAAAATTATAAAATAATAAAATGTAGAAATTAAAATAAAAAAATAAAATAAGAATAAAGAAATAAAATAGAAAAACAAAAACTAAATACTAGAAACTTAAAAAATAAATGATCAATAATGAACTATGTTTGTATGTAAGCCTATGTCAAAGACATGCACAAAATGGCTACCAGCTAGCCACATGGTCAAACAACAGCAACAAGGAGCAGTGAGAAATGGCAATCAAAGGACACAAGTAAGCATATGGCAAAGGGACACTGGATGCATGCACAAAATGTTCTATTGTCACATGGTTAAACAACATCTACAAGGAAAAAGGAGAACAAAGAAGAACACATGCAAGCCTATGGCAAAGGGATACTGGCTGGATGGACAAAATCCAAACAACAATTGCAAACAATGAGGCATCGAGAACAGGGTGCAAGCCTAGGGACAGAAAATGGCCCTTAGCCACACTGCATTGAGAACAAAGAGAAATGGTGGATGATGACACACACACACTGGCCATAAGGAGGCATGGTGCTGGTAACATTGAGGAAATGTGACCAACAATAATTCAGCAATGCAAAACATTAGAAAATTAACTGAGCTATAAGAATTTCACAATAACACACACCCTCCTAATCCATCAATTATTGCCCAACAACAAATAAAAAAAATTCAAAAAAAGATGAAATGCAAACAATAGCTAAAATGTTTAATTACTCCAATGCCATCACTGCCCTAAATGCAATTTTAAAAACATATAGCATTGAAACATTTATTTCATACACTGATGACTACTAATGCGGTCTCCTACTGGCTAGATAGCCCTTTGGAAATCTAGGTCACATACCAAAATAATATTGCAAATGTTAGAAACATACAGAAAAGGTACTGAGCTGTACAACAAGATTCCTTTGCAAAACGTGAAAAATCTAAGAAATGCTAAATAAATAATAACTATACCTACACTTAAACTCCAGGCCACCGACCGCTGTCAATTTTACAATTCTAATTAAAGTGCAAAGAAATACTGGTGCATGTCCAAGCAAACAACACATTTATAAAATAGTTTTCGAACTTACTTGCATGACTTAACAAAAACAAAATCCTTTAATCCAAAGGTATATCCAGGAGAAAAACAGAATGATCCTTCCTCGAAATCCAAGTGAAAAGTGACCAGGAGATGGACACAGCACTGGGAGGAGCCTGCTGGGCAGGACCAGGAAGTTGGATTCTTTAATGCACTTCCTTCCTGTATGTCCAAATTATTGTTACAATGCATCTCAAATTTCACATAGGATAAATACGCTCCTGATGATTCAGAATGAGTCGCATAAGGGCCTTGCCACTTCGATAAACTTCTCTGATCCACACAGTACATTTCGTACAGTGACACATACTCTTTTGTAGTTGCAAAACCTGTGATATTACAAGTCGCAGGCTATCATCAAAAGGGTTTTATACATTCGCCCCATACCTGTCAACCCATGAATAATTATTAAAAGATGCAATGTATTGTATTTTATAAAGGCAAAAGTATCCATACGTGATTTTTTTTCAGCAGAAACGGTGATTTGGCCCACCCATGATTCTTGGCAACGTAATACATGAAAATCATAACCGATGTATCAATCACTTTCCAATGGCATATTATCAAAAAATCAAATGAACTCATAGCCACAATCACAAACTTGCTAAAATGTTTGTTAAGCATTTCTTTAATATGTAGAGGTGCTGACCTTGAAAAAGGTTTTAAACAGTTTGAGTGCAAGTATAATATAGTGTGAAATATTAATAATAGATTAATACATGAAAATCTAAGAAAATGAAAACGCATGAGATAATGATTAAAAAAGGAATAATTTAAAAAGATGAATTAAAACGTGGAATCTGAAGAGAGGGCCAACATAAACTAGGGGAAAAAACATGCTGTGAATAAAGTCTGTTAGATCTTGAAATAGGAGAACTACTAAATAATGCATAGCTTTATTTTTCTTTAATTTGCATAAATCTTGACAAGAGGATTTACTTATGTAAACTTAACTCGATGTTCTGGATGACGCGAGTGGGGAAATGACATACAGTTTGTTTTCATTTTGGTGTTTCGGGAAAAATATTCTGTTGCATATGGGTTAGTTAGACATAATCATTGCAGTGAATGGGATGTGGTTCTTGAGCCAGGTTGGAAAGGGTTGGATTTAGCGCACTGCCCTGGTCTTGCTGCAGGCTATGCAGGTTGGCCCAAACTCTGCTGGGGAGCAGATGGTGAGCCAATGCTTGTAGTCACACTTACCTTCCCTGCTAAATCCATAATCCCTCACTGGACACGCAGCCAAGGCAGGCTTTGGAGGCAGAAAGGAGGTTACAATCTGGACTTGGGTATTGACTGCCAGAACTGAGAAAACAGCTCAGAAATATCAAATGCTTAGCAAGTTATCTGTCTTGTCTCCATGCCAAGACTGCATTTTTAAAGTAATTAAGACATGATTGAAAATGTGCATGCCATTCGACACGAAAATCTTCAAACATAATCACAACCACGAAAGAAAAGCAAAATTGAAAAAAAAACATTTGATATTCAGTACTTATATTTGGCAGTTTCATGCATCCGCTGAAAAATGAGATTGTCTAAATTCTAAGCTTATACAAAATGCCATTTATATATCTTATTGAATACAATGTCAAGCAAATATGTGATATCATGGTAAGATACATGATAATATAGTGCATTTTGATGTATGATTGAGATGATTGTCCGCACATATATTTTCCATGATAAACCTAGTAAATCCCAACAAATTAGAACTGAAAAAAATATTAAAGTGGAAAGGAAAGTTCTAAGCCAATCGTTATATTTATTTCCATCTGTTATATGCAAATATCTCACAAATTGCACGCGTTAAAAGTGCCGTTAGTCACATGTTCTCTTGAAAATTATGCCTATAATGTATTTACATGGCAAATGCAAGCACCACATTGTACAGGTATATGTGCGCCTATGGGTTATGGCTTATTCCGAATGTAAGATGACCAATGCAAACTTTACATTATGCTTCTTATATGGCGTGGTCGCATAAATATGGCATTCACACGTGCGAATTGTTTTTTTTTTATTTGCAGGATACATGTATTCACGCACTAAGGTATGTGGAAATGTGGAACTAAAAATGACATAAATAAATATATTCTGTGAAGAGCTGAGAGAAGATCAACAGAAATTTTCCAAATGCAACTCTGTCTCCCGCCACAAGGGGCAATATGTACTGCCCACTGCTAGAACACTGTTGTTGTTAGAGGAACAGACCGTCATGACTTGTAAATACAATGCTAATATTATCTCAGCCCAAATCTACGTTGGTTACATTGTTTTATGTCCCTTTTAATTGCAGCCTAAATACAGATACCAGGCACCGTGTTAAAAGACTATAAAGCTCGGTGTGTTTTTTGAATTTTTGTTTTCATGCTGTGGGCGACACTGGGTGGAATGTCTATGATGCAGTGCGTACTCCTCGATGCATGAATAGAATGCAAATCGTACAATTAGTACACAATGAAGGTACCCCATTCATCATGTCATATTATTTGTGCTTATTGTGTATTATCATTACATATCCCGTCGTGCGAAATATAGTGTCCTAGTTCAGTTCTCAGAAAAATAATCTCTAAGAAAAATCCACAGATTGATGTTGATGTGCTTTTCTTTTCCATATGTCCATTTCAAAAGATGCAAACAAAGCGTGTACTGTAATTTAAGCTCCATATGGGACTTCAGTGCTGCCTGTCCTTTCAAATATTTGTAGACGCTGTTAGTCCACCGGTGTGTTTAGAGGAGGGTGATCCAATAAATGATGTTCAAAAATTACTTCCATTGAGCTCACTGTGTTGTACACAAGCGTTCTATAAAATGCAATGTGGCTTTCTAGCAAGGAACATTAAATGAGCAATGGAAACCTCATGTCTGAATATATAGTTAATTAAAATCAAAAAAACAAAATTCACCACATCTTAGGGCTATGAAACAGGTCAATGTGAATTTGTAATCCTGGGCATATTTTTCGCATTTCCCCCCATCATTCTGCGTGATGTGTATGTGTGTGTGTGTGGGGGGGGGGCAGGGTGATTCCACAAGATCCGTATGTCATCTACAGCTCTTCTGCAACTAGTGGACTATCACGAACACAACGAGTGACAATGCTACAAAGTTTATCTAGTCCCAGCCAAATCGGAGTTGGCCGAACTCCCCTTGTCTTTGTACCCTAAGCCTCTTGAAATTCCAGTTAAAATCCCTGAGAGGTGAGCTTCTGTGTTGGAGAGTCCCTTGGATTCTTGACACAATTTCTGCATGCATAGGAGCTTGTGAGGAGGAGGGGAATCCCGGACACTACTCAAACGTAAGTGAATTCCCACAGTGTTTTGCCAGCTTGCACGGTACAACAGTCTTGCTGAACTAATAACTGGAATCATGGTAGTGCTAATATACACATTTATCCTGCCACAGGAACACCATGTCCCAAAGAAAAAGAGATGAAACCACACAAGTGGCAAGATGAGGCAGAATAGGGCTATAGCTCTTAATATCCAGCTGGAATGTAGATGTATCACTATAAAAAAGTTAAAGTGTTTATTTATTGTTTGATGAATAAACCGTACAATAACACAAAGTTATTGCCCTCATATTGCACGTGATCAAATTATCATAGCAAACAAAAGATGTTCATTATATGGTTTATTTTCTTTTTTCAGCTGTCTTGGACGAGGTTAACTGTTTACCAATATTATAGTAGCATCTCATGGGTTTTGCATGACTCATGATTGCTGATCAACATTTCATGTCTCATCGGAATGGTAGTTGACAAACACATCCGTATATTTGAGTTGTTTCATGGTAGGTTTTTCATTCAACCCTCTCATCTTGAAAGCATCGAAATTGACATCTATCTCCCCACCTTTCCCAAACCCTGAATCAAATGTGCAAACTTAGCTTGTTTTGTTTTAGGAAATCAATGCACATATTACCATTAACATAATAAGTTGCAATTTTTTGATGGCTCATCCATCACCTTTCATTACTTCACTAAACAGGCTGCACATCCACTCAAATGTGTATATATCTTGTAAATTGTTAGACCTGACAGCCTTAGGGTGGTCACCCTCAACTTTTTGCCTGCCTCCCTCCACTTTTTGACACTGATTTTGCTGGTTTTAGGACGCTGCGCACCTTACCACTGCTAACCAGTGCTTAAGTGCATATGCTCTCCTCCTTAAAACATGGTGGCACTGGCTCACATCCAATTGGCTATTTTAATTTACTTATAAGTCCCTAGTTGAAGTGTACTACATGTGCACAGGGCCTGTAGATTAAATGCTACTAGTGGTCCTGCAGCACTGATTGTGTCACCCACATAGGTAGCCCCCTAACCATGTCTCAGGCCTGCCATTGCAAGGCCTGTGTGTGCAGTTTCACTGCCAATTCGACTTGTCATTTAAAAGTACTTGCCAAGCCTTAAAATCCCCTTTTTCTACATATGTCACCCCCAAGGTAGGGCCTAGGTAATCCACAGGACAGGGTGCTATGTAGGGGAAAGGCAGGACACATACCTGTGTAGTTTATATGTCCTGGTAGTGTAAAACTCCTAAATATGTTTTACACTGCTGTGAGGCCTGCTCCTTTCATAGGCTAACATTAGGGCTACCCTCATATACTGTTTGAGTGGTTGATTCTGAACTGAAAGGAGTAACAAGGTCATAATTAGCATGGCCAGAATGGTAATAGAAAAACCTGCTGACTGGTGAAGTTGGAGTTAATATTACTGTTTTAGAAATGCCACTTTTAGAAAGTGAGCATTTCTCTGCACTTAAATCCTTCTGTGACTTGCAATCCACGTCTGGCTGGGTTAGTTGGCATTTCACTCAGACAACCCCAAATACAGGATGCTCAGTCACACCTGCACACATCTGCATACTGAATTGGTCTTCCTGGGCTGGGAGGGGGAGGGCCTGATATTTACATGACCCCCTACTGGGACCCTAGTAGACAGGATGGAACTGAAAGGGGACATTGTGCACTTCTAAGCCACTCTTTGAAGTCTCCCCCACTTCAAAGGAACATTTGAGTATTTAAACAGGGCCTCTGACCCTACCAACTCAGACACTTCTGGACAAGAAACTACGGGGGAAGAAACGCTGAACCAGAACCTGCAACCTGCCAAGAGAAGTTGCCTGGCTGTCCAAAGGACTCAGAGGACTGCTGCCTTGCTATTGCCCTGCTGCCTGAATGCCCTTAGGCTCTGCTGAGAAGTTCTCTCCAAGGGTTTGGATTGAGCCTGCCTCCTGTTTTCTGAAGTCTCAGGGCCAAAAAGACTTCATCTCTGCAAAGAACTCCTTGTGTGATGAAAAATCGATGCACAGCCTACCAGAATCAATGCACAGCCTGCACTGCGGTGAGAAAATCACTGCACGCCAAACCGGAACAACGCAGCAGGGCTCCCTGAATGGAGATCGATGCAGCACCAACGTTGCGACTGAAACTTCAATGCACGGCCCACTGGATTGATGCATAGCCGAGCTGGAGTGATGCAGCCTGACTTCCTGTGAGAAGAATTGATGCAGTGCCACCTGTGCGACAAAAAATTCCCTGCATCGCTCCCCGGATCAATGCAGATCCTGTGACTTTGTTCCGCATGGCCAGGATTTCTCAGCATCATCTCCGGGGTGTCCAAATACCCTGCAACCCGAAGAGGATCCAAGTCCACGTGCTGGAAATCGATGCAAGGCCCTTGCAGCATGGAAAATATTGACGCATCGTCTCTGTGCGCCGGGAGAAACCGATGCACACCTCCCAGTTTTCTACGCGTCTCCTCCTCAGCGGTCCCTTGTGGATAATTCAGACGCAAACCAGGTACTTTGTGCTTGCAAGAGACACTTATTGCTTTTTAAGAATTAAAAACTTTAGTTTTTATTACAAAAGTGATATCTCAACTTATCTACTTATCAAATCTTAATCGATTTGACCTTATTCTACTCAGATAAATATTCTATATTTTTCTAAACCTGTGTGATGTATTTTTGTGGTGCTTATACTGTATTATTGCATGATCTTTTGCACAAATACGTTACATATTGCCTTCTAAGTTAAGCCTGACTGCTCACTGCCAAGCTACCAGAGGGTAGGCACAGGATAATTTGGATTGTGTGTGACTTACCCAGACTAGAGAGAGGGTCCTTGCTTGGACAGTAGGTAACCTACTGCCAAACAATGACCCAATTTCTAACACATTTGTTTTGTATTAGTGTTCCTTCTAGAAAGCAAATAATCTAAATAATCTTTCATTTGTAAAAACATGCCATTTTGGGGTCATTTACAGTCAAACAGTGCTTTTGATTCTAATGCAAAAATAACAAATGATGGAAGGAATGCAGAACAAATCAAACAGTCACCCCAGTCATAGATCTGGGTTTAATCCACCAGTCTTTTTAGCTTGTCATGCAATTCCAGTTTGAAACCAACCAAATGCAAATCAGTCTGGACGCTGTTCCCCATGAAAACTTTCTAGCCCAAACTGCCAGGCCAAGTCCTCCCTGAACCTGAAAAAGCATAGTGGGACCATTTTCAGAGTATCACCCCTCATAAGCCAGACTAGTTTGAATCTAGTGGCAAAGCAAGCAGGAACCACATCTGGGTATACCCTTCCCACTTAGGGTAACAAATGCAAAAACACCAGATGATGGATGGAACAAATCAAACATTCACCCCCAGTCACAGATCTGGATTGAATCCATCAGTTTTCTGGCTTGCCATGCCATTCCAGTTTGGACCCAGGCATATGCAAATCAGTATTGACCCTGATCCCCATGGGAACAGTCCAGCCCAAACTGCCAGGGCAGGGCCCCCCTCTACCAGAAAAAAACATCCTGGGACTGGCTTTGGGGTATCACCACTCATCAGCCAGGCTAGCTTGAATGTGGGGGCATAGCAAGCTATTTGTGCTAGTCACTCACATTTTGGTTATTGCATTATTACCACATTGAAGTGTCAACATTTCATCACAGCTTACCTCTAAGAAAAGACATGTGGTTATAAAATGTAAATAAATATCACAAAATGTTCTAGGAGCTTAATCAAGTGTCATTCCTCATGTAGTTTCACAGAACACTATCACATAGGGGCACTACATATGCAGGAGAGTATTGAATGCAGATTACCACAGGACTCTTTTTATATTGATTTCAACCTTAGAAAATAGCCCGTCATCTCTCCTCTCTCAAGCTTTTTGCACAGCGTGCACCATGGCAAATATCAACAAGTGCAGATGTCTACCACACCAGTTTCCTCTTTGCAATCATTGAATATGTTGCCAACATCTTCTTAGCCCCAGTTTTTATATTTGAGTCTTTGCTGTCTGCAATTATAAATTTGAAATACTAATGACCAAGATTTAGTTTTCCTAACACTAATTATACAATGACCAATCAATCTAGAGCAAAACATTTTCTTCATCCCACGTTAGAAAGGATGTTTCCCTCTCCAGAATATTTTGTGAAGTAAAGGAAGCCATTGATTTTGCTAGTGGGACTTATGCCGCCCTGCCACACCCTTATAAATCTTTATAGTTTCTTATAGATTACTCATGTTATTGCATTTTTCAACCAGATGACTAGTATATTTGTGTAATGTATTGAAATTAAGCAGTGCTTTAGTGTATATAAGGTGCACAAAGCTGGACATTTTTATGATTCCAAAAAAGAGTCAAAGTGGTTTCAATTGATGTGTTTATCATATTCCTGCAATCAAATAGTAACGGATGTGGTCCTTTAAGGCTGTTGAACATGTGGACTGTAATTAGTATTAGAACATTGGAATGTTGGGAGCTCCATTGAAAACAATGGAGTGCTTTGGGCTTCTAATGGCCGGCAGAAGCCCAGAGCTCCAACATTCCAATGTTTTTGTTCACAGCTGTTGCTTTGAACAAATGCTTTGAGGGGATTTTAATCCCCTCAGGCTCTGTGAAGACTTTGTTTTGTTTATTAGAAGATTCTGCCCTCTATTTGGGAAATATTCTAATAGCCTTAAATGCCTCCGTAATTGGGCTATACCGGCATTGAAGTCCTGCTTCCTTCTTAAAGGCACTTGACTTCAGCTTAGGCCTTTAACGCTGTAGGGAGCCTTTAATGGCTGGTACAGCCTGCTGTGACTGGCTTTAAGGCAATATTACAACGTCGGAATATTGAACACTCCATTTATGATATTGGAGTGCTCCTGGCTTCTATTGGCTGTGAAAAGCCCAGAGCATTAACATTCCGATGTTTGCTTTTCACAGCTGTTGCTGTGAACAATGGCCACGCGGAGTCCAAGGAGATTGCAACCCCCTCTGGTTCCATGAGGCCTTTGCTTGACTAATCAGAACATTCAGCCATTTAGGGGCAGAATGTCCTAATAATCTTATAGCCCTCTGTAGCTGCGTGTTGAAAATCAATCTTTCTGCAGGGTCATCCCCTCTTCCTCATTTTCTGACCCCATTTTTGTTGGCTTTAGGATCTGGGCCCTCTACTACTGCAATCCAGATCTAAAATGCATGGGATCTCTACTCTAAAGCTTCTCAATATTGGCTTATCCAAAACTGGCATATTTAATGTAGTTGTAAGTCCCTAGAAAAGTGCACTATAGGTGTCTAGGGCCTGTAAATTAAATGTTACTGGTGGGCCTGCAGCTCTGATTGTGACACAACTAGAGTAGCTCTGTAAACCTGTCTTAGAACTGCCACTGCAGGGCCTGTGTGTGCAGTTTGAAAGTGCTGTTTCAACCTGGCAAGGGCACCCACTTGTCAGGCTCAAACCTTCCTTTTTATTACATGTAAGTCACCCATAGTTAGCTCAAGGGCAGGGTGCAGTGTGTTTTTTGGATGTGTGCTTTTAATTTTAGCATGTCCAGGTAGTAAAAAAACCTCTTAACTTCGTCTTTCAGTATTGCAAGGCTTATCTTTCCCACAGTATAGCATTAAAACATCTTTTAAGTGTGATTTCCATTTGGGAAAACAAAATGTGGAGTTTCATGTCCTTGTGCTGACCTATAGGGATCTAATTGCGTGGAAGAAAGACCTAGTGAGTGGTATGGGAATCCTAACAAAAAGGTATAGAAATGTAGGCAATACTGTCATTTTCAATAAAGCAAGTGTCCTGCTTATTGAAAATGGCAGACCTATTCAACATGTGCCTTAGTCTTTTAGTTTTGATATTGCAGTTTCACAGCTCTCCCTTATTACCACTTCCACCTCCTGACTGACCTGTATTCCCAGATATGTCACTCAGAAACGTTTGAGGGAACCTGGAAAGTAGCAGGAGCAAGGGGGAATATGAAAGGTTTACTACAGTTTATCGATAATCCTCATAAAATTCACATTTTTATATTTTCTCAAATGATCAGGTTTAGATTTCTATGTGGATCCCTCTCATACAGCTATGTAGAGGTAAATTAAGATTAGGCGTTATAGGAACTGGGGTTTCTGTTTGCCAGAGTATGCACCCTGTGCAAGCAGGAAATATTGCTTCTAGTCAGGGTAAGCTAGATACACACTTAGAGATAACTTGTTTTTGCCCTCTGGTAACTTGGCACAGAGCTGGTAGGCTTATCTAAAAATGCAATGTGTCAAGTATTTGTGCAACACGCACACACAGTAATACAATGTAAGGACCATAAAAAGACTCTACACAGGTTTTAAACAAAAGAGAATATTTATCTGAATAAAACAAGACCAAAATTACAGCAATCCAATCAGTAGCAAATATGTTTTTTTAAAAAGAATGAACCAAAAATAGTGCTTAGAAGTCAATAGCGCTGAAAGGTTACCTGAAGTGAAGCTAGACAGGGGTAAATCTAAAGTTCAGGCTGATGAAAATAGAGGGCCGGCCGTCTACAGGACCCACTCAGAAAGAATACCTTGGATGGAGCAAGCATGGGGGTCGAAGACCTAATGTTGTAGGCGAATCGGCACTGAGCCAGCATAGAAGGCCCCTGCCGTTGATTCTGAGTGGTGCAACAGCCCCAATGTGTCGATTCTTGCACAGAAACACCTGCAAACCCCACTTCTGAGGCCCAGGGCTGAATTTCCACCTCATGCTGGGGTAGGACGCACAGATGGCAGAGTCCAGCAGCAGAAACAGAGATGCAGGCAATCGTTTATGTCCCTGACACTTCAGAAGTACAGGGGTTGAGTCAAAAAACCCTTGGAATCATTTTGGTACAGATGAGAGGGGTCGAGTCCTTCCGCAGAAGGGCAAAGATCATCAGGAAGCAGGGCAGTTCATCAAGGTGAAGAGCAGTTCTTCTTGGAAGCAGTCCAGCTGCATGGCACTCCTTGTTGCACAGCAGTCCTTACTCCTGGCAGAGTTCTTCACAGGTCCAGTAGTGTACTGATTTGACAGGGTCAGAGACCCAGTTCTGATGCCCAAATATGCCTTTAAAATGGGGGTGACTTCAAAGAACCAACTTTGAAGTACACAGAGGTCCTTTCTTCCTAGGCCTGGCCACTGACTATGAGCAGGGGAAAATCAGCTTATTGAGTGGGGACAGGCACTCCCAATTCAAGTGGAAGTGTCAGCTCCCTTCAACCCTTACTGGTCAGGAAGAGCCATCAGAATGCAGATGAATACAGATGAGTGCTCAGACACACCTAACCTTCGTATGTTGGTGACTGTCTAGGGGGGATGCACAAAGCGTAGATGTCACAGAACCCAGACGTATATTGGAGACAGGCTGCAAGGCACACAGAACAGTAAGAGCAGAGAAATACCCATTTTCTAAAACTGGTATTTCTAAAATAGTAATGTTAAATCCAGCTTTAGCATTAAAGAGGATGTGTCATTACCATTCTAATAATATGAAACATGATGCAGCTACTCCTTTCTCATCAGGAATTACAGCTAAAAAGTATATTAAGGAATTCCTAATGCTAGCCTGTGAGAGGAATACCCTCACAATAGTGAAAAACGATGTTGGGGTTTTTTCACTATCAGGTCATGTAAAACCTAAAAGTACATGTCCTGTCTTTTAGTTACATAGCCCTTTACCCTTTAGGCTACCTAGGTCCCACCCTAGGCTTGACATATGTAATAAAAGGGGAGTTTAAGGGTTGGTGAGAAGTTTTAACTGCCAAGTCAAAGTGGCAGTGGAACTGCACTGACAGGCTTTGCAGTAACAGGCTTAGGATATGTTTGAAGGGCTAATTAAGTGGGTGCCACATCCAGTGAAGCTGGCTAACTAGTAGAATTCAATTTACAGGCCCTTGGTGTATGATACACCACTTTACAAGGGACTGATAAGTAAAAAATATATGTCAATTGTTGATACACCACTATTACCATGTTTAGTGGGGAAGCACACGCACTTTAGCACCGGTCAGCAGTGGTAAACTGATCAGAGTACTGAGGCTACCAAAAAGGTGCAGCAAAAATGGAAGGTAAACAGGCAAAAATATTTGGGGATGACTACCTTGAGGCTGATAGGTCCACTAGACGTGATTTATAGCAAAGGATACAGGATGAGTGTTGTTACCTTAGCCTAGCTGCCACAGACTCAAGACCCAGTGGGAACAAGATGAGTGATAGTGGACACCCCTGTCAGATGCTCCTAAATTTTGTCAACATGAAGAATATGATCCCATTTACCCTGAGGAATATGGATGCACAAGTGTATGTCAGTTTGATCAGTTGCCTAAAGGACTGCATCCAGAAAACCACAACCACATATTTAGGTAGAGCTAGAGCAACAAGGTAAATAGTGTATGCAAACAGTGCAATGTCAAACATCCCAGGTTCAACCCATTTGGTCTGACCTGACCAGATTGTACAGCAACAACAGAAGCCTATTGGCAATGAGCTTTGGTGTCACAGGTGATACGTGAGAGCATCCAATATGATTTACATTGATCCTATGACTTCTCAGACTTTTTTAGGGTGACAATGATAGTCTCCCTCATAGCGGATGGAAAAACAGACTTGGGCCTGGTTATGAGTTTGGTGGTCATGGTACTGCTGTCGAACCAGCATTGGAATTACTGCTGCACTGTTAGTGGGCTGCCTACCCTAGTACGATGCATGTGTTTACATCATAAAAGACTCACACACTCCTGCCGCCACCACCAAGAAATCTCAACTGCAGCACCAGGATATGTCAATACATCTGTCAGAGGGAGGACCACAGTGTTAATGCCGGCCCAATCATGAAGTGTTTTCCAGGCCATGTGTCTGCTTTCCCGTCAATGTGTCTGTGGCAGTCCAACCATCACATTGGAGCTGGCAGAAATAGATCGATATGAGGCTAAAATGCACCTGTGTTCAGCTTCTCACATCCTGTGCCACCATGGAGATGATCCTACACGTCCTGCCAGTGATGTTCCTGCTTGATGACGTCCAAAACTGACACCTTCATGGATGCAACTGACGGTATACTGAACTCTTACTCTTTTTCAACGCCTCCTCCACAAATAGATGCCTCTCTATGGACCCGGTTTTGAGGTACCTGCCCAAAATTATTTGTGGGCCCCTGTAAAATGGTATGAACCAATTACAGCTCTATGATGCCCTCTTTGGACAGGCCACTGACACTGCACAAGTACACTCTACAAAAGTTGGCATGTGTTCACATTTCATAATCAGGGATAGTGATGTGTTCATGAAATTGTGTCACACAACAGCACCTCCTTATCAATATCACAGCTATTCATCTCTGTGACACTCTCACATTGCTCACATGACAGGTCCTGTTGCGATACCAAGGATACATCTGTATGGATGTGTCATGAAACTGAAACACACCTTCTATGCTAAATATCTGTAATGGACTCTCACATGTCACCCACATTTAAAGGTAATGTCAGGTGAATGGGATTCAAAATAATCAGTGTGAAAAACATGGAAAGGTCACAATGTAAAGACTCTCTACAGATTAAGATTTCCTCTACCAAGGACACCCCTAGAAGCCTGGGGCCCTGGACCACAGTCCACTTTTCACAAGTCTCAAAACGTCTATGTGCACAGGAGCTGTGTCTTGAAGTATATCAGGGACAACCAATAGCATAAACAAGTGCCATCAATATGTGGGTAATATGTAATTGCAAGTCATGAAAGCAAACACAGCAGTGACAGCATTTGTCTCACATATAAAGTAGGTGTAAGGTACACACACAAAAATGAACACAAGTGAAATAAAATTCCTAATAAGGTATGACAATATATGTGTGGGTGGACAAATAACTAACTTACACACATTCAACACATATCCAACCTACATCATATGGAGAAGTACAAATGGTGTTGATATTAGCCAAGCCAAGCTGAAATACTTACCATATAAATTATCACCCAAAGCAATGTCTGCCCCAATTGAATTTCATCCCACATATCCAGCCAATTAATATTTTCCCTTGTCCTGTGTGACTCCAGCGCTGGTTGCAAGGTCACATCATACTAGCCACTTCAAATGGATCTTCAATCAGGGATGAAACAAATACAAATGTAATCACACATCACAAAGTATCCAATCACATCAAATAGTTAGAAAAGTAATGGCAGGACTAATGTGTTCCAAGCAAAGCAAGTCTTTAATTTTGCAAAAAGAATCACATTGAGTTAACCAAAGGCCAATGGCCAGTCCATTTCCAAATTGTGGGTCCCAGCACACTGCTGTGCCACTGAACTTGCTCATATTGACACTGCCAGGAAATCTCCTTACAAAGGGGTATTAATTGGACACGGCAGGCACCCTGAAGAATTTACTTGAAATGGGGATGTTTGGCTTTGGGAGGGGTGTCCTTGGATTTGGAAGGTTGGGCTTTGGAAGAGGAAGGGGTGGACTGATGATTAGGAATGGGGCAGTGGTTTGAGTCAGAAGGGCTGGATCGTCGTTTTGAAGGGGGACCCTTGCTAGTGGAAGGAGTGGATGGGTCTGGACTCGGGGTGGATTTGGATGTGGAAGGGGTGGTTTTTTGGTATTGCAGGGGTTGGCAACTTTCTGAGAATGGTGGTAGGTGGTTTGGGAGGGCAGAGGGTCAGGTAAAAGGTGGGATCCTCAGTGGGGAACTTGAAAAGGGCTTTGAGAGTGAGTGGGGACTGGGAGGTAGAGGGAGTGCCAGTCTCTGATGTGGTTGGGACTGTTGCAGGTCCAGGTACATGTCTGTCAGGTGTTTGTGTTGCATGTATGGGTGTGTGTCGTACTTCAGGTGTCTTTTGGGTTCGTGATTGTTTCTGTCTGAGTATCTTATGTTTGAACAGTGTGAATGATGTGTCTGTGGATATTGGTGCACTGGAATTGCATGGTGTGACTGTGTTGTGATTGCTAATGTGGTGGTGACTGTATGTCAGAAATGGGGTCTTTGGTTGGCAGTCACGTTACCCCCTGTCCAAGCAAGGATCCTCACTCTGGTCAGGGCAAAGGAGAAGCACACCTGGTTAACCCCCACTCACCCCTTGGTAGCTTGGCATGAGCAGAAAGGCTTAACACAGAAGCAATATGTAAAGTATTTGTACCAACACACACAGTAATAGAGTGAAAACACTACAAAATGGACACCACACCAGTTTAGAAAAATAGGCAATATTTCTCTTATTCAAAAAAGACCAAATCAACAAAAATCCAACAATCACAAGTCAAGAGAATTTTCAAAAGACTAAGGGGGTCATTACGACGACGGCGGTCAGCGATAATCGGCGAAAATGTGGCGGTAAATACCGCCAACAGGCTGGCGGTATTTACCACCACATTATGACATTGGCTGAAGCCAACCCGCCAATGTACCACTCTGACCGCCACAACGGTAACAGCC
This sequence comes from Pleurodeles waltl, assembly GCF_031143425.1. Taxonomy (NCBI): domain Eukaryota; kingdom Metazoa; phylum Chordata; class Amphibia; order Caudata; family Salamandridae; genus Pleurodeles; species Pleurodeles waltl. Next base: position 1,504,732,572 of record NC_090440.1, read on the forward strand.
GCCGGGCTGGAGATATCCATCTCCAGCCCTGTGGCCACCATTGTGCCACCTGCGGGTTTATGACCCCGCCTACTGCCATGGTTTTCGTTGTGTTCTCAATATCTCAAAAACCATGGCGGTGGGCCATATTAGTGACAGGGAATTTCTTCCCTGTCAGTGATTGGGGTCTCCCCCCACCTCTCCAGATACCCCTACCTCTCCAAACGCCCTCACCCCCCCTACATTCACGCCCCCCCTTCACACACACACACACACATACACACACCCATTCCCACATACTTACACGCATGCATACATCCAATCACACACACATCCGCACATACTTCCAATCATACACACAGACACGCATTCACATGTCACAACATACATGCACTCACACTGCCGCACATGCACACACATTCAACACTCAAAACATACCTACATTCACTCACACATACATTCATCCCCCCACACACACACAATACCCACCACCCCCCACTCCTGTTGAAGACCTGACTTACCTGGATCCAGGGGGTCCTCCGGCAGGAGATGGTTCAGGGCGCTGCTACTACCAGCAGCACCTGACAGCAGAACACTGGCAGGTCGTATTATTTCTCATAATGCGCCTGGTGGCGGTCTACTGGTGTGGAGCTGCTGGTTGTAGCAGCGCCACCTTACCGCCAACCGGCAGTATGGCCTCAGGTGGATTTCAGCCATTCTTGTGGCAGAAATCCAGCTGTGGTCATAATATGGGGGACGGCAGGTAGCTGAGGTGACAGTCTTTTGGCATCCCTTGCCACGGCGGTAGGTGCTTTTTACCGCCAATTTTATATTGAGGGCCTAAGAGGCTTACTCCATTGAAAATAACGTAAACTTTGATTTTGCACAAAGTACCCGGTTTGCATAAGAAATAAAGCTGCATAGGCGAATGTGCATTGGAAAAGCCAGCAATGTACTGATTCCTTACTCGCAAGTGAGGCAGTGCGTAGTTTCTTTTCCTTTCGGGTAGATGATGGGCTGTTTTTCTCCCTCACGAGAGAGCCATGCGTCACTTTCCAGACATGACACTTCGGATCTGCGCAGGTTCAAAATGACTTTGACGCCCAGCAACAATGCATGAGAAATCCAGTTGCACGGTTTTAGAAAACCATGCTGCTTGGGATTTGAGTCATTATTAGCAACGGCAAGCAGGTGTTGCGTTGTTTCTCCAGCTGGATGCATTGATTTCCCAGCCACAATACAGGTAGAGCATCGATTTTAGCTGCAAAGCAGGTGGTGAGTTGTTTATCAGCCGCATTGCAAATGGTGCATCGAAAATTTCCCCGCACAGAGTTCTGTGTGTGGATTTCAGTCCTTGTTCTGCCAACTTCACCTTTCAAGGGCCCAGGGACAGGAGTCTCAGCAGAGAGTCTAGGTGCTGGCAGATGAAGTCTTTATTTGCTCTGAGACTTCAAAACAGAACTCGAGCTCAGTTCAAGTCCTTGGAGATTCTTCTCAAGCAGGAATGCACAACAAAGTCTGGTCTTTGTCTCCTTTCCCAGGCAGAAGCAGCAACTGCAGGATAGCCCAACAAAGCACAGTCACAGGCAGGGGCAACACTTTTCCTCAGCTCTTCAGCTCTTCTCCTTGGCAATGGTTCCTCTTGGTTCCAGAAGTGATCTAAAAATCTGGGGTTTTGGGTCCAATACTTGCACCCCTTTCTTCCTTTGAAGTAGGCAAACTTCAAAGGAAAGTCTCTGTTGTTTACAGGATCCTGCCTTGCCCAAGCCAGGCACCAGACACACACCAGGGGGTTGGAGACTGCATCGTGTGAGGGCAGACACAGCCCATTCAGGTGTAAGTGACCATTATTCCTCCACTCCAGCCCAGATGGCTCATCAGGATATGAAGGCTACACCCCAGCTCCCATTGTGTTACTGTCTAGAGGAGATTCACAAACAGCCCAACTGTCAGTTTGACCCACACAGAGAATCCAAAAACAGGCAGAGTAACAGAATGGTTTAAGCAAAAGAATACCTACTTTGTAACCGTGGCATTTTCAAACTAGCAATCTAAAAACCAACTTCACTAAAAGATGTATTTTTAAATTGTGAGTTCAGAGTCTCCAAACTCTATATGTTAATCTGCTCCCAAAGGGAATCTTGGGCCAGATGTAGGTAGCCTTTTGTGCCTCGCAAACTGCGAAAAACGCAGTTTGCGAGACGCAATAGGCTTAACGCGATGCACAACCTCAAATTGCAAGTCGGTACCGACTCGCAATTTGAGGCTGCGACTCGCAAATAGGAAGGCATGTTCCCTTCCTATATGCGACCGCATTGCCATGCAGAGTTGGTTTGTGACCGCAAATGCGGTCGCAAACCAACTCGTAGTTACCATCCACTTGAAGTGGATGGTAACACATTCGCAAAAGGGAAGGGGTCCCCATTGGACCCCTTCCCCTTTGTGAATGCCCCAAAAAATATTTTTTTCACAGAAAAAAATGAAACCAAATGGTTTCGGAATTTTTTCTTTTTGCAGCTCGTTTTCCTTTAAGGAAAACGGGCTGCAAAAAGAAGAAAAAAAAACAGTTTTATTCAAAAAGCAGTCACGGACATGGTGGTCTGCTGTTTCCAGCAGGCCACCATCCCTGTGAGTGCCTAGACTCGTTATGGGGTCGCAAACTGCGACCCACCTCATTAATATTCATGAGGTGGGTCTTTGCGACCCCATAGCGAGTCGCAGAAGGTGTCTGAGACACCTTTCTGCATTACATTTTGCGAGTTGCAAATTGCGAGTCCCTAGTACTCGCAATTTGCAACTCGCAAAATGTTTTCTTGCTACATCTGGCCCCTACACTTTAATGTTACTTAAAGGCAGCCCCCATCTAAACCTCGGAGAGAGATAGGCCTTGTAACAGTGAAGACTGAATTTAGCAGTATTTTTCTGTTAGGACGTACAACACACATCAGTACATGTCCGATCTTTAACATACACCTCATCCTGCCCATGGGGCTACCTAGGGCCTACCTTAGGAGTACTTTACATATTATGAAAAGGGAAGGTGTACACTTGCCAAGTCGAATTGGCATTTTAAAACTGCACACACAGACACTGCAGTGGCAGGTCTGAGCCATGCTACTAATGTGGTTGGCACAAACTGTGCTGCAGGCCCACAAGCAGCATGTGATTTACAGGCCCTAGGCACCTCTAGTGAACTTTACTAGGGACTTACTAGTAAATCAAATAGGTCAATCATGGAAAGCCAATCAACAATACAATTTACACAGACAACATATGCACTTTAGCACCGGTTAGCAGTAGTAAAGTGCCCAGAGTCCTACCACCAACAAAAACAGGTCAGAAAAAAAAATAGGAGGAAGGAGGCAAAAAGATTAGGGATGACTCTATAAAAAGAGCCAAGTCCAACAGTTCTCTCCTTAACACATAGTAATATTGGCTCATATCTAATTGGCATATTTGATTTACTTTTAAGTCACTTATAAAGTGTACTGCATGTGCCCAGGGCCTGCAAATTAAATGCTACTAGTGGGTCTGCAGCACTGATTGTGCCTCCCAGATAAGGAGCCCCTTAACCATGTCTCACTACTGCCATTGCAGGGACTGTGTGTGCAGGTTACTGTCATTTGGTCTTGGCATTTAAAGGTACTTGCCAAGCCTTAAACTCCCATTTTGTTACATATGTCACCCCTACTGTAGACCCTGGGTAACGCACATGGCAGGGTGCTATGTAAGTAAATGGCACGACAAGTACTTGTAAGTTTTATATGTCCTGGTAATGAAAAACACCCCAAATCATTTTTCAGTACTGTGAACCCTGCTCCTCTCATAGGCCAGCATAAGGTATTCCCATATATATTCTTTTAAGTGGTAATTTCTGATCTGAAGGGAGTGGTATTGTCATGTTTGGTATGGTGGAATGATAGCGAGAAACCCTGCTTACTGGCGAAGTTGAACTTCACATTAATATTTTAAAAATTCCACTTATAGAAAGTAAACATTTCTCTGCACTTAGTTCTCTCTGTGCCTTACAGCCTGTCTCCAATCCATGTCTGGTTTGTGCGGGTTGACAGCTCCCATAGTGCATTCCACCCAGACAGCCACAAAAACAGGATACTCAGCTACATCTGCATTTATCTGCAAACTGATGGGTCTTCCTGGGCAGGAAAGGTGGAGGGGCTCTATGCATTCCCAATGGCGTGGGGCATTGCCTCCATTTCCAATGCATCTCCAACTTTGCCCGACGCAGATCTGAGCCATCACCTCCATCATAAAGACACAATGACAATGCATCACCACCCTTGCTCCTGACATATCCCTTGATGTCAACACAAACAAAGTACTATATCTGACCCGCACTTCATCTTGGTTGGCTGAACTTTCATATTTGACCTAGTCTGGCTGGACCAGGTAGCTCAGTTTAAGCTTTATGCTTTTAAACACTACAATTCAGTGTATCTTTTAAATATACATACCTCCAGTTCTTTCTTGTTTTGTCTTGTTTATTTTTTGTTTTTAACTAGGTGTGGTATTTTTGAGTGCTGTTTATCACAGGTGTACTGTTTGAAGTGTTGCACAAATACTTTACACATTGCCTCTCGAGTTAAGCCTGACGGATCTGTGCCAAGCTGCCAGGGGGTGATACAGGTTATTTTAGAGAGTGTTAATGACTTACCCTTATAGGATTGTGGTTTCTGCTTGGACAGGGTGTATACCTCTGGCAGCCAGAAACCCATTTTCTAAAACCTATATTAGCTCCTCTAGGGAAAAGGGCTACTTGAGATACACCCTATGCACATCATCCAGCCAGACTACAGCAATTTTGTGAGAAACTGGGGCTGATTGCAGAGGCCCCCTAACTTTTTGCCCCCATTTTCCACTTTATGCTGGTGTTTTCCTGACTCTGATGGTGCCCTGGGTACTGCTAACCAGTCCCAGGGCCTGTGCTCTGTGTAAAATGGATATGCAAATTAGGCTAATTATAATTGGCTAAGTTAACCTACCTATAAGTCCCTAGTATATGGTAGGGCATGTAGGTTTAGGGACCACAGCATAGGTGGTGCACACCTAGGTGCATTGCTGAGGTGCCCAGTGTCATTTTAAAAGCAATCCTGCCTTGCTGGCTGCTTTTAAATTAAAGTTATATGCAAATTCGACTTTGGAATTAAAGGTACTTCCAAAGTCTTAAACTACCTTATTTTTACATATAAGTCACCCCTAAGGTGTGCCCTATGTGCCCCTAGGGCAGGGTGCCATGTAACTATAAGCAGGGATTTTATAAAAATAGATTTATAAGCCCTGGTGAGGTAAAAACAGCCAAATTCGTTTTTCCCTCATTGAAGTAAATGGCCTTCATAGGCTAGAATGGGCAGACTTTATTTTAAATTTTAAAGTCTCCTTAAATGTTACATACCAAGAATTTGGTATCAAATTGATTGTTATAATAAATCCCACAACTTCCAGTTGTTGGATTTAAAATAACTAGTGCAGGTAAAAAGTTTAGACTTTACCTAAAAAGTTGCCAATTTCAGCTCTGCATTGTTTTTGCTGCTGTGCTCTGATTGGCCAGCCTGCAGCAGCTTCTGCCAGGCTACTTTAATGAGGTGTGAAGTGGCCTGACTTCACACAAAGGAATGTGCTTGGGGGAGAGAATCTCCCCTCAGCAGATGGGGAAGCAGGAAGGGGGAGGGCTGCCAAACTGGTCTTCAAAGGCAGAAAAGGACATCTGGAGCACCCAGCAACACCCCCACATCCTGCAACCCCAGACAGCTAGGTGCCCCCTTGATTAGATTAGGAGAGGGCAGGAGAGGGGTGTGTTTATGATTTTTAGCCACACCAGTGGGTGGGCTCAGCCAGATCTCTCCTCCAAAAATCAGATTCATCCATTTTGGATTTTTAGAGACTATTGCCTTCTGGGATGGATTTTTGCCACACTTCCCAGGAAGTGGTCATCACAGGGGGACGACCCTGTCCCTGATTGGAGGACCAGGGCCCCCCTGCTTTTCACCCAGGAGCAAGGATAAAACTGGCAGACCTGCACCCACGCCTCAGATCCCCACCAAATTTCAAGAAGAAAGAACTACAAGGAGAAGAAGGACTGCCCTGCTGGACCCCTGGCCTGCACCTGGACCCTGCACTCAGAAAGACTGCACCAGCTGCACACTTGGGCTTCACCACAAGAAGGACTTTGCCTGGCTTCCACTGGTTCAAGGAGGGACTCCCTGTTTGCTACAGGTGAAAAATTGCTAACCAGAGTCCCCTGCACCAACTCCTGAAAAAGTGACCAGCTGACCACTGTCCAGTGGCCAAAAAGGAGTTTGCGCCAGGTGCATTCTGGGAGTTGAAGTCCGCACTTCCCAAGGACCATCACAGAACTTCTGGACCCTTGGGGTGAGCTGTGGACCCCAAAAGAACCTTAAAAGAACATCTGGGTGAAGCCCCAGAAGTTTGGAAAAGATTGGAGAAATTTTGGAAAAAAGCTCCATAAAGTGACCGACCCGACGCGGAAATTCTAGCCGGCTTGCCTCAACCGCGACCCGGCCTGACTTCGTGGTTCGTCCCGGTAAAGAAAAACATCCAAAAAAGAGACTAAGTCCGAATGTAAAAAGTTGACCGGGACCTCCCAGCCATCGTATCCGAGAAGGGCTCCATGGACGTCGGATCAAGATCCAGGTTTACCCCGGTCGAAGGATTTTCATCTCGAAAAAACGACTAAGTCCGAAGGTAAAAATCACCACCGAGGAAACCGACTTCGCGTATCCGGACAAGGGCTCCAGGAGGTCGGATTCAACTGGCAGGTTCGTCCCGGTGAAGAAAAACTTCAAAATAAAGACTAAGTCAGAAGGTAACTTTTTAACCGAGGCCTCCCGCGACTTGTAGCCGAGCAGGGCTCCATCGCGGTCGGCCTGAAAGTTTGACTTTGTCCCGGTCCTGGTGCAACCAGATGACCCGATTGGCGCTTTTTGTTTCTAAGCGCTAGAAAATAATAATACTTTAAAAATTCATATCTCCGGTTCCCCTGAACCGATTTTAATCGTTTTTGTGTCATTTTAAAGATAAAAATATAAGCTATTTTTATAAATTAGTTTTGGATTTTTAAACTGTTTCCTGTGTTTTATTTAATTACTGTTTTGTGATATTTGAATGCTTTACACTTTGTCTCCTAAGTTAAGCCTTGACGCTCGATGCCAAGCTACCAAGGGTAGAGCTGGGATTAATTTACTGAGACCTAACTGTACTTTTGTGGAGGTTTGTGGCTTGTTGCTAGGTGTAGGTACCTACCTGCCCTACCAATAACCCATTTTCCAACAAATTTCTTTCAAATATTCTTTTACTGACATTAGTGAGCTAGTACAACTGGAATGTATAAATCCTCATAATATTGCATTAATTCATTCAGTGTATTGCTAGCCTCAATATTGGAGACACCTGCATCATTTCTGGTGCATATATGTAATTTGCCTGCCCTGGTCGTCTGATCAAGCCTATCAACATCCACTCTGGACAGTCGTCTTCCCTGTATTTAGGTCCAGTCACCTGCTTTTCCAAATATGTAATTTCTCTCTCAACCACCTCATTGTATTCAGAGATCTTGATCCTAATATGAGCCAGTGCAGATGAGAGATCAATGCGTATTCCCAAGATATCCAGTTTCTTAATCTGTGTTCCAGCCATGCCATATGATTGCTTAAAGATTTCAGTATGCCATTTTGCTTTGTCATATAATACTAATGTACCCTTAAACGCCACCCACACTGTCTGCATGTAGAGTTGGAGGTCACAGATTTTACTTTCAGTTTCATCTGTACCTAACATAGGGGCTTATTTACAAGTCCATGCACCACCAGTTCGTCACTTTTTCAGATGATTAGTGGCTTAACCCTGTTTGTAAATATGGTCTGCAAGATTCAGTTTTCTGTGGCAAAAGGGTATGCAATGGGTGTTGCTGTGGGCATACCCACGCAATACCCATTGCTTTTTGACACTTTTCCAGCACACATAGAAGGTGCAAATCACCATTAATGATTGTTTTTGTGCAGGAAGGTGCCTCTTCCTGCACATAAACAATCACCCCCCAACACAGGCATCTTATGGCACAAGGGTAATTGCTTTGGCGCTAGGCAGCTACTTTAGCACCAGCCACCGGGGCAGGGGAAAACACAGGGATGCTCTGTATTCTGGTAAATATGGCTCACCCCTGCATTTTGAAAATGATGCTGCTCAGTGCAGCAAAATTGGTTGCAGCACCATGCTGCACCTTAAAGGCCTCATTTACAAGGCCATATTAGCACACTGTGCACAGGAGCAAAAAAACTCTATTGAACGTTTTTGTGCGGGAAGGTGTCTCTTCCTATACAAAAACAATCATCCCCACAAAACAGGCATCGTGGCACAATGATGAAAGGGTGCCTGCATTGGTGCTAGGCAGAAATTTGTGCACCAGCACAGGGGGAGAGGACAGAAATGTGCCCTATCTTGTAGATACAGTGTATTTCTGCCCTTTCTCGGTGGCACAGGGTGGTGAAGCAAGACACTTGCTGCGCCACTCTGCACCATAGGACTTATAAATGAGCCCCACAGTCCGATAGAGTCCTAGCCACATGCTGCATATTCAGCACCCATGAACTAGCATCCTGTGTAGTTAGCCAGTTATCCAATCAGGGACACACATTGTTGGCTTGGGACTTGTATGTCTAGTATGTGCCCTTTCTGCTGTGGAATGTTTAATCAGGCATGTAAACAAGTTATGATCTGATATAATCTCATAGAGGACCCTAGTTGCTGTAGCTGTGTAGTTTGTGTACCTTATAATTGGTTGGTGCATCCTTTGTGATAATACAGTCCCCACCCTATATATTATTTGTAGGGGAAGAGTGTGTATGCTATTCCAAAATTGAATAAAATGTCATAATTTCATGCTTAAATATTGACTAGTGTAATGTTTTTGCCTTCCAGGATACCCTACACTACAGTACATATTCCCTGTTCATCTGATACTGTAAAAAGATGGCTGAAGGTACTGCATTTCTTGATGATTTTCAGTACCCTTCTGGCATAATAAAGGTATGAGGAAACAATAATGAGCTGTCCATTAGTTGAGTGAATTTTGAGAGGTGAGTTTCCTAGAGAAAGACACTGTTCACCTTGTGCTTTTTTAAATATACTGTCACCTGCCATTCCTTACTGGTGTTATTTAGTACTCTGACATTTCATGACAAAAAATGTATAGTAGATGCCTCTATTTTAATATGTTTTTAAGTCAAATCTTGTATTACGTAATTAGTCATTGTGCAATATGACTAGAAATACTAAATATGTCTTAGATTAACTTTACAGACTACATTGTTCCTGTAATCACATTAATATATGAAGAACCACCATTAACAACCCCCCAAATCTCGTTTACCTCCCACACTGACCTCCTCAACTTAGCAGTGAACAGAAGTACCCTACCATCCTCCCACCATTTCTCCTTCATCATTTTAATGCACTGGAGTTCTAAGAAATGCTCCAGAAACCCTGGGGGAAGCCTTCAGTGCTAGTACTTAACCACCTTAACAATTGGAAGTGGCCAACACAATCATTAGCTATGCATATAAGGACCACAGTATTAGACAAAACTAATAGACAATGTAAGTAATAGGAAAAAGTTGAACATCCTAATTTTTGACAAGTTTAGTGTTTGTCTAACGGATGTGGTGGCTCAACTCGGGAAGTATCATCTACGCAAAACAATAAGGACTATACAAACAGTGAGATCTTTGCATAATTCATGGAAACACAGAAATGTGCCATGCTGCTATAACACAAGTGTCCCAGAAAGCTGAACCTAGTGAAGGACTGATTTGTTATGCAACACAGCATAGCTCAACAAGTACCTCAACAAGTTCCTCCATTGCCTCAATCACTCCCACTGAGATGTGAAGATGAGTGCCCAGTACCACAACAGAAGCCCCTCCAATCTTCAAGTTCCTTATTTTCAGGGGAACTGTGGCATAGATCCAATGGGCCCTGCCTTTCTCCCAGCTCAGTGGTGTCACAAGCAGACCCTTATAGCAAAGCCAGAATCCCCAGTACTCTGGTGCATCTGCCCTGCTTCTCCTCTCAGTTAACAAATCCATAAGACAGTGGGCACTGCAACCACACAGCAATCAAACTCAAAATGGACCTTGTGCTCCGACTTCTATGACACCCTATGGGACCACCACCTCACATCAGCACCACAGTTACCAGACCCACATTGCATAGTACCTTTGTCTTCCAGTTCTCTTCTTTCAAAAACAGATCATCTCCATTTGCCTGCACTCACAGATGCTTCATCTGACTGCCATTTTGGACCTTTTATATCATTACTGCATACCAGGCACTCTGTCTGCTGCCAATATACCTATAGTTCCAATTTCACATCTGAAAGTCATGGCCTAGAGTGGCATTCGTTACTTGCCTTCCCGAGCTAATATGATAACCAAAAGGCATCAATGTTGATTGATAATATCCAGCGAACATTAGAGTCTCAGTGAAGCATAGCTATCTTGAAGGGCAGCACTCTATTGCCTCACACATAGCGAATGTAAATGTTGTGGTGGCACTGGAGAATGTGCTTATCTCTGTCATTAATGCACCACTCACTTTGACTATTGATGTATTTTGGCCTCTCTGAGAGCTAAGCTTCAATGGGGGTCTTCTTGAAAAGTACGGTCATGTACTGTTTTGTTCACATGATCTTTCCCGTCAAGGCCAGAGGAAATAGGGCTTCATGTGGGTAAGTGTAAGTGCAGTTATTTTTGATGCAATTCTTTGCAAATATCCTGATGTGCTATATCTCCTATATCAATGGATCCTATTCTTGTGCTGCTACCTTTTTATCACACCCTTGTCTTTCCGTCTTTGGTACTCAATACAGAAATTGTTCAACAGTTTTCTGCCTCCTTTTTGTTACCAGTGAAGTGAGCAGCGCCTATTTGAAAGGTAGTCTTTCTTTCACTTTCACAGATTTTGACCGTAATGATACATTAATTACTTTTCAACTCCCAAAACAGGTTATTGACTATATTTACTCAGACATATGAAATTTTATGTGAAATATTTTTATCATTGTTTTAATAATTTAATTCACAAACCAATAGACAACTGTTCACTTTATTTTGTGTCATACTTTGTACCCTGCTACCACAGAAATTATCTTATATTGAGGAAACACAATATTTAATTGTGTTGATCTGTCACAGGCTTGATTTTCTGAGATTAAGTTATATATTGGAATAGCTAAAAACAAAAATATTATTTAGCAAATTATTGATGTACTAAATGTAAAATGCATTGCTTGGGAAGGAGGAAGAGCATATAAGATGTTTATTTCTTTGTTGACTTTGCTAAGGTTCTTTCATGGCCACGGTCCAGGGTTACATCAGCAGTGGAAAACCAAATTGCAATAGTAGTCATGATTTCAGTAGCAGGCCAGATTGCAATGATGGGCTGGTCTACAGTGGCCTGTTTGTCTAATGCCACAGACCAGAATAGACACTAGAGGAATTTTGACTGGAAGCTGGTGGAAGGAATGACAGCAGTAGAGAGGAATGTATTGGTGTGGAAAACTTACAAGAAGAAGCTACTCACTATTGCCAGGCTCACATTTACTGTAACAGCTGCTGTAGTTGGCAGCAGCAGAATTAAACAATGTTACCTCTAATCAAAAGCAACATACTTCAGCAAATAAGTGGGCATTTGCTGCCTGTGCAATCCTTGAGAGCCATCCAGTAATAAGTGAAGACCATGGATCCTTATTGATATGGTTAATGAAAGAAAGAGGCCACAAGCAAAGCAAAAGAAGCATAGGTTAAGGGTCACATAAGAATGACACTTTCAAGATGTGGAATCACACAATGAGAATCTGGTGAAAGCATAGCCTGGTACCTCCGTCTATCCTACTTGAAATTAAAGGAACAAAATGGATGAGAAGCCCAGAACTTAAAAGGGTTTTTCAAGAATAGGAAAGTGTAATTTAGGGAATTGATGGGACAGAATCACGTATGTCCATTTTTAAGTCTGGCCTTACAGACATCTTTCACCATTGGTCTGTTCAAATGTCACTCAAATAATGCTCCATGCCAACACAGCACAAACTATAGATCAGTGGACCATCTCTCTTTTGCATTAGATGCCTTCAATTTGAGTAACTGCATTTTGCCCTTGCAGTGTAAACATACACTTAAAAATATTCTCCTAAAATTGAACGTTTTAGACATTTGGACTTCGCATTGACTGCTAGCTCCTATTCATAGTAGGGTGTCATTAACTATTTTCATAACAATCAAGACATTTATTGTGACTTGCAGTGTTGACTCATCACTATCAACCAACTTTGGAATATGCATGTATGCTTTTAAAAACAAGCACAATGCATCAGAGTAGCAAGAGTGTATAAGTAAATTTCTAGGTTTAAGCCACCCCTTCTCAGATTTGTGATTGGCATTTGAAGCTGTTGTATCTGACTTGAAGGGAGCCTTTGGTAGCAACTCAAGTAACTGCAGCAGCGTTGTAGCGCTTGAACTTCTTTGATGTACACTGGTGTTGTAATTACATATATTCATTGTTGTGCAAATATTCCAGGAAGTTAGAGTTATCCCGGAATAGTTGTGAAGTTGCTATTCTCCATTGGTGTGCATATCCTAATTCCTAAAAAGAAAGTAAAGGTTTATTTATGGAAGTCAGTCTATGGTAAATGTGATCTTGCAGAAGTGACTATGTTTGTTTATTACACTTGTTTGAGGAAAACTGGGACCTGGGTGCAAGGCAGTGCTGGATGTATTTTCTTAGGATGTAAATGTGGTATACCTTTTGCACAACTTGCTCTTTCAAACTGTAAGTATATACCCAGCATGGGCTATAATGCTTTTGAGCTCTTCTGTGAGGATCTCTGTTGGTAGGATAGTGCAATTGCAGCTTTCCATCTACGTCTCTAATGTTCTCCCCTGTACAAACCTCGTTTGGTAGTAGAGGGCATCAAGTTTTCCATTTACAGTGTACTTTTCTGTGAGGATCTCTGTAATAGCTATATGTAATAGTGAAGCACAACTGCAGTGTTCCATCTTTATTGCACTCTTTTGTTGGGACCTCTGTTGGTAGTACATCACAACTGCTGCTTTCTAGCTCCATTTCCAGTGCACTATTCTGTGAGGACCTCGGTTGGTACTAGAGGTCAACAAGTTTTCAGTCAGTGTTGTACTCTTCAGTAAGGATCTCTGTTGGTAGTATAATGTGACTATACATATCAATCCCCATTTCACTCATCTGTTAGGACCTCGGTTGGTAGTGTAGTGCAACAACATCTTTCAAGAGTCCTTGCATTCTCTTTTTAGGAAAATAGTTTGCTGTACAATGCAACAAGCTTTCAATCTCAGTTATACTCTCCTGCTGGAGGGCAACTGTAAGCTTTGCTGTATGCATTTTTTCAGAATGCCAACTTTGTCAGAGAGCGCTCATGCCTTTGTTCGATATATGGTGAACGTATGGTTTTGCATTTATGAAGAAAGAATACAGATGATGCATAACTCACCCTTCCGAAACCTATCCATGAATAGTTCAAGAAGCCAAGATTATTTTTGGTCTTGTACTGTTATTCCTGTGCAGATATATGAATAACAGATTACAAATTACAGAATGCAGGGAAAAAAGATGAAATGCATTAACTTTGATCGAGGAAGCGTTCATCGAGGAAGAGTTGTTATACTCAGAAAGTGCTTCCATCCTCTTAATGTTTTGCCCTTCTTGCCCTCCTTCAGATTTAATATTTTATTAGTGAATGCTCTGTGCAGTTCTTGTTCTTTCACTCCCCTACATTATAATTTTATGTGAGGGTTAGAAATGGAGTCTCAAGTTGGCAGTCAGTTTGCACTCTGTACAATCAAGGACTCTCACTCTAGTCAGGGCAATAGAGATACACACTTAAGATAAGCCCTGCTCAACCCCTTGGTAGCTTGGCACAAACAGTCAGGATTATCTCAAAGGCAATGTGTAAAGTATTTGTACCAAAACACACAGTAATACAGTGAAAAGACTACAAAATAGACACCACACCAATTGAGAAGAATAGCCAATATTATCTAAAACAACAAAAATCCAACATACACAAGTACAATTATGAATTTTTAAATTAACAAGATTCTTACTCCATAGAAAACATTGGATGTGTTGAAGTTACACAAAGTACCTGATTTGCTTAAAAAATAAAGCTGCATGGACGACCGTGTTTCAGAAAATTCAACGATGCATCGATTCCTTACTGGCAAGTGAGGCCGTGTGTCATTTCTTCTCCAGTCGGGTAGCCAATGGATCGTTTTTCTCCCTCACAAGAGAGTGATGTATCAATTTCCAGATGGGCACCTCGGGTCTGGGGCAGATTTACGTCGATTTTGACACCCACAATCGATCCGTGCGAAATCTGCATGCACAGTGATGAGGAACAATGCTGCGTGGGGCTTATGTCGACTTCAGCAGCCACAAATGGGTGTTGTGTCATTTCTCCAGCTGTGATGCAGGTAATGCATCAATTTCTTAGCCGCGATGCAGGTGATGCGTCATTTTGATAGCACCCTTGGAGGTTCTTCTCAAGCAGGAATGCACAACAAAGTCCAGTTTTTATCCCCGTTCACAGGCAGAAGCAGCAACTGCAGGATAGCCCAGCAAAGCACAGTCACTTGCAGGAGCAGCACTTCTCCTCAGCACTTCAGATCTTCTCCTTGGCAGAGGTTCTTCTTGACTCCAGAAGTGATCCAATTTTCAAGGGTTTGGGTCCAATACTTATGCCCCTTTCTGCCTTTGAAGTAGGCCTACTTCAAAGGAAACTCTGTTGTTCACAAGATCCTGCCTTGCCCAGGCCAGGCCCCAGACACATACTGGGGGTTGGAGACAACATTGTGAGAGGGCAGGCACAGTTCATTCAGCATAACTGACCAATCCTCCCTCCACTCTAGCACAGTTGGCTCATCAGGAAATGCATGCTACAACCCAGCTCCCTTTGTCTCACTGTCTAGAAGGGATTCATAAACAGTCCAAATGTCAAAGTGACCCAGACTGGCAATCCACAAACAGACAGAGTCACAGAATGGTTTAAGCAGGAAAACGCCTACTTTCTAAAAGTGGCATTTTCAAACTAACAATCTAAAAACCAACTTCACTAAAAGATGTATTTTTATATTGTGAATTCAGGGACCCCAAACTCTGGATTTCAACCTGCTCCCAAAGAGAATCTGCACTTTAATGTTGTTTAAAGGCAGCCCCCATCTTAACCTCTGAGAGAGATAGGACTTGCAACATTGAAAACTGAATATAGCACTATTTCAGTGTTAGGACATGTAACATACATCAGTACATATCCCACCTTTAACATACACTGCACCCTGCCCATGGGGCTACCTAGGGCCTAACTTAGGGGTGCCTTGCCTGTATGAAAAGGGAAGGTATAGGCCTGGCAAGTGGGTGCACTTGCCAAGTCGAATTGACAGTTTAAAACTGCACTCACAGACACTGCAGTGGCAGGTCTGAGCCATGTTTACAGGGCTACTAATGTGGGTGCACAACCAGTGCTGCAGGCCCACTAGTAGCATTTGATTTGCAGGCCTTGGGCAGCTCTAGCGCACTTTACTAGGGACTTACTAGTAAATAAAATATGTCAATCATGGATAAGCCAATTACACATACATTTTACATAGGAGCACTTGCACTTTAGCACTGGTTAGCAGTGGTAAAGTGCACAGAGTAACAAAAACAGCAAAAACAGAGTCCAGCACACATCAACAACCTGAGGTAGAGGCAAAAAGTTAGGGGAGACCACACCAAGGATGCCAAGTCAAACACAACCCAACTGTCAGTCTGACCTAGACATGGAATACACAAGCAGGCAAAGTCACAGATTGGTTTAAGCAAGAAAATGCCCACTTCCTAAAAGTGACATTTTCAGCCTGACAATCTAAAAACCAACTTTACCAAAATAAACTATGCCATTCTTGAATAAGCCAATTACACATACAATTTACACAGGGAGCACTTGCACTTTAGCACTGGTCAGCAGTGGTAAAGTGCCCAAAACCAGCAAAATCAAAGTCCAGCACACAGTCCAAATATGAGAAGAAGAGGCAAAAAGACAGGGGAGACCACGCCAAGAATGCCAGGTCTAGCAATGAGCATAGCTGCCTTCCCTTTAGTACAATGTAAGTCCCCCAACTTCTGTGAGAACATCTGTCGGTGGTATAATGCAACTGCAGTTTTCATCTCCTCATTTTACTATATAGTGCAACTTTGGCTTCGAATCAACTATACTTTTTTTGTGAACATCTGTCAGCTGTATAGTAAAACTGCTGCTTTAATGGTCCTAACTTTGATGCCAGTGGCAATGTCATGGAACTCAGAGTAACAGGAAAACCAGCATTTTACATCCTTGGGTTGTGCAAAATCTCATATCTCATAGACCAACGAGAATAAAAGCAAATTAAATATGCTTGTTGCAGTGCAAAACAGAAAATTGGTTTGTATACACATTTATTGAATGAGGTAAATAATTAAATGTGTGATAAAATTCTCCTTTGCTGATATAAATTAGTTACTAGTACATTCCAGGAAAAGCAAAAGAACACATACTAGCTGACTGTGTGATATGCGTATAAAATGCTAATGTGGAATGATCAAAAATGTGTCTCAAGCCAATGGGTGAAGAAAATTTACCTGAAGCCCCTTTCTGTATGTGTGGATTATGTATTGGATACAATATGTTCGCTAAAAGTGGAATCCAAGCACATTTGCATTTCAGCTCTAACACTGATGCAAGCATAATTACATCTGAAACCTAAAAACATTCATGTAATCTCATTATTTTATTAATATAAATCTATAGTACATTCAATATTACCATATACAAGACAAACGGCCTGATTTAGGGTTTGGCGGATGGATTGCTCTGTCACAAACGTGATTGATGTCCCGCCCACTGTATTACGATCTCCATAGGCCATAATGGGTTTGTAATATAACAGATGGGATATCCGTCACACTTGTGATGGAGTAATCCCCCTCCAACAAACTCTAAATCAAGCCCAAAGTTCAGGCCACACCTATTGGCGTAGAAAATGCTTGATTTAAATATGTCTTTTTTGTTAAGTTCAATGGAAGTAGGCATAGCACCAAATATCGACTGTAGGCATCATATCCTAAAAATAGTACAGGTAGTGTGTTCATCCTGAGGGGAAATGTCTCCTGATTCTACCCCTCCCTGTCTTCCCTCAACCCATTCCTGAACACAATTGTATCTGTCAACTTAAGGCATTGTGATCGTCCTTTGCGAGTCTCTGCCCATCAAAGGGAATTGCACTATTGCAAGTGGATAAGTTATTTGTCTATGTCAGAAGTTACTCAGAGAATATACCCATGAGCACCTCAAGTGAGCATAAACGTGCAATGTTCTAAACTATTTAAAAGTAGAAGTAAAAGAATAGGAAACATGAGTTTTAGTGATGGGGATGTTCATCAAGTAATTTATTTTTAGAATCAATCAAACACTTTATAACCACACACCGCCTCGTTCCTACAATCCAACTGGTTAATCATTTAAGCAGTATATATTAAATTGTTGGGTAGCAGCACTTTTGTTTTTTCTCTGACTTTTGTGTTTTTGTCTTTTCTTGACATGTGCAAAATGATGAGGGTGTCAGCGAAAACTTTTAATGATTACTGACTTCTAATATTCATTTAACAATAAAGATGGATGTCTACAAAAAAGCTTCTGTTATAGTAATTTGTTATTTTTCATTTGTAATGAATAAAAATGTAATTAAACATGTAGAGGGTGTCTCCTAATGTAAGAAATTAAAAAACGACCCCTTTGAAAGAAACACAAATGTTGACTAGTGATACTCAATCAATCAATCAAAAAAATTTATGAAGCCCGGAAGGGTCTCAGGCGCTGTGGGTGGGGGATGGAGGGGGGACGCCCCCTTTGAAAGAAACACAAATGTTGACTAGTGATACTCAATCAATCAATCAAAAAAATGTATGAAGCCCGGAAGGGTCTCAAGGCGCTGTGGGTGGGGGATGGAGGGGGATGCTGTTTTACTGCTCAAAAAGCCATGTCTTTAGGTGATTTCTAAATATTCGGAGGTCCTGGGTCTTGCATAGGTTGTTGGGGAGGGATTTCCAGGTCTTGGGGGAGAGGTAGGAGAAGGATCTGCCTCCGGTGGTGGTACGTTGGATGCGGGGGACTGTGGCGAGGGCGAGGTGAGCAGAGCGGAGGAGTCGAGGTAGGCTGGTCCAGTGTTGTGCAGGGATTTGTGGGTGTGGATGAGGATTTTGAAGACGATCCTTTTTCTGATGGGCAGCCAGTGAAGGGTTCTGAGGTGAGCAGAGATGTGTTTGTGGCATGGGAGGTTGAGGATGAGGCGAGCGGCTGCGTTCTGGATACGCTGGAGTTTCTGCTGAAGCTTGGCTATGGTACCAGCGTTGAGGGCATTTCCCTAGTCTAATCTGCTGCTGATGAGTGCATGGGTGACGCTTTTTCTGGTTTCTATGGGAATCCATTTGAAGGTCTTCCGTAGCATGCAAAGGGTGTTGAAACAGGAGGATGATATGGTGTTGATTTGCTGGGCCATGGAGAGAGATCTGCCTTAGGCAAACCTTATTTGTCCAGAGGCCAGGGAACCCCAAAAATACTTTTTCTGTTTCCATTTCTCTGCATGTTTGGAGAGAAAATGTCATAGATCCTTGGTCGAAATATACATTGTGTAAGCACTTCATTCACAGCCTCTTTATTGTTTCTGGAAATTGCAGATTACTAGAGGTGGCCATTAATAGGTAGCTCCACGCTAACTTTACTCATGCGCTATTACTATCTCCATTGAAATATTAACTAAATGATTGTCCTGATGTGCATGAGGTCCTAGTTGACTAGAAGAAGAAATTGGGCCATACACATATGGTGCTAGATTTCTCCGGTGCTCTGTGACACTACAGGAGTTTCGCTATTACACCTTATTTCAATTTCCTGAGTTTTGGCGGTATTTTTCACGTTTCAGGAATCACATATCTTGTATTCTTAGTCATACGTTTATTACAGACCGTCAACATTACTGTCTTTACCCTGTATTGTTTTCTGGCCCGTTATCAGCCAAACCTTTTAAAACGTGGTATTTTTGCCTGTACATGTGCACGGATATGCAACAATGGCATAAACACATGGATTTCATTTTTAATGCCAATTCTAATTACTACTAATTTAATATGTGTATTTATATTTAATACCAATTTGATACATGATAATGATGCCAATATAAGCCAAAGATGAATGAATGAATGCAGTGAATTGTTGAACTCACGGCATCTATGAGTGTCCCAGCGCTTTGGATGTAGGTGCACCTCCTTATACAGAAGAGCCCACTCATGTGCAGAAGAGAAACGCCACGTTTTAGGCTGCCTATGAAAGATAATCCCTTAAGTACGCATCCGAAGCCCCAGTGGAAGCTGATTCCAAGCTTTGGCTACTAGAAACGAAGGGCCTGATTTATACTTTTTTAGCGCCGCATTTGCGCAAAAAATGACGCAAATGCGGAGCTGAAATGTATAAATCAGCCCCGAAATGCTTTACCCCTCTCCTTCACATGCTTAATGCAAGGCACAATCAGCAAGGCTGCAGACACCTATCGCAAAAATCTGATGGGATCATAAGGATAGAATCTGTTGCAGGATAACCTGGGCTGGACTGGAGCTACACCCGTGGACGAAAGATAAAGTCCTAAAAATGATCCGCGTCTTGATAGGCAGCCAACACAAAGAGTTTGGAAGGGTAGAGACCAATGCCCATCTAGGAAGTCTAAGGATAAGCCAAGCAGCAGCATTTTGCACCACCTGGAGATAGTAAAACAAGACTGTGGATAGCCCGATGTATACGCATTAGTATAATCCAACCAAGAAGTGACCAACATCTCAATAACCCTCTTTCTACAATGAACAGGAATGAATGAAATAATTTCTTAAGGGTACGAAGTAACAATAACACATACCAAGTACAGCAGGTTTAACCCCTTTAGTGAGGGCGTGGGCCACTGGCCGATGCCCGCTCTACCTCCCTGGTGCGGGTCACGACCAGTGGCCGGCACCGGGGAGGGGGTTTGAAAATCCTCGGGTGCGTCACACCCGATGATTATAATTTTTGTTTTAATACCTGAGAGACACAGAAGATCTTCTGTGTCTCCCCCCGCCCCTTTGCGCTGACGTACGGCCGCTTCCCGCTCCGATGGGGAAAGCGGCCCCAAACAGCCTTCCCCACATTCGGGAAGGCCTTGTATGAAAGGGGAGACGCTCCCCTTTCATACGAGGCCTTCCTGAACGAGTTTCCTGGGGAAATGCCCCTAGATGCCAGGGATTTCAATTGGGGGGGTCGGCCCGCCTAGGAAAACGGGCCCCTCCCCCCCGGGGGTCATATTTTTAAAATTTTAAGTTGGGGCCCCCTGGGGGGGCGCGATCGCGCCAGCCCCAGGGTCTAATTTAAAAAAAATAAAAAATAAAGACATTGACAGGGGGTCGCCCGTAGGCAAGGGTGACCAGGAATTTTCCTGGGGGACTCAGGATACTGGTGAAGTTAGTTTATTACAGTTTGGTTTTTGTTCTGTCTCACTATGAATAATGACATAGAAATTGAGAGACGATTGGCAGCAACAATGCTGTTTTCTACAGACATGGTTAGGAGGACCCCCCAGTACTTTGGCCAGGAGAACACTAATGACTTAAAGACTTTGTTATACAAATTGGAGAAAATGTATAGAGCTGAACTATCTAAATGGTGGGAAGCCACATCTTTGCAAAACTATGTTGACCAACAAATGTTTCCAAGGGGTTTATGTATTTTTATTACCCCTTCTTATGAGACACCTAATCCAGAAATGATAAAAGAATAGGCAGAGAATTCCGCCCTGAGCTCTAAACATATGCTTGAGATCCTTATTAAGTATGCATGGCAGGACCGGAAAGTCCTATTAGGGGAGATTAAGAAAGTGCGAGATGACCTTGACTCAAGATCTGAAAAGGAGAAGGAAATTATTTCTAAATTTATGGAAGCGATGCATTTGAGATTGAAGAAATATGAAGAGGACATTAAGATTAAAATTCAACAGAAATTACACAGAGATATAGGGGACTATGAAAGTGGAAGGATTTTGACATTCAGTAGGAAATATGACCATCTATATAAAACACCTCCTAGTAATGATTTACCGCTGGAAGGACAATCTATTTCGGAAAGTGATATTGAAAGTACAAGAGAGTCTGATACTCCAAGCTCCACGGAGAGTGAGAAATCTATTGAGGAGATTATTAACAAACCAGCAACTTTTTTAGACGAATATCGCCTGCTACGTCATGGCAGGCAAATTTTCAAGAACCAACCGGGACAAACATCAAATTTCAAAGGCAGAACATGGTTCAAATCTAGGTGTAATCAGTATTTGACACAATCTCAGAGGATGCTGATTAAAAAATTGGCTGATGATAAAGAAACAGTTGTTTGCCCCGCCGATAAGGGTGGGAATATAGTACTTATGGATAAGCAAAAATATATTGATGAGGCTGAGCGGCAACTCAACAATATACAATTTTATAAGGTCACTAACAAAGAGGCACACTCTAAGAGCGTCATAGAAATTTGGCAACTATTGTTGGAGTGGAAAAATAAAGGCTTATTGTTATGGGAAGGATATTGCTTCCTTAAAAAAGATTTTCCAAAATTACCAGTGTTTTACATCCTCCCTAAAATCCACAAAAATGAAACCTATTGTGTCCTCATGTGGCAGTGTATCAGAAAATATTTCCAAATACGTATACCATTTTTTGATGGAATTTGTTGTGAACTTGCCATCATATCTTCGGGATACTAAGGACTTCCTTGGAAAATTGGAATGTATTGCATGGGAAGATGATTTTCTACTCCTGACATTGGATGTGAATTCTCGCTATACTATTATTGACCATGATAAGGGTATTGCTGCTTGTAGACCCTTTTTATGTACTAGATCCTTGAAATATCTAGCCCATACGGATATGATAGTGGACATGATACGGTACTGTCTGACTAACAATTTTTTCTTGTTTAATGGGATCTTATATCAACAGATTCTTGGGACGGCAATGGGTACATGTTTCGCTCCCAGTTTTGCTTGTCTGTTTTTAGGTTGGTGGGAAGAGACCATTTTTAAGGATGAGAAACATTACTCAGGAGTCAGCCAGGCTATTTTGTGGTTGAGATACATTGATGACCTTTTCATTATTTGGAAAGGGACGGAAGAAGAGGCATTACAGTTCATTGGTCAACTAAGTGACAATAATTTGAATATTGGTTTGACTTGGAATATGAGTAGAACTTCTATTGAATTTTTGGATGTTCTAATTAAGATCAGAGAAGATAAGATCACCACTGACCTGTTCCATAAAAGTACTGCAGGCAATAGTTTGTTGCATGCTACTAGTGGTCATCCAGATAGTCTAAAATGGAGTATCCCTTATGGAGAACTTCTAAGGGCTAAAAGAATTAGCAGTACTGAGGAAGCCTTTGAAGTGGAACAAGTAGAGATGATTAAAAGATTCAAACAGCAGGGTTACCCGGAATGGGTAATCAAAAAGGCAGTTGATAAGGTAAAGGGGATTAGAAGAACAGATACCCTATTTGATGATACCGTGAGATTAGAAAAGGATGAAGGAGAAGTAAACTAGACTTATCATGACATACAATGAGGATACGAGACATATAAATAAGATTATTTCGAATAATTGGAAAATCTTGAAGAGTGATCCGGTTATTGGAGATGTTATTCAACAAAGACCTTAGATTACGTATAGGAGAGGACGCAGTTCAAAATGATATGTTAAGATCTAATGATATAACTACAATTCCTCAATTGAAACAACATAATTTACAGGGCTTTTTTCCTTGTGGACATTGTAAGGCCTGTTGCAACAGCAGTATGCGGAAGCAATATGCTGTATGCCAACCGGGAAAAGTGAGATATATTAACCAATTTATAATGTGCAGTACTCCATTTGTGATTTATATATTGGTGTGCTCGTGTTTAAAATGGTATGTTGGCAGTACTAAACATAATGTTAAGAAACACATTTTAGAACATATGCGTGCGATTACAACCAATGATGAGCATTACCCTGTTGCGAGACACTTTAAGGAAAGACATAACTCTGACTGTACTAAGCTATCCTATTTTGGCATTGAACATGTTTCCCCATGCCATAGGGGTGGCAATAGAGAACTGACTTTGAGGAAGAAAGAGTCTAAGTATATTATAGAATTGGAGACTAAGACCCCGAATGGATTAAATATGGATAAGGAATTAAATCCCCACTTATATGACAACTAGTAGGGTCTATTGATGGTGACAGGAGAAGGTGAATGGGTTTTAACTGTTTTGTCTCTTTTTTAATTGTTAAAATTGAATGAAATTTGATTCTACGAGTATTTTATAGTAATGAAGTTATTTCTAGAGATTGATTGGGTTTGTTAGGGTGGGTATCTGGTTTTGGGTACTAGGTATTAAATAGATATATAATTATATATTTATTTATATATTTGTTTGTTTGTCTAGCTATTTTTCTATTTTTTTATATTTATATTTATTTATTTATATACAATTCTTCTTTCAGATGTGAGGGGTCGGATGGAAATCTATTGTCATCATTGTCATCATTCTTTGTAGGTGTCACGTTAGTGTTGGGGGCCTCTCCTTGCAGAGTTTACAGATAAGGAGATTTTAAGTATAGGAATATATTGATAAATAATTTGTAATCATTAGTTGTAAAAATGGAGTTAGTAATAGTCTTTGATTATTGTATATTTATAATCCTATGAAGACTTTATATATAGTATTTTACTATTTAATCTAATGGTCTGGTGAATATTAATTTAATTTAATTACACTGTTATCTGTTGTCATCTCTCTTTTTTTCTCCTGTTACACAGAAAATGGCAATACTTATATATTGACTTGACTGCAAGTGCAACAATATAACTTGGAGTCGGTTATTATGTTTCAAAGAACTGTAAATGTTAGGGGGTCGTGGTTTATGGACTTGTATCTAATCATGTGTTATTGTCCCATTTCTATGTTTATGTTGAGACAGAATTTAAGGGTGATTTGGAGGTGGTGTTAATCACGTGACCAAGGCTGCTGTGACAGCCGAAACGCGTTGTGTTGTATTAAACTTTATTTAGCTTTTCCTGGAGTCCTGAGTGTGCAAGTGCTACCTTTTTTATTTTTGGAGATATATATATATATATATATATATATATATATATATATATATATATATATATATATATAAATATATCTATATATTTATATATATATATATATATAGATATATCAATCCATGTAGATAGATATGTCTATCTACATGGATATATCTATATATATATATATATATATATACACACACACACATAGATCTATATATATATATATATATATATATATATATATATATATATATATATATATATATATAAAAATATCTATAGATATATCCATGTAGATAGATATATCTATATAGAGATCTATATATATATATATATATATATATATATATTTCAGCATCAAAATTGTTTTATAATAGCCGCACACTCAGGAAGTCAAAATAGAGTTAGTTTATTTAACACAACGCGTTTCGGCTGACTGGCAGCCTTGGTACACGTGACCAAGGCTGGCAGTCAGCCGAAACGCGTTGTGTTAAATACACTAACTCTATTTTGACTTCCTGAGTGTGCGGCTATTATAAAACAATTTTGATGCTGAAATAAGATTAACCGGAGTACTCTGCCGGTTTTTTCCGCACCACCCCTCTGGGGCCGCTTGGAGGTCGTTTGTGAGCATATTTATTGAAGATATATATATATATATATATATATATATATATATATATATATATATATATACATATAGATCTATCTATAGATATATCCATGTAGATAGACATATCTATCTTCATGGATTGATATATATATATATATATATATATATATATATATATATATATATATATATCACTTTTGTCAGTGCATGTTTGGTTTCCCTGGGGGCTGCAATTGGCCCCCTGGAAAACCAGACCCACATATAAAAGTGATCTATATGTATATATCTTATATATATATATATATTTGCCACCAGTTGTCTTGCAGTTGCAGCTTGCGTCTTCAAAACAGTGCACATACTTCAACTGATGAATTTTAACTGTAGCTTTTAGGCAGCAATAAAGAAGTCAAGTAGGTCTTGTGATTATGTTTCTGCTACAAAAGGATCAGACTTTTGTCTAGTGGCAGTTTTAGTGCCATAAAGATGCGCAGAAGGTTTATATGACTACTGCAAAGAGCAAATCTGTATTTTAAGTAAATAGCTGAGTACGCTAGTAAAGTCAGCCACTACCTGCGCTATAATACAAATGAAATGTATGTGCGGGGTGGCTATGGAGAGATGAAGAGCACGTTTGCTGGGTGGTAATGAGGGAATCCGAGGAGGAGGACATGGGAGTGGGAGCACCAATAATGATTGTTGGACTGGGCGCAGGAGGTGCTAAAGACTGTGACGAATGGTATGTGACAAGGTGTTTGAGTGTCTTGAAAGAACGTGCTGATTGAGGGAAGAAGCGCAGGTATCGTGGCCTCTACTGTTGCACGTATCACACGCACACACTAGCAATTTTGTGACTGTCTATGTAGGCTAGTGTTTTAGTGCAACAGTTTAGCCAATAGCAGAGATGGCATCCTGATGGATGACTGCTGCTTAGGTCACTCTGGTTATAGAGGACAGCTCTGACCTAGGATCAGAGACTGAGACAGCAGATACTGAGACAGCATCTGAGGGACAGGACAATGGCGCAGACTCTGGGAGTGATTTTTCAGTTGGAGGAGTCCCATTGGATAACTCCTTCCAGTAAATTGTGAGGGAGGTGATGAGGGCAGTCCTGTTGTCCCTTCGCAAGCACAGTCTGTGCAACAGGGCAATAGTGGGTTAGCCAACACAGAGAGCAGGTGAATGCGGGGGCAAGCACAGAGAGGGTGATCTCTTGGGAGCTCCCCAATTTAGTTCAGCCCCGAATTCCACTGCCCAAATTGTATTGTGGAGACATCAAAATTATCTATCACAAAACAAACTGGTTTTGTAAGTCAGGCACCTGTGTTTTTGGTCCTGGGTTCGGCAGCTCTATAGGGAAACATACTAAACCCAAACATTTCTGGAAACTAGACATCCGGAGGAGTCCACAGAGGTGTGACTTGTGTGGATTCCCCAAATGTTTCTTACCCAGAATACCCTGCAAAGCAGAAATGTTAAATAAAAACTCTATTTTTCTTGCATTCTGTCACACAAACTACAGAAATATGCTGTGATCCACAAAATTCCTACCACCCAGCGATTCCTCACCTGTCCTGATAAAAACACTACCCCACTTGAGTGCCTATACCTAGTGCCTGCGAAAGGAATGGATCACCCCTGGGTCAACAGTTGCCTCATGGAAGTGCCAACATTGACCATTGTGTGATCTATTCCTGTTGCTGGCACTAGGCCTACCCACACAAGTGTGGTACCATTTTTATCGGGAGACTTATGGGAATGTTGGGTGGAAGGACATTTATGGCTCCTCTCAGATTCCAGAACTTTCTGTCACCGAAATGTGAGGAAAAAGTGTTTTTTTGGCCACATTTTGGAGTTGCAAAGGATTCTGGGTAACAGAACCTGATCAGGGCCCCACAAGTCACCCCAACGTGGATTCCCCTAGGTGTCTAGTTTTCAAAACTTTGCAGGTTTGCTAGGTTTCCCTAGGTGCCTGCTTAGCTAGAGGCCAAAATCCACAGCTAGGCACTTTGTAAAAAACAGCTCTGTTTTCTTTGTCAAAATGTGATGTGTCCATGTTGTGTTTTGCGGTATTTCCTGTCGCGGGCACTAGGCCTACCCCTACAAGTGAGGTATAATTTTTATCGGGAGACTTGGGGGAACTCTGGGTGGAAGGAAATTTGTGGCTCCTCTCAGATTCCAGAACTTTCTGTCACCGAAATGTGAGAAAAAAGTGTTTTTTTGGCCTCATTTTGAGGTTTGCAAAGGATTCTGGGTAACAGAACCTGATCAGAGCCCCACAAGTCAGCCCATCCTGGATTTCCCTAGGTGTCTAGTTTTAAAAAATGTGCAGGTTTTGTAGGTTTCCCTAGGTGCCGGCTGAGATAGAGGCCAAAATCTACAACTAGGCACTTTGCAAAAAACACGTCAGTTTTCAATGTAAAAATGTGATGTGTCCATGTTGCCTTTCCTGTCTCGTGTATTAGGCCTACCCACGCAAGTGAGGTACAATTGTTATCAGGAGACTTGGAGAAACACAGAATAAGCACAACAAGAGTCATTTGCCCCTTGTGTTTCTCTACATTTTTTTTTCCAAATGTAAGGCAGTGTGTAAAAAAGACGTCTATTTGAGAAATGGCCTGTAATTCACATGCTAGTATGGCACCCCAGAATTCGGAGATGGGCAAATAACCACTGCTGCTCAATACCGTATCTTATGCCCATTTTGGAAATACAAGGGTTTTCTTGATACCTATTTTTCACTCTTTATATTACAGCAAATGAATTGCTATATATCCGGGATAGAATGAAAACCAATTGCAAGGTGCAGCTCATTTATTGGCTCTGGGTACCTAAGGATCTTGATGAACATACAAGCCATATATATCCCTGCAACCAGAAGAGTCCAGCACACGTAACGGTATATTGCTTTAAAAAAATCTGACATTGCAAGTAAAAGTTACAGAGAAAAATGGCTGCTTTTTTAAGCTCAATTTAAATAAAAAAAAAATCAGCTGTTATTTTCTGTAGGAAAACCTTGTAGAATCTACACAAATGACCCCTTGCTGAATTCAGAATTTTGTCTACTTTTCAGAAATGCTTAGCTTTCCGAGATCCAGTATTGGTTGCACACCCATTGCTGTCACTAACTGAAAGGAGGCTGAAAGCACCAAAAATAGTAAAAATGGGGTATGTCCCAGTAAAATGGCAAAATTGTGTTGAAAAATTTGGTTTTCTGATTCAAGTCTGCCTGTTCCTGAAAGCTGGGAAGATGGTAATTTTAGCACCACAAACCTTTTGTTGATGCCATTTTCAGGGGGAAAAACACAAGCTTTCTTCTGCAGGCCTTTTTCCCATTTAAAAAAAATAATAATAATTATGTGTATTTTGGCTAATTTCTTGGTCTCCTCCAGGGGAACCCAGAAACTTTGGGTACCTTTAGAATCCCTAGGATGTTGGAAAAAAGGTTGTAAATTTGGCGTGGATAGCTTATGTGGACAAAAAGTTGTGAAGGCCTAAGCGCAAACTACCCCAAATAGCCAAAAAAAGGGCTCAGCACTAGGGGGGGGGGGGGGGGCAGGCCCAGCAGCTAAGAGGTATAATTTTTTTCCACTAAAGCTGGTGGGGGGGGGATCGATGGCAAAGCAGAAGGCCAGGCAGCTTCCCACCAGTTGCCAAAGATAAGAATTTTGTTTTTCTCTGAATTACATTTTAGCTGGCAACTCTAATCAAATACCACCTACATGCAATCCTTTAAAGACTTTTCTACCAAGAAGGAAGACACTTTGAAGGTGAAAAGCAGCTGGTTGTCATCCGAATAGGAAATAATTTTGTAGCCGAACAACTCCATCAACATATCCTGAGGGGACTTAAAGATGTTAAATAGAATGGGGCTCAGAGAAGAGCTCTGAGGCACTCCTTGCCTCACCAATTTAACAGCAGAGGAAAATGGCACTACCCATACTGTCAGTCCTCTAGAATAGAGAAAAAATGTCAACCAATACCACACTGTACCTCAAACTCCCAGTTTGGCAGGACGTTGTAAGAGAATTGACTGATGGATGATATCAAACAGTGCAGATAATTCAAGTAGAATCAGTGCAGCATTCTTGCCTTGGTCCAGAGACATCTTGATATGGTCATATATTTGTCATAGCTCAGTCTCTGTGCTGTGATGGGGCGAAACTCTGATTGACTAGGATGCAGCAGTTTGCTCTAAGTAGTCTGAGTTGGATATTGACTATTTTTTCCAGAATTTTAGCAAAAGCTGGCAACAAAGAAATGGGCCCTTAGGTGCTGAAGATACTGTAAACCTAAAAGTGCTTCTTAAGAAGAGGGATTACTCCCAAAAGATAAAGAGAGATTGAAGGATCCCATGTGAAAGTGAGCCTACTACCAGCACGAGTTTCCCCCACATCTCCTACTTGTATGCAGTATTCATGCCTGTTGTTACCTTAACATTCATCAACTTATGTGTGACAGGTTATGATCTCACTGTTATACTCAGGTGCTATTGTATTTGCATACATCTGGGAAAAATCAATTACTGAGGACTCTACCTTCTTGCAGGTATAGACATGTCTCTAAGGCTCTCTCACTAATGTTATGAAGGATTTACTTTTCTTAGTGAATTCAGAATTTTATCCATGCAGGTTAGTACATTCATTTACTCATTAAAGAACGTGTTATATAGAGAGAAGTGTTACCCCTCAGAGTATGAATAATCTTTTTTAGTGCTTAATTTGTTTAAGAGTACATGCTGGGGCCCAAATTATTCCTCAGAACCCCATGTGGCCTCTGGTCAGGGCCACATAATGCTAAGGGTGTCTAGTCTTTATTCCACATTTTGCCCCTTTGATCTACAGTTTCTAAACTCCCTGTCTCTTTATCTCACTTGTACAGGTTCTTTAACATCAATGCTTTTTCCCTTTGTCACTATTTACCCATCTTTCTTGTCATCCTTCTTTAGCTCTCTTTTACGCTTCGCTCTCTTGTTCTGGATCAAAGTCTATTGACGTTTGTTAGAAATGAGGTTTCTGGTTGGCTGGGGTAGGAACCAAGCCAAGCAGTAACCACCACTCTAATCAGGGCAAGGGAGCTATAAACCTAAGATAACCCCTGCTCACCCCTTTGGTAGCTTTGGCCAGAGCAGTCAGGCTTATCCCAGAGACAATATATAAAGTGTTTGCACAACACACACAACCCAGTGACACAAAAAATACACTACAAAAAGAGTCTCCACGAAAAATTAATTGCATTGTAAAAAAACATATCGCTCTGCCAAGCAAGCATTTGTCAAACCCTTATCATCATTGATGTAAATACAAGAGCTATTCCCATAATGCATATGTCCTAAACACTGCCTCGCACTGCATACAAGATAGCTCCTGAGCATATGATTGTCTCTCCAACATGGAAGGCACAACATAGATAATTAATCAGGTCATAAAGAAAAAGACAACCTACACAATGAGGAAAGAAATACCATGGTGAAAACCACATCATGCCCAGGACCTCCCTTAGAAACACACTCTAATCAAAGTTTACTCAGTATACAGTGAATTTCAAATTCACTTGTCAAGGGCAGGAGCCTCCGCACTCCTCCCATCGTAAATGCAGTACTTTGCCTTCTGTGGGAATGGAGCCTCTGTCGAGGTTTCTATCCCATTCCACGTATGACTGGTGCAACAAAGATGCCCCCGAAGGTATGCCACAAGAGGGGGGGGGGTACGCACACTGCCCTCATTGGCAGGCGGACCTCTCTGGTTTCCCCACATAGGACAACCATGAAATAGCCACTGTGTCCTCGCGGTGCAGCTCCCATCTTTGGGACTCCTCACGGCACCTGTGGGGGGGGGGGGGGCAGCCGTCTTCCAGTCGCTGGTTAGCTTTCTCTCCCTCTCCACCATAGACCCTTGGTCCTATCTCATGGGCCGCGGTGGTGAAGGCACAACAGCTGATTGGAGCACCACGTCCCTCGGGCTACGATGACAGGAAAAAGTACCTGCTTGTGCCCCAGTGGTACTAGTAAGCGCATGCCTCGTCCGGAGCTGTGCGATCCAAAACTGATCTCTTTCCCAGCCCCAAATCGGGGGACGGAGACAACTCTAGAAGTGGGAGGCAGATTCCTGAAGTTCCCACAAGGCACTTCTCCTTAGGCAACAGCACTTGCTTTTCACCCAGTTACACAGAGGAGCACTCCAGTATCAAGTACAGTGCTCCCCAGTTGTTCCAGCTGCTGGACCATTGGCAGCACTGGCAACAGGGGGAATCCTCTGCTGACCCTTGGGAGATGATGGAGGCACACAGAAGCAAGGTACCAACAGCAGGCCATTACATTGCGGTCCTTGGGGGGAAGTGGCAGACCTTCTTGTGACCTAGCAGGCCACAGTTCAGCACAATAAGCCAATCAATCCTAATTGCTATTCCTGGTAGCAAGCATGCAGAACCTTCTGCATCTTTCTACACAACCACACAGTGTCTCTAAACATGAGGTTACAGACCCTTACTTATTCTCAAAAGCCTTAGCTTCTATAAGGTGGGAGAAGGTTCCATCCAGATCTGACCAGTTCCAAGAATTTCCCTTCTCCTATACTCTGGCTCCAGACATCACTAGGGGCTAAATGAGCCCTTTGTGCGAGAGCAAGACACAGTCTATTCAAGCATAAAGTGCACCCTGCCTCCCTCTCTTCCAGCCCAGGAATACCATCAGTATGCAGATGCAACCCTGTCAAACTTAATCCTTCCTGATGGATGGGTGTCTGGAGAGTATGGACAAAATGGAGCTGTCACTCTGTCCTTGATGTGGATCTGAGTCCAGCTGCAAAGCACCAGAGTTGTAATCACAGAGAAATGCCCACTTTCTAGAAGAGGCATTTCTAAATTAGAAATGTAAAATCCACCTACACCAGTAAGCAGGATTTCTCAGTACCATTCTAAACATACTAAACATGCCCACGCTACTCTGTAAGGATCAGAAATTACCACTTAGTCATATATAAGGGAATCCCCAATTCAACCCTATGAGGGGAGCAGCAGCTCACAGCAGTGAAAAACAAAATAGGTTGTTTGTCACTACTAGGACATGTAGCACATAAAAATATATTTCCTTCCTTTTGCATACACAGCACCCTGCACATAGGACTATCTAGGGCCTACCTTAGGAGTGACTTAGGTGTAGAATAAAGGAGGCTAGGACTTGGCAAGTAGTTTAACTTGCCAAGTCAGTGGGGCAGTAGACAAGTTTGAAAGGCTACTTTTGTGAGTGGTGCAATCTGCAGGCTCACTAGTAGCATTTAATTTACAGGCCCTGGGTATATTGTATACCACTTTACAAGGGATATACATGTATTTTAAATAAGCCAAATCAGGTGTAAACCAATTATACCAAGTTTTAGGGCAGAGGGCACATGCACCTTAGCAGTGATTAGCCGGGGTAAAGGGACCCAAGTCCTAAAGCCAACAAAAAGAGAGTCAGAAAAATAGGAGGAGAAAGGCAAAAAGTCTGGGGGTAACCCCTCAAAAAAGGTCATTTCTATGAAATACGTTTTGTGTGCAGGTGGATCCCACCTGCAACCAGGGTTCAAATTAAATATTGCCTTTTTTGTCATTAGTCAATCTGCTCATATATGCTTTAAAAAGGTTTGAAACACTTTGGAGCTCTGCCCTAAAACTAATAATTTCTTATATTATAGGATGTATACCTCATGTTAACATTCATGTCTTCTCACCCTTTCCACTAAAATGGCTAAGACCTTAAGGTGTCCCAACGCTATGCTGTCAATACTGTAATTTAGAGATACTGTAATTTTGAAATACTGAGTGGTTTAACAAGGCAATGAGGTACAAAGAAAAGAACTGAACATGTCAATTTTCTACAGTGAATCTTTATCTAGTCCCCTTATAGGCCATGCAAAGTAATTTTTATCCCATTATATGAAATTTCAAATCATAACTGCACGCATCAATATACACTTCCTGGTAGAAAATCTTCCCAAATTGTTTCACTCTCACATATTCAATGACTGACTCCCTTCTATACAAAAACACAAATACAAAAATGCACATGCCATTGATTTTTATTTTCAAATGTTGATTGCCTATTATTCATTGGCCCTGTATCCTGAAACTATGGATGAAAACGTCCCTATTCTATTCCAGCAGGTTGGGATAGACAGCCGCCCCAGATAAAATACAACATCCTTCTTTCAGGCACCCAAGGAAAACTAATTAGACAGAGTCTAAAATGTTGTAACTTAAGTCACTTTCCTTGACAAATGGTTACACCTATGATTTCAAGATTTAATAAAGTAAATACTACTTTCTGATATGATTTCCAAATATGCAGGCTTATAGGTTGTTATGAATTACTTTAAAAATAGTTATCTGTGTCAAAGCTGAAATTCAGTGTACTACGTCAGCACGTCCTACATTCAATCATAGTTCATTTGCTCAGCCACATGCATTTTCCCAATGACTACAGTACCTTCTCTGGGTAAGTGACTCTTCAAAGTGGCTGGCTTGGATGGGTCTTTCGAAGGCTGCACTCTACTAGCGATCTCAAAGCTCACAAACCACTCCAAAATATCTTGTCCCTCTACATATGTAAACAATCTCTTTTGGAACCCTGGCAGGCATTCCATTAGAGGTGGGAGTGGGATTGCTTTTCCCAGATGAAGCCACCTCTGCTGCGAGCATCTTTTTTCAAAAGCTATCCTCTCTCGCTCCAATTGTCCATCCTTTTCCTGTCTTTCTCCTTCTCTCTCCTTTTCCTGATCCTCACACACTCTTTCTTTGCCCTCATTCTTCATATCTCTTTCTTCTCCTCTCCTTTTGCTTTTAGCAAGCTAATCTCAGATTTTCCTTTTCAAATTCCTTTGCCTTCTCTTTTTCTTTGGCCTTAGTTTTCTGGAGAGCCAATTGTAAGTTCTGTCTCTCAAATAGACCCAAAACCAGACAAGGGAATAACTCCTGGGGTTCTGCTTCCGTCTTTGTCGTGCCCACACTTTCCTTTTCTATTTTGTAGAAAAGCCTAGCATATGAAGAAGTAAGTTGGAAATTCCATTATGCTTCTCCTGCAACATGACCACATTCATTGCAGTGATCAGGTCACCAATCTATAGGAAACATAGAACTGGAAAATCAGACAGGTCAATTCTTGTGTCCACTTTACTGGTGATGGAGATATCTTTTATAGAAGATCAGAGAAAGCAGGGAAGTCAAGTTGGTAGACAAAGTGTATATTTGCCAAAAAAGTCCATCTAATGGTTGACGTCTAGTTTTGTGAAGCAAAGAACCATTTTAATAAGGGGTTTGAGAAATCTGTTGCATAAAGTGCAATAAAAAATATTGTGTTTTGCTGCTAGAACGAACGTTTTGTATGTAATTGTAATTGTATGGAAACTCACACTGTATTCCTTATGTTTCAGAGGCAAAGGAACAGTTCAGCTGGGAAAGAATAAAAACGGGCACAATCCTGCACATTTCTGACATGCAATGGGGCTCCTTCATGCTGATGGTCACTAACTGGCAATACAGTGAGTGTGCCTCCACTCAGCTCGTCCCCAGGTTGCGTGACCTTTGCTCCCTCATCACCATACACACTCCAACCCTGGTCATTCCTGGAGAAGATCTGACAGAGCTGTACAAACAACTGCCAAGGAAGATGATGACTCTGTTGCATCAGGCTTATGAGAAAAGAACTGCTGATATTATGGTTGGGGTCAGTAAAAAGGACATCCATGGTCAGATGGTTTTCCAACACACAAATATCAGCAGCACATGCAGACATAAGCAAATGCCCACTGGTTACAAATAAACAGGTGGGAAATGCTAAAAATGATGAACAGCACCGAGCTCAGTCTTAATGCATTAAAAAAAGAATGGGGAGTCATCTGCATCATGGTAATGCAACATCAGTATGTGTAGGACTTAATGGCCACAATGGAGAGAGGGGTGTGGACAAAGATCGGCGCATCCTGCTGCATGTTTATCCCAGGCAATGACATAGACAATGGGACTCTGACTCTTGCCAAACAAGCATTGCACCTATTACAAAGAGACTTACGCGAAGAGTCAGGTGCACTTGAGCAGGAGTGGTTCACAAACTGGTTCTCCTGACTCCCTCGGTGGCTGACCGGTCTGTACACATCATTGTTGCACGTTTTCATATTGTTATTGTTTTTGTGTGGTTTCCACCATGTGCGGATTTCGTGCTGTAGAAACACAGTACTCACATTGGGTAGAATGCAAGTGGCTAGGGATGTAGAACAACAAGTCACAAATAATGTGTCTGTTATGAAGTAGGGATTAGATGGTGCAGTTGAAAATTCAGCTAGAGAGTGGACTGTCAATACTGGAAACATTGATGTCGGTGTACACTGTTAGAAATGGGGTCTTTAGTTGTCAGTGGTTTGCACCCTGTCCAGATAAGGACTCTCACTCTAATCAGGGTAAGGGACTCACACAGCTAAAATAACCCCTGCTCACCTCCTTGGGAGCTTAGCACGAGCAGTTTAGCTTATCTCAGAGGCAATGTGTGAAGAATTTGTACACACACAGTAACACAGTGAAAAACCCACAAAAGTATTCTACACAAGTTTAGAGAAATAGCCAATATTTATCTTAGTAAAAGAAGGCTAAAATGACAAAAATCCAACATACATAAGTAAAGGTGTGAATTAAATCCTATAATAGCAATTAGAAAAAACAGTAGCTATATCTAGTAAAGTGCATTAGAGGGGCCCAGTACCTGTAAATCAAATGCTACTAGTGGGCCTGCAGCACTGATTTTACCACCCATAGTAGTAGCCTTGTAAACATGAGTCAGACCTGCCACTGCAGTATCTGCGTGTACAGTTTTAAACTGACAATTCAACCTGGCAAGTGTACCCACTTGTCAGGTCCAAACCTTCCCTTTTTGGACATGTACATGGGTAGCCCCATGGGGAGGGTGCAGTGTATGTTAAAGATGGGACATGTACAGATGTGTTTTACATGTCCTGACAGTGACATACTTCCAAATTCTTTTTTCACTGTTGCAAGGCCTATCCCTCTCAGAGGTTAACTTTGGGACTGCCTTTTAATATTGTTTAAGTGCAGTTTCCTATTGGGAGCAGATTGCGATTTGGAGTTTGGCATCTCTGCACTCACAATTTAAAAATACTTGTTTTGGTAAAGTTGTTTTTCAGATTGTCAGTTCGCAAATTACACTTTTAGAAAGTGGGCATTTTCTTGCTTAACCATATTGTGCTCTTGGCTGCTTGTGGAATCCATGTCTGGGTCAGACTGACATTTGGGCTATTTGTGAGTTCCCTCTAGACAGTGACACAAAGGGTGCCGGGGTGTAGCCTATATATCTTGATGAGTCACCTGGGCTAACGTGGGGAGGAAGGAGCTGACACTTACACCTGAAAGGGCTGTGCCTGTCCTCACACAATGAAGTCTCTAACCTCCTGGTTTGTGTTTGGGGCCATGCCTGGACAAGGCAGGATCTTGTCAACAACAGAGACGTTCCTTTGAAGGCTACCTCCTTCAAAGGCAGAATGGGGTATAAGTATTGGACCCAAAACCTGAGGCTTCTTGATCAAGGGGAACCTCTGCCAAGGAGAAGAGCTGGAGGAAGAGTACTGTTCCTTTGCCTGTGAGTGTGCTTTGCTGGGATGGCCTGCTCTTGCTGCTTCTGCCTTTCAGAGGACAAAGACTGGACTTTGCTGTGTTTTCCTGCGTGTCAAGTGTCTCCCAGGGCTTAGACTGATCTTGCCCCATGTTCTGAAGTCTCAGGGCCATCAAATACTTCCTCTACTAGCACCTAGACTCTCTTGAGGAGACTCCTACCCTTTCAGGTGTTCCCAATCTTGTCCCTAGGCCCTTGGAAGGTGAAGCTGGTGGAACCAAGACAAACATCCACACACAAGAGCCTTGCAGGAGAAAAATCAACGCAGCACCTGCTTCACAGCTGAAGAATCGATGCACCACCTGCATCCCAGCTGGGAAATCAACGCATCAATGGCTTGCGGCTTGCCAAAATCGATGCATCCCCCACACAGCATGGCTGTTCACCAATGTGCACCAGGATTTCGAACATGCATCATCACTGGGCATCAAAACCAAAGTAAACCTACACAGACCTGAGGTTGTCCCTCCAGAAATCAATGCATCGCTCTTCTGCAGGAGAGAAAAACAATGCATTGCCTACCCAACCGTGGAAGAAACGATGCACAGCCTCACTTACGAGTCAGAAATCAATGCATCGCCTACATTTCTGACACACACTCGCCTGTGCGACTTTATTTTTGATGCTGTCCCATGGGCAGGCAAATGGCTACGTAGACGGATACATGAAGTACTCTACACCTTGTTTGCTTACTTATCGGTCTCTTTATTTTCTCTATGTAAGATTCATGCTTTGCTCCTCTGTGGTTTGGTTCGTAATGGTTGTCTCCGTTCTTCCTCTTCCTTTTAGTCTCAACCACACTGGACCACCGTGGTTGTTGTGCTCCTCAGACAGAAGATGAAAGAACCACAGGTAAGTGTACGCTCTTTAATTTTCTCTTATTTTTATGGGGATGGGTGTGAGGGAGATAATCACCATTTTCCGTATCTCGTCACTGTGTTGTCATGCTTGTTTCTTATACTTGAAAACATAGTATGCAAGGCTTGTTCCAATCTTCCAAATAAGAAGAGGAACCTGTCTCTCAGGCTGGTGTCCCCTCCTCCCAACTACCTGTTTTCCACCCTCCCACTCGACTTGACAGACACCCACGTAACTGGGTTAGCCATGCTCCTCCAGGAGCATCGAGTGGCGACATGACGGTGGCCATGACTCCACCATTTCTCATCCGGTACCCTGGAAATTTCCAAGAGAGTGCCGGAACCTCCAGAGTCCTCCTGTGCGAGTCAGTCTGGTCTTTTGCCAGTTTCCCACAGTGTGTCCATTTGGTGCTCCTCTCTTCCTCTCTTTTCTGCACTCCTTCCTCCTGGGTTTGTTGTCCTTCCAATTTCTGGCACCATTCATCAGGGGGCTAATCAGCATCACATTCAAGGCCACACCCTTCCTCACGTTTCACTGTAGTTGTCTTAAAGGGACAGACGTCCCATGTAGTCTGTAAGAAAAAGATTGATGCATTTCATATTGTGGAAGGAGAAGGGAGGGCCAACCTCATCCAAGCTGATATTATCCCAGTCACAGATGCATGCCAGGTACTTTGTGCAAAAGCAGCGCATTCATCGATTTCTACGGAACAAGCCTCTTTTTAATTTAAAAATTCATGACTTTGCTTGTGCATGTTGGTTTTTTGTCATTTTGGTCATGTTTGATTTAGATAAATACAGACTATGGGGGTAAAAGGCGCTTACCGCCGTGCAGAAGACCGCCAATACACCGCCGCCGCCGCGGTAGTCCGCCACAGCTATTATGACACACATCTCGGAATCCGCCGAAATACACACACCCACACAACTCCGCCACACCAAAGGTCAGTGTTAAAGTGGCAAAAACAAAAACTCCACCTTCACGCCAACAGAAACACGCCCATGCTATTACGACCCACGAATCCATGTGCCGTCTTTCAACCGCGGTATTCCATTGGCGGTATACACCGCCACGCTCAAAATACACACACATCTCCAAAACACCGCCACATTGGACAATTACAAATACACACACCTGATACACATACAAACACCACTCCCACACACCCAACTCAATATAAAACACACACCCACAAACCCCTACGACCAAAATTCATGGACGAAGGCCAGAGAGACAGCACAGCCAAGACAACACCACCATACAGAGGCACACAACACCATCACCCACACCACATCCACGCACAAAACACCACACACCACTACACATCACCACACACATCAACACTCACACCGCCCCCCACATCACACACACCTCCCCATGTCACGCCAAAGACACCCCCGCTTCTCCGAGGAGGAGCTCAGGGTCATGGTGGAGGAAATCATCCGGGTAGAGCCACAGCTATTTGGCTCACAGGTACAGCACACCTCCATAGCCAGGAAGATGGAGCTATGGCGAAGAATCGTCGACAGGGTCAACGCTGTGGGACAGCATCAAAGAAATAGGGAGGACATCAGGAAGAGGTGGAACGACCTATGGGGGAAGCAGCGTTCAACGGTCTCCAGGCACAACATCGCGGTTCAGCGGACTGGCGGCGGACCCCCACCTCCTCCCCCACAATTAACAACATGGGAGGAGCAAGTCTTGACCATCATGCATCCAGAGGGCCTCGGAGGAGTCGGTGGAGGATGGGACACTGGTAAGTCAAATCTTAACTATCATATCCCCCACCCTACCTGCATGCTATCACACACCCCCACGCTCATCCCCTCCCCTGTCACCCAAAATTCTCACTAATGTACTAATAACACAAACCACACATCCCAACACCAAGCCCTGCATGACACAACTAAGCATGGACACCGAGCACTAAAGCA
This sequence comes from Pleurodeles waltl, assembly GCF_031143425.1. Taxonomy (NCBI): domain Eukaryota; kingdom Metazoa; phylum Chordata; class Amphibia; order Caudata; family Salamandridae; genus Pleurodeles; species Pleurodeles waltl. The sequence goes on from NC_090440.1 coordinate 1,504,771,880, forward strand.
TGCCCACTGAACATACCCAGAATAACCCCCTAACCATCATCACACAAGCCCCCACACAGGAATGCCTGCACTGGGGTACACCCACCCATTGCACACCATGACACACACAAATGCATTAATCATGCTCTTATGCCCCTGCAGGAACCCGAAGGACCGTTACCACACCAGAGGGTCCAGACAACACCACTCCACCCCCAGAAGAGGCCCACAGTGACGATAGCAGCTCTGCCCTACTGGATCCTGATGACCAGCCCGGACCATCATGGTCCTCAGGACAGTCGGTTCCCCTTGCACAAGCACAGCCCAACACTGACCTTCCACCCTCTGGTAACACCAGCACAGCACCCACCCAGCTGGCCCAAACCTCCGTACACAGGACAGGTCAATCAGCGGTGTGTCCACCACTACAGGGAACCCAGGATAACCCACCACCCCAACAACAACAGGGACCTGGGGGCAGTGGTAGTGGGCACACGGTCCAGGGGACGGAGGCACAGGAACACAGGGGAACTGGGAGGGCTGCTGTGTGACAGGGGGCAGACAGGCCAAGGGAACCCCCTCTCCACGAGGCCCTCACCTCCATCATGGGAGCATACCACCACTCCCAGGAGACGATGGCGATGGTCCTGGTAAAGTTTCAGGAGACCCAGCGCCTGCAGGAGGACCAGTATTTGGGGTTCAGGTAGGAGCTCAGGACCATCAGCTCCGCCCTGGGCACCATCGTAGGGGTGCTAAAAGACATACAGCAGACCCTGAGGGACACCGTGGTACTCCAAGGGGCCCCTGACACTAGCCAGGACGATGAACTGCCCACCACCTCCGCCGGCGCTAGTGGACAGGATGCCCTGCCACAGGACCACCACACCAGCACCCCACCCCCTGCAGACGGACAACCACCACGCAAGCGGTCCCTGAGATCCAGGAACAGGACAGAGCAAGATGGCAAGAACCCTGCCAGGAAATGAGACCACCCTGATTGTCCCCCCACTGACCCACTTTGTTACCCTGTCCATACTTGAACTGCCCCAGCTTCAGTTCCTATGCCGAGATGGGCAGTGCACCTGTGAGACTAATAGACTGGACTCTGCCATGGACATTCCTCCGCCATCACCCATCCTCATTTTACAACCCCCTCCCATTTCTGAGCACTTCAATAAACACCCTTGAAACACAAAACAATCTGGAGTCAGTCTGTGATATTGTAAATATGTATTATCAATGACAGAGTCATAATGCGTTTCCCATTGTAAAGCCAACATACCTATGTCATACATCACAAGTCCTTGAAGGATGCAAGCAGATGACACACATTGGTAACCACACCTGTGAAACCGTAATGGAAAGGTACAACTCAGTTACCAAATACTGGTTGAAATCGACAGACAGGATAGAGGTAGACGTGTGAAAGTTAATGTAATGGTAAAAATGAAAATGTTCTCACCTGTGTCTCACTGGAAATATTGCTGTATGACTGACTCCCTGATGTCGTTGTCTTCTTCCTCAGCTTCCTCCTCATCACTGTCCACAGGCTCCACAGCTGCCACAACACCGTCATCTGGACCATCCTCCTGAAGAAAAGGCACCTGGCATCGCAAAGCCAAATTAGCATTCGAGCAGGCGATGATGATCTCGCACACCTTCTTTGGTGACTAGAATAGGGAACCACCTGTCATATGGAGGCACCTGAACCTGGACTTCAGGAGGCCGAAGGTGCGTTCAATCACCCTCTTAGTCCACCCATGGGCCTCATTGTAGCGTTCCTCTGCCCTGGTCCTGGGATTCCTCACTGGGGTCAGTAGCCATGACAAGTTGGGGTAACCAGAGTCCCCCAATAGCCATACACGGTGCCTCTGGAGTTGAGCCATCATATCAGGGATGCTGCTATTCCGCAGGATGTAGGCGTCATGCACTGAGCCAGGGAACATAGCATTTACCTGGGAGATGTACTGGTCTGCCAAACAGACCATCTGAACATTCATGGAATGATAACTCTTCCTGTTTCTGTACACCTGTTCACTCCTGTGGGGGGGGACCAGAGCTACATGGGTCGCATCAATGGCACCTATGACGTTGGGGATATGTCCAAGGGCATAGAAGTCACCTTTAACTGTAGGCAAATCTTCCACCTCAGGGAAAATGATGTATCTCCTTACATGTTTCAGCAGGGCAGACAACACTCTGGACAAAACGTTGGAAAACATAGGCTGGGACATCCCTGATGCCATGGCCACTGTTGTCTGGAATGACCCACTTGCAAGGAAATGGAGCACTGACAGCACCTGCACGTCAGGGGGGATTCCAGTCGGATGGCGGATTGGTGACATCAGGTCTGGCTCCAACTGTGTACATAGTTCCTGGTTGTGGCACGGTCAAACCTGTAGGTGACGATTACATGTCGCTCTTCCTTTGTCAACAGGTCCACCAGCGGTCGGTACACCGGAGGATTCCGCCATCTTCTCACATGTCCCAGCTGACGGTGCCTACGAAGGACAACAGCGACGAATCAGTCATTTTTCCTTCAGGTATGTACCCACAGTTACACACAAGACTACACCAATCACAAAACCCTTCCTGTATGTGTGTTGAGTGTAGGCCTAGCTATGTGTGACGCAGAGGTAAATGAAGCCATGTGGGCCCCTGAAATGGCGGCTGCCTGACCTCTAAACTGGGACAATGGGATTGTGGGGTAACAGCGCTGGCGTTGCACACCATCGCGGTAGGCGGTCGTAGACCGCGGCGCTATGCTGCATTGGTTAACATTGGACCCTATGGGTCCCAGGAGCCAATGAACAGGTGCGCCGGCAGACGTCACTGCCATTTTCTATCTGTTCAATCACTAGATACCTGACCTTCGACAGGAGAGGACCTACACTGCAAGTGCTGCTTTGACCTCGGTCTGGAAACGACGATGGCTGCTGCGTCTGGGGAAAGGGCCCCTTCCTTCACTGCTTAGGAGTTGGAGAAACTGATAGACGGGGTCCTCCTCCAGTACACGCTACTCTACGGTCCTCCAGACCAACAGGTTAGTATACAGGGAGCACGTTGTATGGGCTAGGCCTGGGTGGAGAGGGCTGGTTGGAAGAGGGAAGGGGGCAGAGTTCATAAAACATTAATGCATATGAATGAATGGGCCACATGCAAGAGTAGGGAGGGGGCCACTCACATCGACGGTGCAGTTGGTAATGACTGTTCCTCTTCCCTTGTGCATGTCATATAGGTCAGCGCCCACCAGAAGAGGGACATTTGGCGTACCATCGCCAAGAAGGTCCGGATCCTGGGGGCCCACCAGAGACGGGGCACCCACTGCCGGAAAAGATGGGAGGACATTCGCCGCTGCAGCAAGAAGACGGCGAAGGCTCAGCTGGGGATGGCCTCCCAACGTGGGAGGGGTGCCCGTCGCACCATGACCCCCCTGATGTTCCTGATCCTTGCGGTGGCCTACCCGGAGTTGGATGGGCGCTTGAGGGCATCACAGCAGACACAAGGGGGTGAGTACAACCTCATTCTGCGGACTTTGCGCGCAGTAAAGGGGTCTGGGTGGGGGAGGAGGCCTGTGGGTGTACCTAGGCCAGCCAGAAACACGAAGACTAGGCCCCTCTGTAATGCAGCCCATGTGGCACTCTACCCCACCTCAGTTGAGTGCCAAGTCGAGGTATAGTTGCCCCTGTGGCATCCATGTGTGCAGATGTCCACCATTGCCATGTGGGCCATATCCCAGAAATTGCATATGCAGAGGGCAGGAGCACGGCGTAATACAGGGGGCTGCTGTGTCTGCCTTGTCCGCCAACGGTAGCGGTATGCCATGCACTCAACCTGTCTTTCTTCTGTCCCCCACCCCTTTTTCTGCTATCCCTGTTCTTTTGTACATCAACATCATCAGGCGGAGGTACAGTGGCACCAGAGCACGAGTGCTGCATCCCACGTAAAGGCTGTAAAGGCTCTGAAATTGGAGAGATCAAGTAGAGGCAGATGACCTGGTCAATAGTTCCCACCCGAGGTCAGAAGCCAGCTTGTGCTTCCGTTATCACACCCCTGTAGGTGGTTAAGTTGGACTTTCCCTAGAACTTTCCTGGCTCCATTTAGTAGGGAGATAGGCCGATAATTTGCGGGATAGCCACGATCGCCCTTCTTATAAATCTGGACAATAATAGCAGAGCGCCAGGAGTGCAGAACTGCCTTACCCTCAAGGGCAGCATTGAACACCTTGGTCAGTATTTTAGCCCATTAGTAGGGTGCCTCATTATAAAGATCAACCAGAACCAGATCTGGGCTCGGGGACTTATTCCTCTTCATTGCTCCAAGTGATCTAATCACTTCTGGGATTAAAATTCCCATTTCACTAGTGGTGGTAAAAAGGGCATCTTGCCTCTGTCTAGGGGCCAAGGGATCGGCCACATGAGTACTATACAATGTACTGAAGTGGGTTGGGTCTATGTGCGTTTCTACAACGTTCGCTGTCCCTTTACCCACTCTAGCTACTAGTTCCCAGAATTTATTGGTGTTATGGCCAGCTATGGTTCTCTGATTTCAGCCCACATTGCATTGTGGTACAGCCATATCTTGGTTGCTAGTAGGCACCCATAATCTCTTCTATATTCTTTAAATTTCATTTCACTAATTGAGCTATCATGGTGCTGTGTTGAGGCAAGCAAAACCTCACTTTTTACCTTTGCACACTCCATATCAAACCATCCTTCACGTCATGACTGCCCTTTTCTAATAGTACCATTTGGTTTAAGTGGTGCTGGTTTAGACCACAGGGCCCCCAGCTCCCTTGTCATTAGGTCAGAAGCAGCCAGTATCAAAGGGATGTTGTTAGCCGAAGCATCTATGATAGATTGTCCATAACTGGCTATTGTGGGTTCAAGCTGCAGAAGTCCCTGCCGATACTTCTCAACATCCCACTGTATTCTTCTTCTGCAGTTGGATGGAATAATCTCCCTCTTATAAAGCACTGGGCCCATCCTGATGTAGTTCCTAGCCCCAGATTGTCTGTCCTCATAGTGAGCACAAGTGGATTGCGATCACTTTCCACTCTGCTAACCACGGCCATATCTAAAATAGATGGCCATGCTTCCACATTGACGATAACGTAATCGAGGAGGATCTACCATTATTAAAAGTTGTGTTAGCAGCACCATCCGACTTTGAACACCCATTAACAAAGGGGATACTGTTATTTAATAAAAGATTAGTAAGGGTCTACTTACTCTGCAGGTAATCTCACTAAGTTTGAAAGACCAATCACTTTCAGGAAAAAATGATCACCCATCAGCCCCAAACATTGTAAATCATCAGATTCAAGTTTACAAATTTGTGAAGCTGAACTCCCTCCCTCACAGTCAGCCACCACACACATCAGTCATCACTCAAAATCACTCAATATAGCACCACTCATTAGTGTAATAGTTAGTAGTTATCTCTTACATTCCAAACATGGTGGTTGAACAAAATATTATCTCTTCCACTGGTAGCAAGTAGCAACAAATTGGAATGCGGCATTGGCACTGGTAGTCTTTTATTCAATGATCTTCTGAGATAGCCCTGCTAGGTGATGTAAAAAAAAGATAGGCAATAACATGCAAGGGAGGGAGGCATTGTTTCCAAAGTTCCTGAAGGGAATGGGAAGACGTCTTTAATGCATATAGGTCCAACTCCAATTTGGCCATATAAAATGTGAATAAAAAATGGTGGGCCAGCCATAATCCAACACAACAATAATGTTCTTCAAGAAAACATTTTTTTACAAAGAAAGAAAAAAAGAAGGTCAATTAAGGTGATTCACCTATCAGCTGGTTAGCAAACACACTTGGGGGCAGATGTAGCAAAATTTTGCGAGTCGCAAATGGCCAGAATCGCAATTTGCGACCCCGCAAAGTCAGAAATGGGATGCAAAAACCCCATTTCCGAATCGCAAATTGCGGCGCGAGCCATTACTGACTCGCAAAAATAGCGACCCGCAAATAGGAAGTTGCAATTTGCGAGTCGCAAACCATATGAAATAGTCACTCGCAAATTGAGACTAGTCGCAAAAAGCCCATTTTGCACTTCCAATTTACCACTAACTCAGAGCAGGTGGTAACCAGAACCAAAGTATAAAAGGAGACCCAGAAGGCACCTGGGTTACTCAAGATGGCAGAGATATATGTGATAGCAAGGAGGAGGAGAGCCCACGCCGCACAGCAGAGGAGGAGGAAGTGCCAGAGACAGGAGAAGATATACAGAACCAGACAGACACTTTTCCAACAAACTGAGGATGAGATATATGATAAATACAGACTCAGCAGTGCAGCAATATTAGAATTAATAGATCTACTCAATCCGCAGCTTCAACGCCAGACTGTGCGCAGCAGCGCCATCCCCACACATGTGCAAGTGCTATGCTCACTGCACCTCTTGGCCTTGGGTAGCTATCAGGGGGTCATTGCTGTGGCAGGTGGGGTATCTCAAAGTGCACTCTCACGGTTCTTCAGAGCATTCCTAGATACCATTCTCACACACATGTCCAGATACATATACCTACCCAGGAATGAGGCAGAAATCAACAGCACCAAGTTGGAATTCTACAGGATTGCCAACGTCCCACATGTAATAGGGTGTGTAGACGGGACACATATACAAATCTGCCCTCCTGCAAATCTGGAATATCTGTTCCGCAACCGGAAGTGTACCCAGTCACTGAACATCCAGGTGGTATGTGACGCCCATTATGTTATAACTGACATGGTAGCCAAATTTCCAGGGAGTACACATGACTCTTACATTTTCAGGCACAGTCGGATACACCAACACCTAGAACGTGGGGAGTTTGGAGATGGATATCTCCTAGGTATTGCTGAATACACCTTGCAGACATACACACCGGTCAATGTGGAAACCATCCATGCCCTATAACATTGTTCATTTTTGCCAAACAGGTGACAGTGCATATACCATGGATACTTACCCCGTACTTAGCACCCAGCAATGAGACAGAGAGCGATACAACAGTGCACATAGGAGGACCCGAAATGTTATAGAGAGGACCTTTGGACTGTTGAAAGCAAGATTCAGATGCCTCCACAGAAGTGGAAGTGCCCTCCAGTATGCCCCAATAACAGCATTCAAGATCGTTGGCGCATCAGCTATACTGCACAACATTGCCACCAGACGTGGGCTACATCTCACCCCTGAAGACCCAGATTTGGAGGAAGACGAGCAAGAGCTACCACATCGCCATCATGAGGATAGAAGCATTGCAAATCAAGGCAGACAGAGATGGGACCACATTGCAAACCAATGCTTTGGAAGGTACACGGTAACTGTCAGCACACACACAAATGTCACACATAAAGAGCCCAGGTGTGAAGTGGAACAATCAAGAACTTTAATGAGGTGAACCAAAAAACTATAGAAATGAACTATTTATCAGGGGCTGTAAAAGTCCACCTGCTATGAGGACACATTAACCTCATGTGCCTCCACTGTTTGTAAGTGCGTAGCTCACATCCTACGCCTGGGACGCCCAGCATGGCTGGTGCCTGGAGCGTCTGCAGATCCCTGCCGTGCACTTCCACTACGCAAGACCCTGGTGTCTGTGGCAGATGCACTACTGATAGTAGAGCCCTCCTCACTGGACTACATTGCCCATAAAGCACCATTCTGGTGGTTGCTACTCTGAAATGGAGCTAATTTGGTTGTGCATGCTGCTGTGTACTAGGTGGGTGGGGGTATGGCAGATATGGGTGTACATGCATGTTTCATGGTACTCACTGGTTGATGGTCCTGGCGCTGACGTGTCCAGCCCTCCTATTCCAGAGACTGCCTCTGGCTCCAGGGTCTCTTGCACTCTTTCCTCCATGGGTGTGGGTGGTGGGACGGTAGATGGGCCTCCTCCAGTGCCCCTCAACTCCTGGAGGCGCTCTGCCACCCTCTCCTTCATCCTGGAGCGCAGGTCATACCATCTTTTTTTAAGTTCATCTATGCTCCTGTGGCTCACCCACATTGAATTCACCTTCTCCTGGATTTCCTTCCAGATCCTCCTTTTTCTCCAACTCAGGCACACTGAGGGCTACTCTTCCAAAAAGTTGATCATGGTGCTGGCAGCATTCATCCGTCAGCACCTCCAGTTCCTTTTCAGAAAATTTGACCTTCCTCTTTCTGGCTGATTCCTCCATTGTTGCTGCTGTTCCTCCTGTTGGCTGTTCAGCAGTTGGAAATGGGTGTGGTCCTCCCTCCTCCCAGGTGTCTTTGTAAACTTCCTGGCTGTGATGTCATCATCAAGAACCAGGAAGTCTTTTCCAGAGTGTTCTGCTGCACCTGCATGCAATTTGCAGCACAGTCACAATTTGCGACGCCCACTCGCAATTTGCGTGTTCGTTTTTAACGAGGTCGCAAGAAGCGACGTCGCAAACAGCAGACTCGCAATCTGCGGTGCGACTTCATTTGCGAGTCGCAAAATGAAGTCGCTTCTTCTTGCTGGATACCTGTTTGCGAGTCGGAAATTGCGAGTCGCAAAGACTCGCAATTTCCGACTCACAATTTATTTCCTACCTACATCTGCCCCTTGGTTTTGACCAATCATCCTCCTGTGGTATTTCATCAACAGTGTAATCAGGTGGTATAAAATGCTGGTTCATTTTGATCATGTTTAATCTCTCCACATTTTGAGGCAAGAGACGGGTCCTTCTCGCTGTAACAACTGCACCAGCTGCACAGAACACATGTACAGCAGACAGGCTGGCTACAGGACAAGGCAGATCCTTTATTTTCAGCCTGCTGAGCTCTGGCTATTGGCACATCTTCCCATATCACTAAGCCAGTGGGTTTTCATCCACAAACGCCTCTTTTGGGTCATCCTGGTACTACTGGAACATCCTCTGAAGTGGCATTGGTGCTGCCACTTGCTCAACTTATTTTACCTTCGCCTCTGCACTGGACTTAAGTCCTGCCACTTGAAACTAAGCCAATTCAGAGGTTGAGACTGATTCTTCTGGTGCTGTTAGTCGCCTTTGTTCTTGCTGCTGGTGTCAGTACTGCAAGTGATATGAGGTCTCTTCTTTTGTGCACCTAAAAACAATCAAGGAAGAAAAAAATTTAGTTAGTGAAATGTGGCATTACTGCAGGTCAAAATAGTACAGACAGATGCAATCTAAGTGCAGTTGGTTACTTATGTAATAAATACCAATGAAATCGTACATTCTAAAGTCAAACCGCACCACCATACTATAAAATTTCACTTTCAGGCAGTACAACATGCAGACATAGCTCTTATTTTGTCTTATATTCTGTAATGATTGAACCTGGGGTAGTCAGAGAGAGGTGCATGGATAAGTAGAATTATCCTTAAAAAAGCCTGTGGCTGCAAGGTGGTCCAGGGGAACTTGAATAATCATTAAAAAAAACAATTATGGTGCTGATTTTTCTGCAGTATTCCATAGCCACGGTGTCCAGGAGGAAATGGAATTAATATGCACCTAAAGAAACTGAATGCTGCAGAGCGGCTGTGCACCTTTTGTGGATGGATGCAAAAATGGATGTGGATGGATCAAGGCAAAATTTAATTAAATAAAATAAAATAATTAATTTAAAAAAATTAAAGAAATATAAAGAATTTGAAAAAAAAAATGAAAATTAACATTAAAATAAAGCAAGAAATAAAGATAAAAAACTAAAATAAAAAAAGATAAAACTGTAAAATAAAAAATGAAATCCAAAATTGATTTTAAAAATAATAGAATAAAGAATTTAAATAAATACTTAAAATAGAAAATACAAAATGTAAATAGAACTTAAATAAACTAACGATCAATAATTAACAATATTTTTATGTGAGCCTACGGCAAAGACACACTGGCTGGGTGCACAAAATGTCTGCCAGTCACATGGTAAAACAACAACAAGGAGAAAGAAGGTATGGCAAAAAACAACACATGCAAGCCTATGGCAAAGGTACACTGGCTAGATTGACAAAATGGCCACCAGTGATTTGGCTAAACAAAACAACACAGAATAAGGAGGTATGAGGAACAAAGAAAGAACACAATGAAGTCTTATTCAAAGGAACACTGGATGCATGCACAAATGACTGCCAGACACATGCTAAAACAACAACAAGGAGCAAGGACACATGGCAAACAAAGAACACAGGCAAGCCTATGACAATGTAACACTGGCTGAATGGACAAAATGGCCACTAGCAACATGGTCAAACAATAAGGAACAAGGAGGAATGGGGAACAAAGAAAGAACACATGCAAGCCTATGGCAAAGGGAAAGTAGCTGAATGGACAAAATGGCCACCATCCATATGGTCAAACAACAACAAGGATCAAGGAGGCATAGGGAACAACAAAAGAACACATGCAAGCCTATGGCAAAGAGACACTGGTTGGATGGACAAAGTGGTTGCGTACCACATGGTAAAACAACAATAAGTAGCAAGAAAGCATGGGGAACAAAGAAAAAACACATGCAAGCCTATGGCAAAGGGACACTGGCTCAATGGACAAAATGGCCATCTACCACGTGGTCAAGCAACAACAACAAGGAGCAAGAAGACACGGGAAACAAAGAAAGAACACATGCAAACCTATGGCAAAGGGAAACTGGCTGGATGGACAAAATGGCTATTGACCGCCTGTTCAAACAACAACAAGGAGCAAAGAGGCATGGGGAACAAAGAAAGAACACATGCAAGCCTCTGGCAAAGTAACACTGGCTCAATGGACAAAGAGGCTGCCAGACACATAGTCAAACAACAGCAATAAGGAGCAAGGAAGCATGGAGAACCAAAAAGAACACATGCAAGCCTATGTCAAAGAGACACTGTTTGGATGGACAAAATGGCTGCCAGCCACATGCTCAAATAACAAAAACAAGAAGCAGGGAGGCCTGGGGAACAAAGAAAGTACACATGCAAGCCTATGGCAAAAGAACACCAGCTGTATGCACAAAATGGCGGAAGCCACATGGTCAAACAAAAACAACAAAGAACAAGAATACATGGGGACCAAAGAAAGGACACATGCAAGCCTATGGCAAAGGAACACTGGCTCCATGCACAAAATGGCTGTCAGCCACATGGTCAAACAACATCAACAAGGAACAGGGGGAACAAATAAGAACTCATGCAAGCGTATTGCAAAGACACACTGACTGGATGCAGAAAATGGCCACCTGTCACATGGTTGAACAACATCTGCGAACAAGGAGGCATGGAGAAGAATGACACATGCAAGCCTGTGGACATAGACTACACAAAATGGACCCTGGACACATTGGGAACCAACACAAATGGTGGACGATGACAAACACACAAATACATACACGCTAAGAAGGCCTGGTGGTATTAAATCAGCAATGCAAAACACCAAAATTAACTGAGCCATAAACATTTCACAACAGCTGAACACACATCCTCATATGCCACCACATATTACCCCATAACATATAAACTTTTTGCAAAAAAATGAAATGCAAAAAATAGCCAATTTTTTTTATTTAATCCAATGTCATTCCTTCCCTAAATTAAGTTTTAAAAACATACACCACCGAAATATATATATTTTTTGCACTGATGACTAATAGTACTGGGCCTACTGGCTAGATGGCCCTTTGAAAATGTAGGCCACATAGTAAAAGAAAACATTGCAAATGTTGCAGACATGTAGAAAAGGACAGGTACTGAGCTGTTCAACAATTTTCACATATAAAAGATAACAAGTAAATGAAATGCAAAATAAATATTTAGGCTCAACTATAGACCACCCACCACTACACATTTTTAAAATCAAACTAAAGTGTAAAGAAACAATGGTGCATGTCCAAGCAAGCAAACAACACCCTTATTCAATAGGTTTGGAACTTACTTATACGATGCCACAAAAGCAAAGTCCTTAAATCCAAAGGTATACCCAGGAGACAAAGAGAGTGATCCTTCCACCATGAAATCCAAGTAAAAGGTGACCAGGAGATGGGCAAAGCCCTGAGATGAGCCTTCTGGATGGGAAAAGGAAGTTGGGGTCTCTGGGGCACTTCCGACTTGTTCGAAAAAATAGACTTCTCAATGTAAAAAACAATTTGAAGGGTCCACTGGGTAAGGAAATCCGTTCAATAAATACTTTTTGACTTGATTTAAATATATCTGGAGTAGAAAATCCACTCCGGGTGCATTCACACTCACAAGCGGGACGCTTTTGGCCACTGTGGTGGCTGGAAACTGCATGAGTAAATGCAAAGTCTTGTGTGCAGAAACAGTGAGAAGACCCTCATTACAACAGTGGTGGTCGGTGTTAAAGAGGCAGTAATAGCGAACAACAGGCCGGCGGTAAAAAAAATTTGATCACGACCACGGCGGAAACCGCCAACACAGACAGCCACTTTAACACTCTGAGTGCCATGGCGGTAGCAACAAACACCGCAACGGTCACCACCACGAGACAGGCGGAGGAGAATGTACCACCCACCACATCACAACCTGCCAATCCGCCAGTTTTTCCAGGGTGATACCAATGCCATCAAAAGCACGGTGGAAACAGTCTATGGAAGGGAAACCACTCACCCCTCGACACTCAACGAAGAACCAGGACGCCATGGAGCCCGAGCTGCAGGTCCTGCCTATGCTGGTCTACCTCCTCATACACGAGGCATATCAAAGGCGGCGGCGACGACCACAGTGACAACTGTACCTAGCACACAGGGGACAGGAGGAGGAAAAAGAGAGTGACGCACACACACAACACGCAACACCCCCTCCCCCACCCTCACCCACAACACCATACACACAAACACATGCAACAACAGTACATTTACACCCCGTTACCCCCTGGAAGAACGCAAGGACAAAAGGAATTGAGTGAAATAAGTGATGTTTTGGAAATATGAAGATATACATAACGAATAGAAAAACACTCTATACAAATATTAACAATATGTACAGAAGGCCGTACACTGTCATTTGCAAATGTCCGTGGCCCACTGGGCCAAATATCATGGGCCAAGCCCACACTTGACTCCTGCCTCAATATGGAGAGAACACTGCAGGGGCATTAGGTTGCAAACACACAGGCACCTTAGGGGGACAGGGAAGGGGGGGGCACCTCAGCCAGAAGATTGTACTATGCCACTGCACCTCAAGGGGGCTCCATGCCCACAGCGATGTCCTGGGGAATGCAAAGCCACAGTCTCTCTAGTGGGTGGTTTGCCCACTGCTTGGTCCTGGGGAGTGCAAGGCCACAGTCTCTCAAATGGGTGGTTTGCCCACTGCTTGGTCCTAGGGAGTGCAAAGCCACAGTCTCTCAAGTGGGTGGTTTGCCCACTGCCTGGTTCTGGGGAGTGCAAGGCCACAGTCTCTCAAGTGGGTGGTTTGCCCACTGCTTGGTCCTGGATAGTGCAAGGCCACAGTCTCCCTAGTGGATTCCTTCTTCCACTGGTTCTGGAGGGGGCTCTGTGCCCAGTGTGCTTCATCCTGCCAAGGATAGGGTGAGTGAATGCATTTCTGCACTGGTTCTGGAGGGGGCCTTGTGCCCAGTGATGCAGCACTTGGGGTGTGGCAGTTCACATTCCCTCAGCTGGGTGTCTGAGGCACGAGATTTGCATGGATGAGGTAGCATGATACTCCATGGAAGCAGGGCCAGACTCCATCCTGCGACGACTAAGGCTGCAAACTGGTGGTAGTGTTGGTGCTGGTGGGGGTGCTTCCAGTGGTCGTGGGAGGCTCCAGGCCGTTTCCTGCAGCCTCAGATGGACGCACACTGGGGCTTCTGCTGCTGCTTGTGGTCCTACTGTCAGTGGTGCAGATGGCGGTGCTTGCGGCGGGGATGCTGGTGGTGCTGTCCGTGGTGCAGGTGCTGGTGCTGCCCGTGGTGGAGGGAGGCACCAGCACGTCTCCTTCAGCCTCGGATGGCTGCCCACTGGCGATGCTGCCGCTGACAGTAGTGGTGGCAGCGGCGGGGCAGGTGGCGGTGCAGGTGGCTGTGCTTGCGGCAGTGCTTGTGGTGGTGCTGGCCACGGTACAGGTTGTTGGTTCTGATTGTTCTGATGGTGGGCACCAGGCCCTCACCTGGAGCCTCCGAGGCCTGAAGTGCCTTGCCTTGGATTTTCTGACCCTTCCTCACCTTGGCAGATGCTGCTTGGACCTTGGCTCTGGCAGATGGAGTTTTGGAGAAGGCCTTGCTGGGTGGGTCGTGCTCCTTGGCCTTGCTGCATGCTGGCCCCTTCTTCACCTTGGCAGGTGGCGGAATGGTTTGGTCCTTTGCAGGGGTCGGTGGCACACTGCCTGGCCTGATGGGTGCCCCCTTTGATCCTCTGGGAGTTGCAGGTACCACTGCGGACACCAGTTTGGTGGCTGAGGTGCTGGCCTGGTATCTGGACACTCTGGCCCAAGGGGAAGAATGGTGGGGAGATAGGGAACAGGTCAATGTTTGCCAGAGAATGTTTTTTACACACACTTGGACGGGAAGATGAAGAGGGTTTGGGAGTGGAGGAAGAGGGAGTGATTGAAGGAGGTGTCTGCTGAGTTTGGTTGAAGGTGCATGGGCTGGATGCTGTTGTGAGGTGGATGGCTGTTGAGTGGGTGGTTGCTTGTGTTTGTGTACTTTGGGTGGAGGGGTCACAGACACACTGGGAGAGGACACAGGGGACATGTGCATGGTTGAGGGGGGCTGACTGCTCGTGAGGGGTGTGTTGTGATTGTCGTGCTAGTGATGGAGGTAGTGGATGAAGATGTAGTGCATGCAGGCGTGAGTGTAGGCGCTACTGGGAGGGAGGTGGACTAGGAGGAGGAGGGGGACACAATGGAGGCAGTGGATGTTGGTCTGTTTGCATGGGTATGGTGCTTGTGTGAGTGCCTGTTAGATGAAGTGTGGTACCTATGTTTGCCTGAGCCAATTTTGAGTGGTGATTTGTGTGAATGCTGGTCTGAAGGTGTGCTTGGGATAGAATGGGGTTGAAGGGATTAGGTCTGGGTAGAGGAAGTTGGAGGGAGGAGGTAAGACACAGGGACAAGGGCTGCCATCAGTGCTGAGGCCAGAGCCTGAAATTCTTTCTGTTGGGCCGCCAGGCCAGAGTGAATGCCCTCCAGGTATGCATTTGTTTGTTGCAAATGCCTCTCAACACCCTGGATGGCATTCAGTAAGGTTGACTGCCCAACAGAGAGGGATATCAGGAGGTCAATAGCCTCCTCACAGAGGGCAGGAGGGCTGACTGGGGCAGGGCCTGAGGTGCCGGGGGTTAAGGAGATGCCCACCCTCCTGGGTGAGCGGGGATAGGAAACATGCTGAGGGGCTGCTGGGATGGCGGTGCTAGTGGGGGGTGGCGGCTGTACCTGTTGTTGGGGTGGGCACAGAGGTGTCCGCCGGTGCCAGGGAGCTTCCATCGGAGGAGGTGTCGCTGTCTGTGGTCTCCTCTCCTATCCCTGTCATGGTCCTCCCCTCACCCTCCGTCCCACTGATGCCCTCACTCCCGGTGGATTCGGCCTCCAGGCCCATGTGGGATGCATCTCCCTCCATCGCCGGTACCTGTGCTCCTCCGCCAGATGATGCTAATGCACACAAGGACAGGATGACAAAACAAAAAGCGGGGGAAAGAGACAGAGGATATACTTGGTCTATGCCAGCAACAGTACTACCGTTGGCGTACACAACACACAGGGAGCAGTCCTATGCACTCAGCCATGCCCACCCATTTCCTAAGACAGTCACCAGCCCGAGGTGTACAATGCCTAGCGCCAGCATCTGCACACCAGAAACCCACAGGACCCTGCCCAGTAGTAGGTGGCCACTTACACTATTAGGGTAGGAGTGCGCCAGAGCCTTGCCAACAAGGGACCTACTCTGCCATGATCCACCTGGCCTAGGGGCACCAACAGCCCACATCCCCCACCCAGGTACCGCCTAACAAATGCAAAGTCAGCTTTCAGAATCTGTACTCACCCTCTTGTGTCTGTTGTGATGCCCTCAAGTGCCCATCCAACTGCGGAACATCAGGGGGGTCATGGTGCGACGGTCACCCCTTCCTCATTGGGAGGCCAGCCCCAGCTGGGCCACCTCCATCTTCTTTTATCGGCGGCAAGGGTCCTCCCATCTCTTGCGGCAGTGGGTGCTCCACCTGTGAAAGACCCCCAGGGTCCGCACCTCCTTGGCGATGGCACGCCAAATACCCTTTTTCTGGTGGGTGCTGACCTGGATTGAAAAGACAGCAGAAAAAGGAATTAATCACCCGCCCGGACCGTCAGACTCATTGGCCACCAGTTCCCACCCATCCCCTGACGCACATACAATGACCACCTTACAAGCTGCACTCTGGCGAGGACGCCTCAGCACCCCCCAACATGTGGCCTACATCCACATCACTCCATACATTCATGGCCCACACATCATGCTCACAGTGTACTCACCTGTTTGTCTGGGGGACTGTAGAGTAACGTGTACTGGGGTAGAACCCCATACACCAGATTCTCCAACTCCTCTGTAGTGAAGGCAGGGGTCCTTTTCCCAGACATATGAGCCAATGTCGCTTCCAGACACAGGTCACAGCAGCATTTGCAGTGTAGATCCTCTCCTGTTGAAGGTCAGGTAGCAAGTGAGGGATGAGATAGAAAATGGTGGTCACGTCCGCGGCGGTGCGTACTGTCGGGCATCGCTATTGGCTCCTGGAACCCATTCTCTTCCATAGGCTCCAACTGCTGAGGCTGCATATCTGATGGCGGCATCCTCCGGTGTACAGACCCTTAATGGACCTTGCAACAATGGAGGACAGACACATTATCATTACCTACAGACTTCATTGTGCCACAATCCAGGAACTGTGTGCCCAGCTGGAGCCAGACCTGATGTCAGCTGTCCGTCAGCCCACTGGTATCCCCCCTCTAGTTCAAGCCCTGTCAGTGCTCCATTTCCTGGCAAGTGGTTCTTTTCAAACAACAGTGGTCATGGCATCAGGGATGTCTCAGCCAATGTTCTCTAATGTGTTTGTCGAGTGTTGTCAGCCCTGCTGAAACACATGCGCAGCTACATCGTGTTCCCCAAGGTGGAGGATTTGGTGACAGTGAAAACTGACTTTTATGCCCTGGGACATATCCCCAATATCATAGGTGCCATTGATGGTACGCATGTGGCATTTGTCCTCCCCCCCCCGGAGAAAGGAGAAAGTTTTCAGGAACAGAAAAAGCTATCACTCAATGAATGTGCTGATGGTGTGTTTGGCGGATCAGTACATCTCCCATGTGAATGCCAAGTATCCTGGCTCTGTGCATGACGCCTTTATCTTGAGTAATAGCAGGATCCCATATGTGATGGGCCAACTCCAGAGTCACCAGGTGTGGCTAATAGGTGAGCCCAAGGTCCCCACACAGTATGAGTAGGTGTCTGGGTATGGGGTTGTCCCTAAGGGTTAGTGTGTGTCTAACAGGTATCCCTCGATATTTGCAGGTGACTCTGGTTACCCCAAAATCTCATGGCTACTGACCGCAGTGAGGAATGCCAGGACAAGGGCAGAGGAATATTATAATGAGGCCATGGGGGTACAAGGAGGATTATCGAACAGCCCTTCGGCCTCCTGAAGGCCAGATTCCGGAAGCCTCCATCTGACTGGCTCCCACTACTACTCACTCAAGAAGGTGTGCCAGATCATCGTTGCATGTTGCACAATCTGGCCTTGAGACGCCAGGTGCCTTTTCTGCAGGAGCATGAGCCTGGAGATGGTCTTGTGGCAGCGGTGGAGCCTGTGGACAGTGTAGAAAAAGAGGAAGAGGAAGAAGATGTTGACAACAGGAGCAGCATTATTCTGCAATACTTCCAGTGACACACAGGTAAGACATTGTACGTTCATATTATATTTCAGTTAACTGTTGGACATTGTACAAGACAGCCTCTTACCCCATGTTTATGGCCTCTGACTTTACCCTTTTCCATGTCTATTTTCAGATCCCTGTGCCCCAATCTGGTTCCTGCTATGTGTACTGCTGCCCACTACAAGTCATACCAATATATATATATAACTGCACATATGGATGTTTACAACTTATTAACCTAATACATATTGCAATATATTGACATACTTCATACTTATATTTGATCCAAGGGTGTTTATTTCAGTGTTCATACGTTAAGGGGGGTGTGCAATGGGCAGGGGTGATGGTGCAGGAAGGTCCAGTTAGAGTCCAGTCTCTTGGTATCACAGGTGCATTGTCCAAGGGGGCATAGGAAGGGGAGTAATGCAGCTCAAGGTGGACAGGGTGACATAGTGGGCCAGAAGGGTGACAATCAGGAGAGTCTTATTTCCTGGTGGGGGTCTTGGCAATGTTCTCTGTCTTCAGCCTGGATCACAGGGACCGTTTGCGAAGTGGTTCTCCTTCTGCAGGGGGTGGAGTGCTGGTGGCCTGTTGTTCCTGTGGCGGGGGCCTC
The DNA here is from genome assembly GCF_031143425.1 of Pleurodeles waltl. Lineage (NCBI taxonomy): Eukaryota > Metazoa > Chordata > Amphibia > Caudata > Salamandridae > Pleurodeles > Pleurodeles waltl. Next base: position 1,504,790,263 of record NC_090440.1, read on the forward strand.
CTGTCCACTAGCGCCGACAGAGGTGGAGGGCTGTTCATCTGTGTGGCTAGTGTCAGGGGCCCGTTGATGTGCAACTGCCTCCCTCATGGTGTTGGCCATGGCACCCAGCAACCCTGTAATGGTGACCAGGATGGTGTATATGTTTGTTAGGTCATCCCTGATCCCTAGATACTGTCCTTCCTGCAGCCGCTGGGTCTCCTGCAACTTGGCCAGTATCTGGCCCATGGTCTCCTGGGAATGGTGGCATGCTTCTAGGATGTTGGAGAGAGCCTTGTGGAGAGTGGGTTCCCTGGGCCTGTCCTCCCCCTGTCGCACAGCAGTCCTCCCAGCTTCCCTGTAGTACTGTGCCTCTGTCCCCTAACCGTATGCCTACTGCCACTGACCCCAGGTCCCTGATCGTGCTGTGGTTGTAGGTTTGCCTGGGGTTGCTGTAGTGGTAGACACACTGCTGATTGACGTGTCCTGGGGACAGAGAGATGGGCCAATTGGATGGGTGATGTGGTGGTGTTTCCTGAGGGGGAGGCTCTGTGGTGGTATGGGACTGTGGCAGGGGAACCAACTGTCCAGAGGTCCCTGATGGGCCAGGTTTGTCATCCTGATCCAGGCGTGCAGAGCTGCTGTCATCACTGTGGGCCTCTTCAGGGGGTGGACTGGTTGTAGCTGGCACCTCCTCTCCGGTGACGTTGAGTAGGGGTCCTGTGGGGATGCAAATGCAGTGTTAATGTATCTGTGTGTCCCATCTTGTGCATGGGTGTGTTTCCCTGTATGATTGTGATTTCCCTGTCAGCTTGGCCTTGTGTTCGTGGTGGTTTTGTAGGCTGGGTGAATCTCTGTGATGGGCATGCTGTGGTGATGGGTGTCCATGCAGGTCTGTGATGGGTGTCCATGCAAAGGTGTTGCATGCAGGGCTTGGTATTGGGATGGGTGGGTTGTGATGGTGGGGTATATGTCAGGTGGGGGAGTGATGGTGGTGAGGGTAGGGGTAGGAGTTTGTGATGACATGCAGGTAGGGTGGGTGATGAAGTAGTAAAGATTTGACTTACCAGAGTCCAGTCCTCCTGCTACTCCTGTGAGGCCCTCAGGATGCATCATTGCCAAGACTTGTTCCTCCCATGTTGTTAGTTGTGGGGGAGGAGGTGGGGGTCCACCGCCAGTTCTCCGTACTGCTACCTGGTGTCTTGCAACCACGGAACGCACCTTCCCCCATAGTTCGTTCCACCTCTTCCTGATGTCATCCCTTGCGCATGGCGTTGACCCTGTGCACGATTCTCCACCATAGCTCCATCTTCCTTGCAATGGACATCTGCTGCACCTGTGATCTGAATAGTCGTGACTCTACCCAGATGATTTCCTCCACCATGACCCTTAGCTCCTCCTCAGAAAACCTGGGGTGTCTTTGGGGTGCCATGGATGTGGTGTGAGTGGTAGGTGTGAGTACGTGTGGGGTGATGTGTGAGGTGATGTGTTGTGGTGTGCGGTGTGAGGTGCGTGGATGGTGTATGGGGGATGGTGTTCTGTGCCTCTGATTGAGTGGGTGCTCCTGCCTTGTTTCTCTCTCAGGTGTCAAATCCCTGGGGTCGTAAAGGGTTGTGGGTAACGTGGGTGTGTGTTTTATATTGGTGTGAATATGTGGGTGTGGTGTGTGTATATGTGTCAGGTGTGTGTATTTTGAATCGTCCAATGTGGTGCAGTTTTGTAAGTGTGTGTGTATTTTGAGCGCAGCGGTGTATACCGCCAATGGTTTACCGTGGTTGAAAGACCGCCATGGTGATTCATGGGCTGTGAAATATGGGCGTGTTCCTGTTGGCGTAACAGTGTGAGTTTTGGTACCGCCAGTTTATCACTGACCTTTGGTGTGGCAGACCTGTGTGGGTGTCTGTATAGTGGCGAATTTTTCTGTTTGGGTCAAAATACCCATAGTGGATTTCCGACGTGGTCACGGTATGTTGGCACCCATCAGTCCAGTCGTAGGTGGCATTTACCACCACGGTTGTAATGAGGGCCAAAATCTCATGCGTGCTGGATAGCAGCCCAGGAGTATCGTGGCACTCATGAGTGAGTGCCTAAACTGAACTTCGCATGCGCAAATAAAATCCTCTTTATATCGGATTGCAGAATTCGGTAACTCCACATTTGTCAGCATATCGCAAACTGTCCAAAATCCTCAGACTCCGCTGGCAGGCCGAAATTCTACACCCGGGCCTAGTAATAACACTTGTTCCACTATTCTGTGTTCCCCTAAATTGCCCCAAAAAATGAGGTGAAAGGCATCGTGAATGACGGGCCTAAAGTTGAACAATGACACATCACATTTTTCTACTGAAAACGGATCCTTTTCTTGTAATGTAGCAAGCTGTGGATTTTGGGACCTAGCCCATCAGGCACCTAGGGAAACCTAGCAAACCTGCACATTTTTTCAATTTAGACACCGAGGGGAATAGAGGATAGGGTAACTTGCATGGATCTCACCAGATTTTCTTACCCGGAAGCCCTTGCAAACTTCAAACTTTGAGTAAAAAAAACACATTCTCCTCACACTTCTGTGATGGAAAGTTCTGAAATCTGTAGAAGGAAACTGACTTCCTACCACCTACCATTCTTCTAAGTTTTCAGATAAAAAGTAGTACCTCACTGTTTTGGGTAGTACCCGCAACAGGAAAGGCTCCAAAACTCATCATGGAAACATCAAAATTTCCACTGAAAAGTGACCCTTTTTTTGCAGTGTGCCTAACTGTGGATTTTGGGTCATAAGTCAGTCCACACTTAGGGAAGCCTAGCAACCCTGAGCATTTTTGAAAACTAGACACATGGGTACATTTAGGGTGGGTTGACCTGCATGGCTTTCAATAGGTTTTCTCACCCAGAAGCCTGTGTAAACCTCAAACTTTGACAAAAAAAGTTTTCCTCACATTTGTGTGATGGAAATATCTGTAAATGTACCATTCTCTCAAATCTCCCTATAAAAATGGCACCTCACTTGTGTGGGTAGGCCTAGTGCTACAATAGGAAAGGCCCCAAAATATATTATTCAGAGATCAATATTTCCTGTCACAAAAATGTTCAGCTTGACCATGGGGTAGCAAACACTTTTTTGACAGAAGATCGATGCCCTCCAATTGTAACCTACTAAACCAAACCATTTCTGAAAACTAGGCACCCAGGGTAGTCCAGGGTGGTGTTTCCTACCTAGGTACCACAAAGTTATTTTTACCCACAATGCCCCACAAGCCTCAAACTTTGCCTACTATTGCACATTTTCCTAGCACTTCTGTGACATAAACTTCTGGAGTCACCAGGACTCTACAAGATTTCTTCCATCCATCATTTTCTCACTCATCCCAATAACATTGTTACTTCTTTGAGGAATCCATGTGAGCCACCCTGGATTCCCTCTGGTGTCTAGTTTATGAAAATATCTATAGTAGTAAGATTTTCCCTAGAGACAATTTACACCCTGGCAGAGAAAGACAGAAAAAACAAATATTACTTCACAACCATCTTCTCCTTAAGTACATACACATTTATTAACAAAAGATTAACAAACATTTTCATGAAAATGAATATCACTGTTAATCAGATAATTGAATGTTTAGAATACTGAACCAATGACTCATAGTTTTGAGATGTAAAGCCACAACACGGCACTAACCGCTTTATAGGTCATTCACAGGCCATTCACACACCTTTCATGTGTGACACACACAACACCCTTCACACCCCTAGCCACTGGCCCAGCACATTGTGACACTCACATCAACAGACAGCATTGTTTGAGGGCTCATCACTTTCATACACCCACAGGACTGACATATCTGTCACACCACCTGCTAAATGACAAAGTGTGCGGACTGGCATATGGCTAGTAATGTGTGTGTAGTGACCAGCAGCAAGTCACTACACACACACCACCAGCCATCTGCTAGCTTCCACACACTGCCAGTTGGAGGCCAACCACACAAACCACCAGTCACACATACCACCAACCAGATGATAGTTCAGACACAACAATCACACCACTTGGAAACTGTTGAAATATCTGGACTGACATTATGGTGGTAGTATGTGTGTGTAGTGACTTGCTGTTGGTCATGACACATACTCACTGGCAGGCAAACAGGAGTCCACACACACCACCAGCCACACATACTGCCAGTCAAAATCCACTCAAACATTACCTTGAATCTCCACACCACATTTATTTCTAAAGCACTCCCACAATGACCTAATTGCATGCACACTCACAAAGCACAGACAGGAAAATATAAACATCCAGCAATGTTTTGTTAATAGAAAAAAACAACCTATTGGAAGAAGGAAAAATACCAACTCACTGCATACACAACAGGTGTAAATGAGCACATCAAACTTCTGCCACTTAGATATCTAAACAGAAAATATATAACCATACAAACCACAGTCACTATCCTTTTCATGGTTGCTCTCAATACTTGAGTTGTGTATGATACAATTTAAAACGATTGGGGACTCAGAGGTCAGGACTCTCCTTTTGTATTCCTCTTCAGACACATATTCTACATCTCCAACAAGCAAATGCTTTTTTGGGTGTTTTAGGAATATATCCAGGCAAGTGGCAATCTTTCAATCTAGCTACATGCTCCATCACTTCAGTTCTAGGAACGAACACTTGCCTGCTTAACTGCAGCAAGGGTGCCTACTACAGGCTGCTAAAACTGCATAAATGTCAGTTTCAGGACCAAGATCTTTAAAAACAAAGGAAGTATTGAAGGAGGCCAAATGAAACAAATGGACAGCAAACTTCTTATACCAGATGCATGAATTTTGAGCAGCACCGTAGAGCTCAAACCTTTGATCTACTGTATCTATACCTCCTATGTGCTTGGTATAGTCTAAAATGCAACCAGGTCTGCACACTTCTGTTATCTGACCCCACAGGTGAACTGTTTTCATCACAAATAATTGTGAGCATGCGGACAGCTCTTCTATTTATAAAGTTCCAAGAAGGAAGTCTATTACTACGCAAAGCACTGCTCTGTCCCATTTTAGTTTTTTTTGTACAAAAGCTCTTTTGGTAACTTTTACAGTTAGAGTGGATTTTGCCACATGCCACAGGGTTCACTTTGAAAACGTGGTTAAATATTTGCATACCTAAATATAAATTGTCCACATATAGATTGAAACCTTTATTAAAAAGTCCCCTGGCTAGTTCACACACAATTTATCCACAGGATCCAAATGTTACAGGACAACTAGTGGAGTCATACACATATCCAGTGACACTTTCACACAATGAATACATCTTAATACCATAACATGCTTTCTTGCTGGGAATTTATTGCCTGAAAAACAAACAGTATTTGAACAGGAGCAGAGACTCATCTACAGATATATATTATCCCGAAAGATAGATCTCTAAGAAATGATCTACTAAAGGGTCAAGAACAGGCAAAATCATGAATGGATGGTCAAAATCAGGATGATCATGAGGCAATGATGTAGCATTATTTGCAAAATGCAGCGCCCACTTTCAGAAGAAAATACCAGTCTCGACCCATGGTCACTGGAAATATAGCAGTGGCCACCAAGGGGCTAATAGACCAATATAAAGACAGTGATGACTTCCTAATCAAACCCATCAGCAAAGTTAAATCCCAGAACTGCTTAATCACATGGGGATTTATGGGAGTCTACCAGGTAGCTCCAGAGTAGGTCTTAAGTGTGGCACTTTTGTCCACTGTTCTGCACACTAATTAGTCTACTCACCAATATCATCCAAAAACACATCATCAGTAAACAGTTAGAAAAGACTACTAGTCAGAAAGATTTCTGTATTGACTCTATACCCTGTGATACAAATTGAGGTAGGCGAAACAGGATGCACTATAGCACTATATTAAGGGCAACCCAGGCTTCAGCACTTCGAATGGGAAGACTTCCAGTCTTGGTCTGCACTCCAGCTTGCTCTTGCTACACTGCTGTCATATCAGTGTCCTCCTATAAAAGTGGCACTTCATCAGAACTAATAACGCATTTGTCATCAGAGGATTTCTCATGGATGGAAAATCCATGGCCAGAAACTTCAACTTGATCCTCTGCCTCAAGTGCAGAATCAGTCTCAAAGCCATGCTTAGAGGCAGATTCAAATGGCAAACTGACCGACCGATAGGGCAGTGAACCTATGGGTAGCCATAATGCTTACCAATGAAACACAGCAACAATAAACACCACTGTCAAACTCAAACACAATTCAAAAAAAACTTTCATGCAGGGCAATGATACTCATTTGAAGTAAACAGTACAAAAAAAGTTTTCTTACCAAACACATGCAGCATAACAAACTGCAGATCTGCCAGTACCAAAACCAGAAGCAGGATCACCAATAAGGAATTCCAAAGCTTTGCACTAGAATAAAAAAGAGAAATAAAACATTAGGATTGCAAATGATGACAAGAAAAAAACAGTTAGGCCCATATTTATACTTTTTGACGCAAATCAGTGCTAGGGCAGATTTGCGTCAAAAAGTTTACCCCCAGCTATTTCAACGCGCCAGCCGGGCACCTTAATTATGCAATGACATTAGCTTGCACTGCGGCCTGGTTAGCGGCAAAATAAATTACAGTAACCGGGCAGTGGAGGTGAAGGGGAGACTGGGGGTTGTGCGCCAAAGAATGGTGCAAGTTAGGTTAGAGTCAAAAATATTGGCTCTAACCTGACTAGCGTAATTTTTAGATGCACAACCCCCATGAAAATGACTCCTGTCTTAGCAAAGACAGGAGTCATGCCCCCTTGCCCAATGGGCATGCCCAGGGGACTTCTGTCCCCTGGGCATGGCCATTGGGCACTGTAGCATGTAAGGGGGCCCAAGTTAGGCTAGGCCCCCCTTTGCCAATTTAAAAAAAAAAAAAAAAAGAATTATAGTTACCTGCACTCACCATGGATGGGTCCCCCCATCCATGGGTGTCCTCCAGGGTTGGGCGAGGGTGGCAGGGGGTGTCCCTGGGTGCAGGGAGGGCACCTGTGGACTGCTTCCATGGTCTCCCACCTTGGAAACGAGCTCACAGGTCCTTTAACGCCTGCCCTGACCCAGATGTTAAAAAATGGCGCAAATCTGGCTGGGCGCAATGTTTTAAGGCCCACCTCCTCCTGTGCGTCAGTTTGACACTGGAGGATAAATAAGGCGCACATGCCTTAGAGTCATTTTTTGCACGTGAACGCCTACCTTGCATGTCATTAGCGCAAGATAGGTTTTTACGTACAGAAAAAGTCTCAAACTCCATAATTTTGGCGATAGACGGGTCTTGTGCCAAAGTATAAATATGGAGTTAAGTGTGCGCCAAATTTGCATAAAAAAATGACGCGAATCCGGCCAAACAGAGTATAAATATGGGCCCAAATGTTATAAAACACTATGAAGTCTGACGTTGGGAGCAGATCAGCATCACAAATGTCCAATCTTCCCCCACTGTGGTCACAAAAGAATGGCAAGAAATGTATGCCCTAAAAGGGAGTGGCACTTGCCCCAGCCAAACACCAGTTCATACACACCACCACCCAAATGCCAGCTACACACATCGCCAGCCAGAAGCCAGTCCATGTAAACCACCAGAGTAATCCTCAGTTCAAACACGCCATTAGCCAAAAGCTAGTCTACTCACACTGCCAGACAATTCCAGTACACACACAGACAGTACACGCAGCCCGCCAGCCCGCCAGCCAAACTCCAGTTCACACACACACACAGAAACCTATTCCCTGGTGTCTAGCGGTTTTCCACTCATGCTGGGTGGATTGGCCTAAAAATGACTGCCAACAGGCTGGTGGTACTTTCCACCATATTATGACATTGGCGTTTTGACTGAAGACAAACCGCCAATATACCACACCGACCGCCACAGCGGTAATGGCTGCCGGACTGGAGATATCAATCTCTAGCCCGGTGTCTGTCACTGTACCACCTGCAGGATTATGACCCCGCCTACAGCCAAGGTTTCCGTGGCTCCCTTACCGCCATGAAAACCATGGCGGTAGGCACTATCAGTGACAGGGAATCCCTTCCCTGTCACTGATAGAGGTCTTCTCCACGCCCTTCCTCTCCAAACCACCCCTACATTCACACCCCTTCACACACGCACACACGCATACACACACCCTTTCCCACATTCATCCATGCATGCATACATCCATTCACACACACATCCACACACATTTTCATACATACACGCACACACACATTCATAGAACACAGCATACATGCACTCACACCTCTATACATGCACACATATTCAACACGGGACACACACCCGCATACACACACACACAAACATTCACACACACCCACACACACACAACACCCCCCGCCCCCTCCCCCGTCGGAGCACCCACTTACCTGTATGCAGGGGGTCCTCCGGCAGGAGACGGGACGGGGCGCTGCTTCCAGCAGCAGCGTCTGCCAGCAGAACACCACCAGGCCGTATTATTAGTTATAATACGGTTGGCACAGGTCTACTGCAGTGGTGCTGCTTCTGGCAGCAGTGCCACCTTACTGCCAGCTGCCGGCATGGCCACAGCTGGATTTCCGCCATCCTTCTGGTGGAAATCCAGCGGTGGTCATAATACAGCGTACGGCTTGTAGCTGCGGCGACGGTCTTTTGGTGACCAATGTCATAATGAGGGCCTTAATGTTAGAATGATTATTAAGTTAACTTAATTGTTATTTTATGTTATTTAATTTCTTGATTTTAATATATATTTTATTTTTATATTTTTGTTAATTATTTATATTTTAGTAGTGGGTATTTTGGTTTAGAGGGCAATAGGGTTAGAAGTTATTAAAGCAATAGTATTTTTTAACTAGTTGTTTATAATATTTAATTAAGTAATAGTAAATAATTATGTAAGTTTGTTAATGGTTCACTTATTATGCCCTTTCAAATAGCTTTATTTGAACATTAAAAACTGATCATAAAAGCAAGTACAATGCATAATTCAACAAAATGAAAAGTAAAGCCAAACCATGTCAGCATTAAACGGCTGAAGATTCTGCATATTGATTACAAATTCTGCCAAAAAAGTGAAGTTAACTATATTTTAAAGGAGGACCCCTCTGCACCCATTCTAAAGCACATGGACTCCCTCACATGAATGAAGGGCATTTTTTACTAAGGGACATATGCTGTAGCATATAACTGGTATACTCAACAATTGTTAATACAATAACACGGACCTGCATCTGTACAGGCCTAAGCCCCTCAGGACTGAGTTTAGGAAGGCTAAGAGGCGATGGTAAAATGATGATGAACCTTACAAAAACATGTAAAATGAAGACGACTTTATGGGGATTCTTTATCACATGGACACAGAAGAATTGACAAAATATTTTACTGGCCAAAGGGAAAGCAAAGGAAACATCTAAGGATGCCCATCCTAAACCTAATCAACACAGTCCTTCTCCACATGTTAAACACAAAGTCTAGGCTAGGAGTGGTTAAGATTAAGATACATTTCTGATACTAGAACTTAGACAACTCTACCACCTCCCTTTCCTGCTGTCTCCAGTCAGGTAAAACCTTGTGATCCAAGTCTTGTCTTTTTTTTATAAAACCTTGGCTTGGAAAAAATAGCTTTTCTACCAAGAAATGATCAGGTTCACTCAATATAACCCACTCAGGGATACTATGGCCCCAAGACTCCCACAGACCCTGCTGGCTCTCTGCGCCACCTACCTGGCAGAAGCCAGCCTTTTTTGATTGTTTTTTAAGTACAGTGTATGCCCTGGTGCACGTCCTGGGCACCCACAATATTGCTTTCATGGGGGTAGCCTCGATTCCCCTGTGGCTCCAGCCGGCTCCTCAGCCAGCATCATGGTGGGAGCCGACTCTCTTACTTTGCTCTTACCTGGCCAGGAGCAGATTATTCCACTGTTCCCACATGGACTTGAGCAAAGTTCTGTTCCCTATTCAGGAGAGAATAGGATAAGATAGCTTCAACATTTTAGGCAGATAATGTGAGCAATGCAAAGATAAGAGATTAGATGAGACCTAGAGATAACATTTTCTTTGGATTTTTGTTTATACTGTTGTTTCCTGCGATCTAGCCAAATTCCATTGTTTGCAGTGATCCAGTATTCCTGAGCTTATCCCAAGCAAAGGCGAGGGAGTGTCAATAGGGAAAATGCATGGTGACAAATTTTGATGTTCATCAAGTTATAATGTGGTATTTGTTTGAGGAATGATGTGTGTGGATTCTTGTGGTGTCATTATTTATGTTGCATGTGAACTCTTTGGTTATACATTTTTGATTTGCAGGTCATTAAGGTCCTCATTACAACCCTAGCGGTCAAAGACCGCCATGGTTGTTTTGGCGTTTTGTACCGCCAACAGGCTGGCGGTACAATCTGCCTTATTACGACAGCAGCGGTAGTGCCGCGGTCGCACCTCCAGGACCGGCAGTTTCCTGCCATGGTTGTCCCGGCGGTTTTAATCCGCCAGGGCAGCGCTGCTTGCAGCGCTGGCCAGGGGATTACGACTCCCCTTCTCGCCAGCCTGTCCATGGCGGTAAAGACCGCCATGGAAAGGCTGGCGGGAAGGGGAGTCACAGGCTCCCTGGGGGCCCCTGCACTGCCCATGCACTTGGCATGGGCAGTGCAGGGGCCCCCAGGCACAGCCCCACCCTGCTTTTCACTGTCTGCACAGCAGGCAGTGAAAAGCTTGACGGGTACAGCTGCACCCGTCTAACGGCCGCAACACCGCCAGCTCCATTAGGAGCTGGCTCCAATCTTACGGCCGACATCTGTTTATGCCCGCCGGCCCAGCGGGGATGTTGTAATGCGGCTGGCGGGATTGTGGCTGCATAGGCAGCCGTTTGCCCGTCCAACCTGGCGGACGGCCTGTTCTGCCCGCCAAGGTTGTAATGAGGCCCTAAGTGGTTTGATTACTGTGATTTTGTTGATTTTGTCATATGTTTGAAGTGTTAGATTGTTGAGCTTTGCTATCAGCTTTGTTTAGGCATGGTGAAATTTAGGAAATCTCTGTCTCAGGAATATTGAATTATTTTGTTTTATGTTGACTTTCAATAGGTTTGGTAAACAGATTTGTTGAAATTCAAGATCCCAAGGTATATATTGTTGAACGTATCTCCATGTGTAGTGGGTTTTGTGAGGTGCCACATACACACCAACATAGGGACTTTTCTGAATTATTAAAATTTTTGTATAATGCATTCTAATTCAGATTGGTGTTTGTATAGTCTTTGGTGCACAGGAGTAAACACGCTAGTCAAAGAGTAGGATTGTACTGAGCAAAAAATGGATCTTGCAATAAAAAAGTCTAACGTTCCTTGGATTGAAGGGGAGAACATTCCTGCAGAAGATTCTTCTGCCTATGGGATGATATTGGATTCAGGTGTGCACTTGTGTATGTGTTAAAAGAATGGAATGAGATTACATCTGATGAAAGGAATAATCACTTTTAAAGTGAGAAAAATTGAGTATTGGAGGTGTATGATGTATGAGAGAAAACTTCAACCTGGCCCTGTACAGTTTGAAGCAATGAATGAATGGGATCATAGAGTGATTGAGAAATAATGAAAGAAAAAGAAAAGCCAGGTTAACGATGCTGGGAACCAATGACTGGTTTCTAGATGGCAGGTGCAGTTAAGAGTGAGGAAGGAGGCTACACTGCTTGGTATTATGTTGTGTTATGCAGATTTGTAGAAAGCGCTATGACCAGGAGAGTATTCTGGCACTGAGCAGTTGTGAGTGTAGTTCATGTAGTGCCAAGTGGGCCTGCTGAAAAAGTCCGGCCTTTGGCTTCTTGCAGAATTCAAGAAGTTAGGATAAGGCTATTATTTGTAGCAGCAGGTCATTCCAGCTTTTGGAGCGATATTGGAGAAGGCTCAACTACTGGATCTAGTTTTCTGTATACGTGAGACGTGTTTACGTAGGACTCTTGACAAGCAGATATTTCAGGAAGGTTTCTGAAAGCAGATTCAATTGTTGAGATATAATCGGCCAGTGTTAGGTAGTGCCTTAAAAGTGTGGGTGATGATTTTGAATTGTTCTCATTTGTGTGGGGGGAGCAGGTACAGCCCCTTCAGATGTGGCGTGATGTCACTGCTGAGTGGAGGTTGAGAGTGACTGTGGCTGCTAAGTTATGAATAGTCTACAGCATTCTGGTGAGTTTTTTTATTGCTCTCTAATAAAGGTTGTTCCCTTAGTCCTTCATGCTTCAGATGAAGGTGTGGGTGACAGTTTTCCTGCTACTTATTGGGAGCCATGCGAACATTTTCTTCAGCATCGTCAAGGTATTGAGGCATGAGGCAGTGACAACACTGACTTAGGCGATCATGTTGAGTTTACTGTTGATGGCGATACCTAGGTTCTTGGGTTGGGTGTTGATCCTAGCTCTGTTGACTATTAGGTAGAGTCCCACACTGAAGTGGTCTTCCCAAATGTCATGACTTTTATGTTAGTTTTCAGACTTTTGGTCCTCATCCAGTGAGCAATTTCAGTTATGCAGGCATTGAACTTAATCCTGTTACTGTGTGTCTTGTTTGTGAGGGACAGAATGATTTGTGTGTCATCAGCCTAGGAGAGGACATTGATGTCATGAGAATGAAGATGCAGGTTAGACCAATTATATATGCGTTGAAGAGGTTCAGACTCAGAAAGGATCCATGAGGAATTTGGTAGGAGAGGTCACAGGTGTCCAAGGTGTACAGTGTCAAGCTGACTGACTGGATTCTTCTAGACAGGAAGAAGCAGATCAGTTGGAGTGCATGTCCTTGGATTTCAATGTTGTGTGGGCACTGGATGAGATGGTTTCTTCTGAAGTAATGATAGGCCATGTGGTTAGTATTGATTAACTGGATAAGATCGGGTGGTGTGTGGCTATGCCTGAAAGGTGCGGTTGGGGGTTGAACTTGTTCTAGATGGCTTTTATTTTTCTTCTGAGGAATTTACAGTGATGATGAAGTTGGAGGCATCCCCTGGTGAGGTAATGTTCTTCACAATGTCTAAGATTTCTTTGCTACTGTTAGTGCTGACATTAATACGTTCCTGCAGAGCAGCGGCTATTTGGAAGAAGTGGAATCTCGGGTCGGCACTGTCCTGCTTATTATCCATTTACATTCAATTTGTTTACAGTGCCATTTCATCAGACTGAGTTCTTTCATACACCAACCAGCATGAGATCTAGATCTTGTAGTATTGCTGTGTTTGATGGGGGCAAGGAGTCAGCACAACAGGTGATCCATTTGTTGAAATTCTTGATGGCTTTGGGAAGGTTGTTGCTGTGTTTGAGTTGGTGGGGGTTGAGAGCGGTGTTCTAGTCCTTGTAAATGATACTGTTCCGGTTTCAGCAGGCTGTAGGTTTCAGTGGGCTGTGGATGTGTTTCCTGTAATTGTCAACAAAACTACAGAAGAAATTAAACAAGGGAATGATTAAATAACACATGATGCAGAAAAAAAAGAAAAACATACAGAATTGTTCCAGTGAGGAAGAAAACTTTTGAGATGATTTTTTATATTAGAAATGTACTCCATATAATGCTTGACAAACACCCAGACCACTTCAGGATATGGGAGTAGATGTAGGAGAGCAGAGTATAGGAACACACACACATGATGAGTGCGAATTGCAATGCCTGAAAATGTAGCTGATCCTTTTACAAAAGTTAGTAGACTTGAAAATTCAACTGGTTTTGCTATTACTGCAGTTACTACTGTGACTACAGTACAACCAAGTGAACCTGCAAAGAGAGATATTAATAGTTTCCAGCTGAAAAACAAATGTATGGAAATTTTACAGAATACAATTGGCATGGAAAAATTGACTACATTCCTGATCAAGTAAGCAAGGAGGGGGGTGTGTGTGCAGGTGTTATGTGTGTGATGCATATTGTAGGTTTGAAGAGTTTGTGGAAGAATGACATTCATCTATATAGTAGAAAGGATCGGTTTAGTCCAGGTTTAGACTGTTATTTCGACCTGGCAAAACACACTTTTACCAGGCTTAAACCTTCCCTTTTAGTATGTATGTCACCCCTAAGGTAGGCCCTACAGGATAATATGGCAAGGTACATTGTATTAAAAAAAGTAGTACATGTGTATTTAATTTTTACAGGTCAATGTCATGGCAGTAAAAACTATTCATATACTCTTTTTTCACTGTTGTAAGGCCCATCTCTCCCCTTGATTAACACTGGGTTACCTTATTATTAGATTTAATAAGTGCTAACTTTAAATGTAGCAGGCATAGATATGCTGTTAATGAATTGCTGTTAATGAATTGCAATTTAAAAACCTCTTTAATGGTAAAGTTATATTTTAAGTTCGAACATGCCCCTTTTAGAACATCGGCATTTTTTATATATATAGTCAAAGGAACCATTTATTCTGCGCTAAAGAAGGTGTCAAGATAGTTGTAGATCACCCTGGAATATCAAAAATACGATGAATATAAATTTAGGGGACTGAGATATGTGAACATTCAAATGTATTGCCATAGCTAAAACTGACCCAGGGAGGTGGCTATATACAGATCATAAAGCTAAGAAGCTACCTTGAAGAAGGAACATGACTGGAATTGGATTGCAGTGGCTATTAATCCAGGCATTAAGGTTTCAAAGCCTACCAGTTCTGATGAGAACATCATTCATCTTTTGTCATGGAATATCGTCAGCCTGAAAACCCTGTATGAAAAACTGAAAAAATGTAAGAGAAACATATTCAAATTGCAGCCTTCAATGAATCTTGGGTAAGTGAGAACATTGTGCTACAGGAATATTGGGCCAGATGTATGAAAATATTTTGCACTCGCAAACGGTAAAATCGGCTGTTTGCGAGTGCAAAATAGTGGTCTGCAATGCATGAAAGGCATTCGCAGACCACAAAGTAGAAATCGCAAAAATTACGATTTTTTGCGTTGCAACCTGATTTTTGCAAATCGCAATTTGCGATTCACAAAATCCAGGTCGCAAGGCAATGCTGCAAAAAATCGCAAATTGCGATTTTTCGCAGAATGGTATTTTGCACATGCAAAATACCATGATCTGCAACCAGGTGGTAACCTGGTGCACAATTTAATATGCAGTAAAACTGCATTTTTAAATTGAACATGTAAATCACACATGCCCTTTTGGCATGTGTGTACCTTACATGTTAAAAAAAAAAAAATGGGGTGCAAGAGAGGGGCTTTAGGCCCCCAGCACCCTGGCCTTTTGTGTTTCCAAAATTGCGATTTCTGGTTCAGAAATCGCAATTTAGGAAATGCAAAAAATTTGCAGCTATGGGCCAACAGGCCCATAGCTGCGAATGGGGCCGGTATCGCAATTTACGATTCGGTAATAGCATTTGCGAATTTGAAGAAATCGCTATTATCGATTCGCAAATGTGATACATGGCCCTTTGCGAGTCGGTAATAGCGATTTCTTAAAAATCGCTATTACTGAATCGCAATGGGCCGTGATGGTACATCTGGCCCATTGTGTCTATAATGTGAACACAGAAAAGGGTAAATGTGGTCTCACAGTGGGAGGATTGACTTTACTTGTGGGAATCAAAATGAGCTTCAGAAGTAACATAATTCTTAAAGAATGTGATGATTTTCTATCTGTTGTGGTCTCTGAAACACAGGCAATTTAAAATAACTTGCCACAAAATAAGAAAACAAATTTCATTGTTGGAAACATTTACTTCCCAGCACATAAAAATCAATGTAAAGTTTAAAAGAAACTTGTTTTCTTAAATGAGGAAATTAGTTTTAAGATTTCTGCAGCCTATAGTCCTTCTGGGGGACCTACTGCTAAAATCCAAGCTCACGCTATCCTTGATGAGTTTCAACAAGATCAAGAGAAAGGTTTGGGAATTAAAGGACAGTTACTTAAAAGTTTCAAAGCGAATCAGATCTGAAAAATGTTAATAGTCATCATGAAAAGCTTTTATATGACAATGATAAATGGTAGAATAAAGATTGACCAGCCAGCCAGATACACTAACGGGTAGACACCATCACTAATTAATTATGCAACAATAACATATGAAGACTTCTCCTTTTTGAGAGATGTGGAAGTGGGAGATCTTACTGGCTATGATCATAAACTTATTTTCTTGTCAGTGGATTATTCTGTAAGGCCAGAGGAAATTTGACATGATCAAAAAGTACATTCAGTAAAAATGATCCAAGAGTCATTAATTGAATGTACAGCATAGTTATCACAGAGCAAAATTGAAGAATACAAAACCCTAATCTAGGCAATTAGACTCTTATAATAAATAACTCATACAGAGGTGACTCAAGAATGAAGAAGATGCAGTCCCGGAAAGAGAAAGTCAGAATAAACTACATAAAGACATTAGAGAAGATTTTAAAGGAGCTAATGCACACAAATTATACACAGAAAATAATTTAGGAAAGAGATCAGAAGAGTGAACTGGCAAATAAAAGAATGGACATAGACAGAGGTGACACTATCACTAATAAATAGGAGAACAAGGAGTTTCTGGGACCATATAGGCAAAACTTTGTAGTTGAGGCATCCTAGATCAAGTATATTTGAGAGGTATGTAGGGTGAAACCAAATGATTCCAAACCAGATAATGCTATGGCTATCAAAACAAAAAATACATGTTCACAAGTTGCAGTATGAGGAATGTCACTACCAGCAATAAAAAAAATTGAAGAAGTTATGAAAGGTTTAAACAAATAGTGGGCTCAAGAACAAGACTATCACTAATATACTGAAACTTACCTCAAATCTGTGGGTTTAAGCCCTAACATTAGTCTTCGAGGCAGTATTTAATAGAAGTAAAATTCCAACAACTTGGAAAACCAGTATAAGGGTTAAAACTTTAAAAAGGGTTCATGTGAACTATGAAATAGCTGTTGGATGATTGCCTTTTTAGACATTCTGAGATAATATATACACAACATTTCTTAAAAGCCTTTGAAGAGTCGATGGAAAATGACAATATCCACCTGAAGATGCAGCTTGGTTTTTGGAAGGGTTATTAACTATTGATGGTAGTGTGTTACTAAACATATTGGCTGAGGAATCTGCCTTTAAACAAAGCAGCCCCATTATTTTGTCTACATAGACCTAAGAACAGCATTTAACACCATCAACAGAGCTCATCTGTGGAAGAAAATGTAAAAATTTAAGATTCCCACAGGCTTATTGAAACTTGTTATCCAACTGCACAAAGATTCCTGGACACAAATAGAGTTGGGCAGTAATAGGCTCTGACTCCGAATATTAGTACTCCTAATTGGGTTCGGCAGAAATTAAGTGAAGTAAGGACACTCCAGAATGAGGCACCAGATGCTGAAAAGAAAATTTGGGAAAAAGATGGTTTTACAAATACACACTTCATATCTGTTGCTGAAAGATTGTGTCAACCTTGTCTTACATACCTAAAGATGAATGCAGGGAAGAAAATGCTGGTGACTGCGAGTCACAGAGTAAATTCAGACAGTCCTTTTACAAGACTTCACAGTGACTGTGTTGGGATTCCAAATCACAAAAATCTTAGTTACATTCTGGTGATTGTGTGCCTTCTCAACAGGTGGGTACTACAAGAGCCAATAGTATGACCTTAATCAAACTATTAGTATAGCAATTGATTTCTAGGTTCAGTTTGACAGCTTCGTTATTAGATAAAATTACACACTTCAAGAGTGAAGTGATGAAGTTGTTGTGCACAGTCATGCAAACAGAGCAGCCATTCCATTGACGTTACAGACTAGACCAGCAACATCAGTAGTTGTAGAGTGAGTTAATATAGTGAAGACTCCTAGCTTACTATTAGCTGCACTTGTGTCTAAGTGAGGACATTGTACTGGATTACTGCACAAATATAGCTCATGTTGTGCACAATTTCTCTGTCATGAGATCAACTTAGTAACATCTTCAATGAAGGATGAACAGTGCCACACTCACCTCTCAGGGGATTTGATACTTGTGAAGAAGCACTTTTAGGAAGACTTGTCTCGAGCCAGGGTGAAGAGGTTCCTACCATGCCATATTTGTGACGGACAATGCTGTGAAATGTGGAGGCTGGCCATTATGAATCTCCATAGCGCACATGAAGGGAGTGAAAACTGCAATGAAGAAGTAGTGACCACAAGAAAACCAATAGCAGATCAAATAGAAACTCAAAATCAAAAAGTGAAGCTAAAAAGTCCAGTTTTTAGAACCCTCAAGGAAAACAGTTTGCAGTGGGAGACGAAAATCTGGCTGTTCTAGTAGGAACTCTGAACCAAGTGGCAAGTAAAGCTGAAGATACAGCAGTTGTCATGAGTGAATCTTAAAGTGAAAATTTGCATAAAGGATATAAGTGACCTGATCCAGTGAGAAGCAGGAAAAGAACGCTTGAAGCCCAGAGGCAATTAAATAAGTACAAGCAAGAGGAGCAATACTCATAATACAGTGAAAATGAATAGCCAGCAGTTAAGAGATCATCAGGAATGAAAGTGTTAAATAGAAAATGCATAGTCCCTGTCAGGGAGACCAGATCCTCGGGGTCTGCGCACGTTCCCAACATGTCCACAACTAGACAGCTCCAAGACTCCAATAGATAAAATCACAGAGCCTGAGAGAGTCCAAGCGGGGAAAAAGGGGATTAGGATGGGAACAGCAGGGAGGGAGACCTGTAGGAAGCAAAAAGGTTAAACCACACAATATCAAGATTATATCATATTGATTTTCACTAGACTATGATTCTAAGCATTGTCATACTGTAACCATGGATAACTTAAGAAAGGACTAATAACTAGGCCTCAAGACGTCTGGGTACCTGGGAAGAAATCAAGAATGATTAATACAATTTCTCAATGAAACTTTTCATGAAATGTTACACATTGTCTAGGATTATAAGAACCTTCTGAAATTATGTTTTCAGAACAAACATGTTCTTGTTACATGAGGACAAAAATTAATCTGAACATTTCCTGGAACACAATAGGAATTGTATTAAGGACTTAATATGCACATATAATGTAACATCTTAAATTTTAACACCTAGTTTTAAATGAGGGATATGAATCGCGCACACTGCCGATTTCAACAAGGATATGTAAATGCCATGAAATGATTGCACACTCTGCAAGCGATCTAAAACATCAGTTTTAATTGTGGGAATGAATTGTGCATCTTGCCGATTCGAATACCACCATGTAAAAGCCAAGAAATGATTGCGCACAATGATTGTCAAAGTTTTAATGCAAGGAATGAATCGCACGTCTTTCCGATTCGAATGCAACCATGTAAATGCCAAGAAATGGTCACGCACAATGATTATCAAGGTTTTAAATGCAAGGAATAAATTGTGTGTCTTGCCGATTCAAATGCTACCATGTAAATGCCAAGAAATGGTCGCGCACAATGAATATCAAGAGTTAAATGCACAGAATGAATCGCGTGTCTTGCCGATTTGAATGCCACCCTGTAAATGCCAAGAAATGGTAGCGCACAATGAGTATCAAGAGTTAAATGCAAGGAGTGAATCACACGTCCTTCTGATTCAAATGCCACCATGCAAATGCCAAGAAATGGTAGCGCACAATGAGTATCAAGAGTTAAATGCGAGGAATGAATCGCGCATCTTGCCGATTCGAATGTCAATATGCAAATGTCTAGAAATAGTTGCGCACACTGTTGCCGACCCGAATCTCAAAAGTCAAATGCCAAGAATGAATTGTGCGTCTTGCGGATTCGAATATCAACATGTAAATGCCAGAAACCACAAGCACATTTACAAGGAAAAACCTTCCAACATGAAAACTAGGCCCAAAAACTCAAATGCCTTCGAAAGCAGGATCGGGACCCAGACCGACCTCCGTCTTACAGCCCTGATCAAGGATCACCAATACAATCAAGGGCAAAGGCCTGGAAAATCAAAGAGCTCAGGAAATTGCTGCTACTCTGCACCGGGACCTCTGAATAGTGAGCACGTGGAGATGGGCTGGCTCCCTTACATAGAGCCTGGACCAGCCCACAAACCACACCCAGTCATGCTGCAGAGAAAGCTTGTAGAAGGCCATGGAAAGGGACCACACCCTGACACACTCTGAAAGCCTGCAGCAATACATTGGAAATGAACAGTATTTACAAGCACCTTGAATATAAGTCTTCAGGATTAAACTCTGCAACGCCAAAGGCTAAATAACAGCATATCAACATGATGCAGGAATTAAGTTATCTCATAAGTACTGGGTTTTTGCATTCCGGTCGCCCGTAGAGCATGCACTGCCCTGATGTTGACAGACCCTAAATAAACATAAGTGGTGAATACAGAAAAAAAGATGATGATGTGGGTAGTTATGATATAACAGGCAATCCATTTATTTTTAAGAACACTAACAATGAACAGACAAAAAAGAGAAGAAAGATGTTATTTATTAATAACCATTTTTGTGTGCACACTACTTAATAGATTCAATCTGTTTTGTTTTCCATCTTAGGCATGGAGTCGAAGGTCCTAGGGCTCCATTTCTGGATTTACATTGAGCATATATGAGCTGAGGCTCTGAACTGAAGTTCTGAACAAAAACCTTTGAAAAATACAACTATGAGTTTTGATTTTGCACCTTTTTAAAATTGTAGATTTTTTAAAATTAATACTAAAGATTTTTACATTTTGTTTAGTATGCTTGTATAAGACATATTGCAACTAGCAAACAAAGATGCTACTTACAATTTGCATTGTTTTCTTGGTTTTTATAATGATATTTTTAGCTGGCTTCAAGTTATGTTTGATCTCACCAGTTGGATATGTTTCCGTTACAAATAGGAGTAAAGATTTAGCTACTACGTATAATAATTTTACAGACAATAAGCTAAAATGTAGAAATAGGTTTTTAGGTAAGCTCAAGAGGAATATATATTCAAATGTATTGTCTGAATGTAAAAGTATTTTGAGGGTCAATGATCCATATGTTTGCTTATTTGTTCCAGCTTCTGAATTGGAGGAGGTGACTTACTTGCACTTTCCTTTGACATTATTCTTTATGAAGCAATGTCCTTGTTAATGTTTTCCTGGATCAAGATTTTTAGCACCTTATCCTACAGACTACAAACTCCTTGGATGCTCATCCTGAAACTGAATATTTAATTATTTTTTCTTAATCATTTGAGATCAATAATGCTTTCTAATTTAAAATAAATCTAATAAGACTAAACACTTTTGTGTGTAAAGTGAGTGATGGGAACATAGATTTATAAAAAAGAAAGAAACAAGAAAGACTGAACTTGAAAAAGAGGATGAAGAGTATTTGAGAGTACATCCGAGATTGTGAGTGGAAAAGAAAAAGAAAAGAGTAATGTCTCTGATGTGTGACTAGGCCAGAATATTGTTTTTTCAGGTGGATCACATAGCAACTAACAGATCAAGTACATTAGTGTTCATCAGTAAGGATCTAATGGCTTTGGGTGTGATGGTTATGCAACCCGCCTTGCATTAGATACTCTTCTAGTGAAAGAGGGAAATGTTTTTTGCGTGTTGAGGGAAAAACAATGTTGTACCTTCATTCCTGGTAATAATAAGCTTATTAATAACTACATTGGTAGTTTAACTAATACTTTGTGGGAGGCAAAATTGTTCAAAGAGAATGGGTTATGGGAATCAATTTATGCAGGTGCAGTGAGATTGGAAAGGGTTTTCAGAAGTTTGGTGAAGGGCTTAATCGTATTTGTGGGACTATGGGGGTCGTTACAGCAAGACCACCGAGGCTGCGGGAGACAGAATACCGCCATTGCCGGCGGTATTCCTGGCTCCCTATTATGACATTTCCGCTGGGCCAGCACCGCTGCCCTGGGGATTATGACTGCCAGGCGGAAACCTGGCGGTAAATTGGAGGGGCCGGCGGTATGGCCGTGGCTTTTGTGCCACGGTCATAATTGCTGGCGGAACACCGGAGCCTGTTGGGGGTGTTACCGCCACCTTACCGCCGGCCGCCAAGGTCGTAATAACCCCCTATATTTCCTAAAATACTAACTCCATTAATAATTATCTTCTTATGTATAACTGGTCTAATTCTTTTGCCAAAAATCATTGAGACAATGTGCTTTGAAAGGGGCTGAGCTGTGGGTGTGTGAAGAAGGTTCCAGCAACGGCTATAAAAGAAAGGAAAAGATATAGGGCCTGATTACAACTTTGGAGGAGGTGTTAATCTGTCCCAAAAGTGACGGAAAAGTGACTGATATACCACCAGTCGTATTACGAGTCCATTATATCCTATGGAACTCGTAATACGGCTGGTGGTATATCCGTCACATTTGGGACGGATTAACACCTCCTCCAAAGTTGTAATCAGGCCCTTAGTGTTGAAATAGGAGGAGATGGAAGACATGAATGCTTCTGTTTATGATAGGAATGAGGCTTTTAAGGGATCAAGATTAAAGGAGGTAATATGCTGGAAACTATTTTGTAGATAGAGTAGCGGGTTTTGTGATGGTTGATTCAGCACCAAAAGGGATATTTGATAATGACATTTCTGATTTATAAAGAATGTGTCCTTAATGTTTTAAACAATTTACATGAAAAATGTGAACAATTTAAACTTGGCAAAACTGTATTTTCCTGTGCTAGGCTAAACTAGGCCCGAACTAGGGCAAACTACATCTTAAATTTCTGTTTGACCATATTTCTTAAGATTTAAATATATATTCCCCAAGCATATATTATAATCATCGTATGCATACAGAAGCAACTCAGACAGTAGTGCTCTATTTTAGAGTGTAATATTTATAGTTAGAAAACGCTCTAGAAGCATCATATTTGGCATCAGTATAAATGTTCCTGAACTGTGGATCTATCCTTCCTGGATAACAGAAGAATACAAGCTATCATAGACGAGTTTCAAATGTTTCCAAATTTTGTCTTAACTTTCAAATATATTTGCAATAGTAAGTTCAAGGAGTCAAAGCAATGGATCCGTTCCAATCAATGGTACTGCTTCAATAAAAGTAAGCAGCCCATCATTGAATTTAGCCAACTTATCATTCAGCCAGTATATTACTCTTTCATGTGAGGCACCTATTTTCATGGTATCTTGGTGCTCTTGTATGGCCAGGAGACTTTTAATGGCGTAGACTACATTTTTTAACAACTCTAAGTGCTTTATCCAGTCAGAAATATATATTGTTTGTGATTTCCAATAAATCCTGTGTATTATGAAGGATTCCAAGTTCTATTGAAGGCTGTATGGAAAGGACATTAGTGGATTGTAATTGTTTCCAGATTTGCCTTCAATAAGATTATGCCTGTATACAGGACAGCAGAAAACATATAACGTACTTCTTTGGTTTCATATACACCCAGCTCTAGTTTCTTATACGTGCCCCATTTAACCAAATATTGATGAACAGAGGATTTAGTTAGTGTAAAAGATCTATTGTTTATTTGGCCCATAAGGCATATTTTTAGTTGCAAATAGTTCATGAACAGAGATGAATCCAACTGAAATTCCATTTGTAAAACTTCATTATGCTTTCCAGTAGTACTTGATCAAAATTATTTCTCCCATAGTAAATCCAAGGGGGCCAGTACAGAGGTTTATCAGATGTTTTGGACTTATTCCACAAATGGCAAAGAGAAAATGGATGTTGTTTCAGGATGTTGCTTCAGGAATTTTCGGCAGGTGATCTAAATCTTTAATAACCCATACAGAATCAGGTAGGAATCCAATATAGTCTTGTTCGGTTTATGAAAGAAGGCCAAAGGGCCTGTTACTCCTTTTTGGAGTTTACTTTCCTGTAAGATCCATAGTGAGTTTTCTAGGGTAGAATGACAATTGTATTTTATTTTGGAGAGGTGTTGCATTCTATATTTGGAAGGTGGAGACCCTCAGATGCTTTAGCTGCATGCAACTTTGTGCTAGATAATTGAGGGATGGATCCCTAACAGATATTACTCCTAACACGTTGGTCAATAAGACAAAGGGGGTCACCGGGGCCGGGGTTGGCGGTTTGGCCGCGGTCAGAACAGGAAAACCGGCGGTCTCCCGCCGGTTTTCCGATGCCCTGAGGAATCCCTCATGGCAGCGCAGCTTGCTGCGCCGCCATGGGGGATTCCGACCCCCTCACCGCCATCCTGTTCCTGGCGGTTCCGACCGCCAGGAACAGGATGGCGGTGAGGGGTGTCGTGGGGCCCCTGGGGGCCCCTGCAGTGCCCATGCCAATGCCAATGGCATGGGCACTGCAGGGGCCCCCGTAAGCGGGCCCCACCTAGAATTTCAGTGTCTGCATTGCAGACACTGAAATTCGCGACGGGTGCAACCGTGGGCAGGGGTTTCCTGCTGGGCTGGCGGGCCCAACGTATCAGCTTCTCAAGCATAAGGCTTTATTTGATGTAACACTTCAAAAAAGCAATTCAGTTCAAAAAATACTTCTAAGATGGCAACGCGTTTTAACACAAACGTGTCTTCATCGTGGCTGAATTGAAAAAACCTGTGCACTTTCCCTTCTGACATTATATACTCCCTGTTCATAAACATAAAAGAAATACTACCATAAACAGGGAAATCTCAAATGGTTTCACTATATATTCCATGATTGCAAACTACAAGAAGATGAATTAAATAAATAAAATTAAATAAAACAAACAAAACAATTTACAACATTTAGGGGGTCATTCTGACCACGGCGGTAAAAGGCCCTTACCGCCGGTCAGAAGACCGCCATCATACAGCCGCGGCCGCGGTAAACCGCCACGGTCATTCTGACCACCAACTGCCAAACCGCCGAAAACCCGACATCCATGGAAGGCCGCCTCATCAGCGGGCAGCGGAGAACTGGAGATGACCAAACCTCCACCGCCACGCCAACACAAACACGCCCATGCCATTACGACCCACGAATCCACGCGGCGGTCATTCACCCGCGGTATTCCATTGGCAGTACACACCGCCGCGGTCAAAATACACACCCAGCTCCAAAACACAGCCACATTGGACAATTTGAAATACACACACCTGATACACAGACATGCACCACTCCCACACATCCAATCAACTATAAAACACACACCCACATCACCCACAAACCCCCACTATTAGAAATTCGGAGAGAAGGCGAGAGAGAGAGAGAGAGAGCACAGCTATCGAAAAACCCAACACACACAGGAACACAACATCATCAACCACACCACATCTACGCGCACATCACCACACACCACCACTCACATCACCACAAACACCACCCCACACCTCATCCACACCACACCATGGCACCCCAAAGACACCCCAGGTTTTCGGACCAAGAACTCAGGGTCATGGTGGAGGAAATTATAAGGGTAGAGCCCCAGCTCTTCGGCACACAGGTGCAACACACCACAATAGCCAGGAAGGCGGAGCTATGGCAAAGGATCGTCGACAGGGTCAACGCTGTGGGACAGCATCCCAGAAACCGGGAAGACATCCGAAAGCGCTGGAACGACCTACGGGGGAAGGTACGGTCGATGGTGTCAAGACACAATATCGCTGTGCAGAAGACTGGCGGCGGACCACCACCCACTCCTCCCGAATTCACTGCATCGGAGCAAGAGGTCTTGAACATCCTGCATCCTGCGGGCCTCGCTGGAGTAGGCGGAGAAATGGACTCTGGTAAGTTTCATCTCAACTACTCCCCCCCCCCAACCACCAGCATGCCAACCCACACCGCCACCCTCAACCCCAACCCCCCAGCACACATCCCCCTGCCAATGTCTCACCAGCACAACCCACCCAACCCAAAACCAAACCCTGAATGCCAACACAAACCATGGACACCCATCACCTATGCATGACCACTGCACATACCCATCCCCCCCCCCACACACCACCCTCACAACCCCTCCCACAAGGGAATGGCAGCACTGGGGGACAAGGGCACCCACAAACCACACGCCATGGAACACACAGAAGCAATAACCATACTCTTTTACCCCTGCAGGGCCCGAACGCGAACACACCGGCCAGGAGGGTCCAGAGTTGTCCATCCCACCCCCAGAACAGGCCCCCAGTGAGGACAGCAGCTCTGTCGACCTAGAACCTGATGACCAGCCCGGACCATCGGGGACCTCTGGACAGTCGGTTCCCCACACACAGACACAGGCCACAGCAGACCCAACCCCCTCTGGGAATATCAGCATAGCTCCCACCCAGCGGGCCCATGCCTCTGTCTCCAGGACAGGTCAATCAGCGGTGTGTCCGCCACTACAGGGCACCCAGGCTGACCCAACACCCCAACAACAACAGGGACCTGGGGACAGTGGTAGTGGGCACACCGTCCAGGGGACAGAGGCCCGGGGAAACAGGGCAACTGGGAGGGCTGCTGTGCGACAGGGGGGGGAGGACAGGCCCAGGGAACCGACTCTCCAAGAGGCCCTCACCACCATCATGGGAGCATATCACCACTCCCAGGAGACGATGGCGACGGTACTGGCCAGGTTCCAGGAGATCCAGGCACAGCAGAAGGAACGGTACATGGGGTACAGAGAGGAGCTCAGGAACATCGTCCTGGCCCTCAACCAAATAGTCACCACATTGCGGGACCATGTGGCACTCCAAAGGGCCCCTGTCACTAGCCTGGACCAGGAGTGGACAGGAGACCCCCACACAACGACAGGCCACCAGAACCCCACCTCCTGCTGAAGATCAACCACCCCGCAAGAGGAACCTGAGATCTCAAAGGAAGACAGAGTAGGATACCAAGACCCCTGCCAGCATAAGAAACCCCCTGATGTCATTCCACTGTCCCACATTGTCACCCTGTCCAACCTTGAACTGCCCCTGCTCCATCCTTCCACAGGCATATGGACAATGCACCTGTGCGACTGAGAACTGGACTCTGCCATGGACATTACTCCACCCCCACCCATCACCGTTTTACTATCATGGACCTATATGTAGCACTTAAAATAAATCACTAATTGCACTTAAAAAATCAGGAGTCTGCTTGTATTCTTTACAAATGTATTACACATAACGGTTCAAATATTTTTCATTACATTGTGATGACAACATACCAATGTCAATGTGCTTTACTCCATGGGCAAACAAAGCAGAAGTCACGCAGTGGGTCATACAGCTCTGAAAAGGGAAGGGAAAGTCACAATTCAGTTGAAAGGAACTGGGGGGGAACACAGAAAGTAGAGATGCAGGAGGCCTGAAGTAAATGTAAAATGGCGTGGGTGATTCTTACCTGTGTGCTACTGAAAATACTGTTGTTTAACTGTGTCCCTGTTGTCCGTGTCGTCCCCGTCGTCTTCCTCCTCTTCACTCTCCACAGGCTCCACAGCTGCTACAACACCACCATCTGGACCATCCTCCTGCAGGAAAGGCACCTGGCGTCACAATGCAAGATTGTGAAGCATACAGCAGGCCACGATGATCTGGCACACCTTCTTTGGTGAGTACATTAGGGATCCACCTGTCATATGCAGGCACCTAAACCTGGCCTTCAGGACTCCGAAGGTCCTTTCTATGATCCTCCTAGATCGCCCATGGGCCTCATTGTACCGTTCCTCTGCCCTGGTCCGGGGATTCCTCACTGGGGTCAGTAGCCACGGCAGGTTGGGGTAACCAGAGTCACCTATTAGCCACACACGTTGTCTCTGTAGCTGTTCCATCACATAGGGGATGCTGCTATTTCGCATTACATACGCGTCATGCACTGACCCAGGGAACTTGGCATTTACATGGGATATGTACTGGTCAGCCAAACAGACCACCTGCACATTCATAGAATGGTAATTTTTCCTGTTTCTGTACACCTGCTCATCGTCTTTTGGGGGTACTTAGGCCACATGGGTCCCATCAATGGCACCAATGATGTTGGGGATATGTCCAAGGGCATAGAAGTCACCCTTCACAGTGGCCAAATCACCCTCCTCAGGGAAAACAATGTATCTCCGCATGTATGTCATCAGGGCAGACAACACTCTGGACAAAACCTTAGAAAACATAGGCTGAGACATCCCTGATGACATGGCCACTGTTGTCTGAAAAGACCCACTTGCCAACAAATGGAGGACTGACAAAACCTGCACTAGACGGGGAATTCCTGTGGGTTGGCGGATGGGGGACATCAGTGCCGGCTCAAGCTGGGCACACAATTCATGTATAGTGGCTCGGTCAAGTCGGTATCGAAGTATTATATGACGTTCCTCCATTGTCGACAGGTCCACCAGCGGTCGGTACACGGGAGGATTCCTCCTTCTCCTCGCAAGTCCCAGCGGACGGTGCCTAGGAAGGAGAACATGGAGTACAGAGTCAAGCAACCCACAGGTTCGTTCACACAGTTTGCACAGTACACAAATCGCTATGCATTGAGTGGCCTGTATGAGTGGCAATGCAAGGCCTAGGCCTGTGTGACGCAGTAGAAATTAAACCATGTGGGCCCTTGAAATGGCGGCTGCCTGACATGAGAAGTGTGACAGTGGGATGTGAGGTCAATGCGCTGGCATGGCACACCGTGGCGGTAGGCGGTCGAAGACCGCGGCGCAAAGCCGCATTGGTTAACATTGAACCCTATGGGTTTCACGAGCCAATGACTAGGTGCGCCGGCGGTCGCGGTACGCACCGCGGCGGTGCCATTTTCTATCTGATTAATCACTTGAGACCTGATGATCCACAGGAGAGGACCTATACTGCAAGTGCTGCTGTGAACTCGGTCTGGAAGAGACAATGGCTGCTGCGACTGGGGAAAGGGCCCCTGCCTTCACTACAGAAGAGTTGGAGAAACTTGTGGATGGGGTCCTGCCCCAGTATGCGCTACTCTACGGTCCTCCAGACCAACAGGTAAGTACACTGTGTGCACGTTGAATGGGCTATGCCTGGGTTGAGTGGGGTGGATATAGGATGGTGGGGTGGGGAGAGAATGACGAGTGCAAGGCACGACAGATGAGAGCATGTGCCACATGGCAAGGTTGGGGAGGGGGGGCCAATCACATCTAACATGCAGAGAATTAATGATATTTACTTTTCAACCCTGTACATGTCAAATAGGTCAGCGCCCATCAGAAAGTCGACATTTGGCGTGCCATCGCCAAGGAAGTCCGGACCCTGGGGGTCCACAACAGACGGGGCACCCACTGCCGCAGGAGGTGGGAGGACATCCGCCGCGGGACCAGGAAGACCGCCGAGTCACTGCTGGGGATGGCCTCCCAACCTAGGAGGGGTGCCAGTCGTACCCTGACCCCCTGATGTCCCGGATCCTGGCGGTGGCCTACCCCAATTTGGATGGGCGCATGGGGACATCACAGCAGACACAAGGGGGTGAGTACCAGCACATTCAGCTATATTTACGCGCAGTGGAGGTGCCTGGGTGGGGGAGGAGGGCTGTGGGTGACATTAGGCCAGGGCGTTTCCTGTAGTGTAGTCCTCTCCTTTAGGCATGGCCCTGTGCCCCCGCCCCCCACCTCTGTAGGGTGACAAGTACAGCTATCCATGGTCCTGCATCACCCATGTGCGCGTTTGTTGTCCCTAGACCTGTTGGCCTAGTCACAAGTACTGAGTAGTGTACCCCGATTGCGCGGCTTAGTGTATGAGGCTCCTGTGTCTGTCCTCTCCGCCAACGGTGTTGACAATGCATGCACTCAACCTGTTTTTATTTCTCCCCCCACCCTTTTTCTTTATCTTCTCGTTTATGTGTGCATTAGCATCATCAGGCGGAGGAGAATTGGCACCGGAGCACGAGGGAGCTGCAACTCACAAGGCCCCGGTGGGCCATGGCACAGACACCGAGGCCACCAGTGATACGGAGGGCGAGGGGAGCTTCACAACGGGGACCCGTGGTGACACCAGCGACACCGACACCTCCTCGGATGGGAGCTCCCTAGCGGTGGCGGCAACATCCGTGCTTCCCGCCTCTACAGGTACAGCCGCCACCCAGCGCACCAGCACCACCCTCCCAGCAGCCCCTCAGCCTTCGCTCCGTGCCCGCTCGCCCAAGAAGGCGGGCATCTCCTTCGCCCCAGGCACCTCAGGCCCTGCCCCTGTTACCCCTGCTGCCCTCAGCGAGGAGGTCATTGACCTACTACAGACCATCATTGTTGGGCAGTCTACCCTTTTGAATGCCATCCAGGGGGTAGAGAGGGAGGTGCATCGTACCAATGCATACCTGGAGGGCATTCATTCGGGTCCGGCTGCCCATCAACGATCGTTCAATTCTCTGGCCTCAGCACTGACGGCAGCCATTGTCCCTGTTTCCAGCCTCCCCCTTCTAACTGACTCCACCCTGTCTCTGCCTCCTGTTCCTCAGCCTATCCCATCCACACCATCAGACCAGCCTGCACACACCTCAACACCCAAGGGCAGCTCATCCAGACATAAGCACCACAGATCACACAAACATTCACCCAAGCAACACCCAGATGCAGACATGCCAACAGCCACTACCACCTCTGTGTCCCCCTCGTCCTCGTCTCCCTCCTCCCTCCCTGTGACGTCTCCACTCACACCTGCATGCACACCACCAACAGCCAGTACTTCCATCACCAGCACACCCTCCAGTATAGTCCGCACACGTGCAGTCACCACCCCCACTGCCATTTACACGTCCCCTCTGTCCTCTCCCACTGTGTCTGTCACCCCCTCTTCCAAGACACACAAACGCAGGCAGCCACCCACCCAACAGCCAACCACCTCACCACAGCCTCCAGCCCATGCACCTTCACCCAAGGACAGCACACCTGACTGTCCTACAACCACCTCCTCTTACTCCACTCCCATAACCACTACACCTACCCTTTACCTTGGTCCTAAAAAATTCTACCTCTCCACTCTTGACCTCTTTCCCTCACCTGACCCACCCCCTCCATCTGCTAAGAGTCCCAAGAGCGCCTCAGCCACCACCAGCCCGGCTTCAAGGGTCACCGTAGTACATGGATTTTGGAGTCCCCCCTTTGCCAGCAGTGATACATCGGTCAGCAGCAAGGGGACAGCCAGCCCCCCCCTGGAAAGAGGACCCGTAAAGTAAGGGGCCGCCGCGAGAAGCCTGACACGGCTGCCCCAAAGGACCAAAGTTCAGCCACTTCACCTGCCACAACATCCAGGGGAGGCAAGGCCCAGAGAGCCACATCGAAGGAGGGCAAGGGCAGCAGGGCGGAGAAGTCAGCCAGCAGGAGCGCGGACCAGGAGGGCCCCACAAGCCCCATCCCGGGTGTGAGTGAGGACACCCAAGGGCCCAGGACACCGTCACCGAAGGGTCCAGCAACTGCACGGTCGGAGGGCGACTGAGCAGGGAGTCCTGGCCAGGTCTGACTCCCTTGACTTACAGAACAAGCACCGCTGAAGAGGGCCCCGCCGTGCAGATAGGCACCGCTGAAGAGGGCCCCGCCGTGCAGAAAGGCACCGCTGAACAGGGCCCCGCCGTCCAGAAAGGCACCGCTGAAGAGGGCCCCGCCGTGCAGAAAGGCACCGCTGAAGAGGGCCCCGCCGTCCAGAAAGGCACCGCTGAAGAGGACCCCGCCGTGCAGAAAGGCACCGCTGAACAGGGCCCCGCCGTCCAGAAAGGTACCGCTGAAGAGGGCCCCGCTGTGCAGAAAGGCACCGCTAAAGAGGGCCCCACCGTGCAGAAAGGCACCGCTGAAGAGGGCCCCGCCGTGCAGAAAGGCACCGCTGAACAGGGCCCCGCCGTCCAGAAAGGCACCGCTGAAGAGGGCCCCGCCGTGCAAATAGGCACCGCTGAAGAGGGCCCCGCCGTGCAGAAAGGCACCTCTGAACAGGGCCCCACCAAAACAGGCACCGCTCCGCCGGGCCATTCATCTCAAGCACCGCTCCGCTGGGCCCTTCATCTCAAGCACCGCTCCGCTGGGCCCTTCCTGTCAAGCACCGCTCCGCTGGGCCCCGCCGTCTCAAGCACCGCTCCGCTGGGCCCTTCATCTCAAGCACCGCTCCGCTGGGCCCTTCATCTCAAGCACCGCTCTGCTGGGCCCCGCCGTCTCAAGCACCGCTCCGCTGGGCCCTTCATCTCAAGCACCGCTCCGCTGGGCCCTTCCTGTCAAGCACCGCTCCGCTGGGCCCTTCTTGTCAAGCACCGCTCCGCTGGGCCCTTCCTGTCAAGCACCGCTCCGCTGGGCCCTGCCGTCTCAAGCACCGCTCCGTTGGGCCCTTCATCTCAAGCACCGCTCCGCTGGGCCCCGTCGTCTCAAGCACCGCTCTGCTGGGCCCTTCATCTCAAGCACCGCTCCGCTGGGCCCCGCCGTCTCAGGCACTGATCCGCTGGGCCCTTCATCTCAAGCACCGCTCCGCTGGGCCCCGCCGTCTCAAGCACCGCTCCGCTGGGCCCTTCATCTCAAGCACCGCTCCGCTGGGCCCCGCCGTCTCAAGCACCGCTCCGCTGGGCCCTTCATCTCAAGCACCGCTCCGCTGGGCCCCGCCGTCTCAAGCACCGCTCCGCTGGGCCCTTCATCTCAAGCACCGCTCAGCTGGGCCCCGCCGTCTCAAGCACCGCTCCGCTGGGCCCTTCCGGTCAAGCACCGCTCCGCTGGGCCCCGTCGTCTCAGGCACCGCTCCGCTGGGCCCTTCCTGTCAAGCACCGCTCCGCTGGGCCCTGCTGTCTCAAGCACCGCTCCGCTGGGCCCTTCCTGTCAAGCACCGCTCCGCTGGGCCCTTCCTCTCAAGCACCGCTCCGTTGGGCCCTTCCTGTCAAGCACCGCTCCGCTGGGCCCTTCCTGTCAAGCACCGCTCCGCTGGGTCCTTCATCTCAAGCACCGCTCCGCTGGGCCCTTCCTGTCAAGCACCGCTCCGCTGGGCCCTTCATCTCAAGCACCGCTGGCCGAATGACAGTGCCGGTTCTCTGTCGAGCTACTGTTCACGCTTCACTCGGGCCACCCTGCCTCCTCCATTGCCTGTGGAGACTGTTGTCCACTTGATAGACTGTGGCTTTGCACTCCCCAGGATTGAACAGTGGGCAAGCCACCCACTGTAGAGACTTGAGAGACTGTGGCTTTGCACTGCCCAGGATGGCACAGCGGGCATGGTGGCCCCTTCGTGGATCTGGCGTCGTGGACTCATGTGGCTATGGTGCGCCCCCTTCCCTTCCCCCTGAGGTGCCTGTAGTTTTATCATCTGATGCCCCTGCAGTGTTCTCTCCAACGGACTCAGGTCTCCTGTGTGGGCTTTGCCCATGTGTTGCTACACTTTGGCCCACGGACAGTTGACATTTCAGTGACTGTGCAGGACTTATTGCCTCTATTTATCGGTTACGCAATGTTTTAACTTGATATATTTTGTTTCATTTTCCTATTTTACCATGACTTCAATGAACCTATTTTATACATACATTTAGTTTCTCACTTTAATGATATCTTTTCATTATTCCGGGGGGTTTGGGTGGTGTCACTTTGACTTGGTGCTCTGCATTGTTGTGTAGATAGTTGGGGGGTGGGTGTATTGCGTATGTGTGTGCCCATAACCCTTCCTCCTCCCCCTCCCCTGTGTCTTAGGTGCGCTACTCACCGTTGCCGTCTGCGCCGGAGTTCGTACTCGTGGTAGATGAGCAGGTAGACGAGTGCAGGTAGGATGTTCAATTCGGGTTCCATGCTGTCCTCCGTCCTCGTGGAGTGTATAGAGGTGAGTGTTTTCCCGTTCGTAGTCTGTTTCCGCCGTGTTTTTATCGGCGGGGCTCCCGCCCCGGAAAAGGTGGCGGATTGGTGAGTTGTGATAGGGTGGGCGGAACATTGTCTGCCGCCTGCCTGTTGGCGGTGACCGCCGCGTTGTTTGTTTGTCCCGCCGTGGCGGTCGGAGTGTTAAGGTGGCGGTCTGGGTTGGCGGTTCCATCCAGGGTCAGAATTCCATTTTTTTTACCGCCTGCCTGTTGGCGGGTTGGCCGCCGCTTTATCACCGACCGCCAGGGTTGGAATGACCCCCTTAGTATATAACTAAAATAACATTTCCAGCATCATTACCTATTTTGGTTAATCATATTGTCCATTCCACATAAGCTTGACAAATGGCCAATTAGTCACACTTTTCATCATTCCTGCATCTTCATGTTGATTATAAATATGTAAGTTAACCAAACCCCATTACACTGCTTATATTGCATTGCTAAACTTCATTCTAGAATCTCAATCTTGGCCAAGTGGCCACAATTAAAATGTCTCCATGCCAGAACAAAAACACCTTCATACCTGAAACCATTTGCTAATTAAACTAACATGGGAATGTCACAAGTTTACAATCATGGAATATATAGTGAAACCATTGCTGCATTCACAGTAAGTTCTCACGTTATTATCTCTGTCTAACCTGGGAAGTGCCTTATTAAATTCATTACTCAAACTAAGAGTGCTGCATTCTTTGCATTCATTTCACTTTGTTCCCTTTTAGTCTGAAGCAGAGCAGAACACACCTCTCTCTCTGCTGGAACTGCCTTTGTTTGTGTGCTGGTGCAACATCAGGACAGTGGGCGCTCTACGGGCAACGTAATGCAAAAAGCCAATCCGTATATAATGTAATAATTCATGCATTATGTGTTAATGAAGTATGTTGACCTTTTGCATTACAGAGATTCATATTGAAATGTCATTAATGCTGTTTGTAATGTATTGCTCATTTTCAAGACTTTGCTGCAGGATTACAGGGTGTGGTTAGGGTGTGGTCCCTATTCTAAGCCTTTCTAGAAACCTTTCCTGTAGCCTTAGTGGCTGTGGCACGTGGGCGGGGCCTGGCTCTATTTAAGGGAGCTAGCCCAGCTCCACGTGCTCACTATTCAGAGGTCCCGGTGCAGAGCAGCAGCCTTTTCCTGAGCTCCTGTTCCGGAGGCCTACCTAGGATTTCCAGGCCCTGTCTTCATTTACTTGGGGATCTTCAAGCAGGGCGGTAAGGCAGAGGTCGGGTTAGCCCCGACTCCATTTTAAGAAATACTCACATTTTGGGCCTTTTGATTAAATCACATGTGCAATGGTTTTCTTGGCATTTAACTCTTACAGTTCGGATCACAGTGTGCGCAATCTTATCTTGGCATTTAAATCTTAATGGTTGAATCGGCAGCAGAGTGCACGATTCACTCTTGGTCTGTAACTCTTACAGTTCGGATCGGCAGTGTGCGCGATCATATCCTGACATTTAAACCTTGATGGTTGAATCGGCAGCAGTGTGCACGATTCATTCTTGGCATTTAACTCTTGTAATTCGGATCAGTGGTGTGTGCGATCATATCCTGGCATTTAAACCTTGATGGTTGAACCGGGCAGCAGCGTGCACAATTTATTCTTGCCATTTAACTCTTGTAATTCGGATCAGCGGTGTGCGTGATCATATCCCGGCATTTAAACCTTGATGGTTGAATTGGCAGCAGTGTGCGTGATTCATTCTTGGCATTTAACTCCTGTAGTTCGGATCGGCAGTGTGCGCAATCATATCCTGGCATTTACACCTTGATGGTTGAATCGACAGCAGTGTGCGTGATTCATTCTTACCATTTAACTCTTGTAGTTCAGATCGTCAGTGTGTGCGATCATGTTTTGACATTTGAACCTTGATGGTCGAATCGGCATCAGTGTGCGCGATTCATTCTTGACAATTAAAACTTGCAACTCAGATCGGCAGAATGTGTGATCATATTTTGACATTTAAATCCTGATGTTTGAATCAATGGCAGAGTGCGTGAGTCACAGTTTATTCCTGAAAACCAATGTGTTCATTCATGAGCTTTTCACAGTTTATTCCTGAAAACCAATGTGTTCATTCATGAGCTTATCACAGCTTATTCCTGAAAACCAATGTGTTCATTGATTACTCTTATAGTGTGTCCTTGCAGTATCATTCATGAGTCTAACACAGTTTATTCCTGAAAACTAACATGTTTATTGATTACTGTTATTAAGTAGTTTCTAGTCAAAGAAATATCTTGAGTCAGTTCAAGGTTCAGAGCATAAGATTGTATTCTACAAAACTCTCATGTGAAAGCTTGCATAACCCTTATTTATTTTCCAGGTACTCAGAGCTAATAAGGTCATGATGTAGGAAAGCTCTTGATCATTCATGGTATCAGTATATAGATATTATGAACAAAGCTTCTGAAAGTCAATGTGAATAATCTGGCTATTGTGTTCTTAACTTTTACTTCCACAGGTCTCCTTCCCCCCTGTTCCCAACCTAAAACCCCATCCCCCACTTGGCTATTCTTTAATTCTGTGCTATAATGGCTAGCAGAGTTTGGAGCTGCCAAGAGGTGGACATATTGGGAACAGGCACAAACCCTGAGGATCCGGACTCCCTCACAGAATAGTGAGCCCACAAATCCTCCTGGTTTGCAAAAGGTTGTTAATATGGCCACTTTAGATGAGCTAGTAAAGTAATTACGCAGCTTGAATCAGATGTAGTAGCATCTAAAGATATAGCAACCAGTCTAGCAGAGAGAGTGAGTCAGTTGCAAGACAAAGTAGAAAAGAAGGAGCAAGGTCCTCTGGGTGAGGGTTGGTTTGGTCCGCCTACTCAAGGTTCAGGAAGAAATCCTCCAACTAACATTTCCCTCACAGTTCCCTCAGCCATTCCTTTGGCTCCTCCAGAAAGGTTTTCTGGTGATCCTCAGAAAGCACAATCCTTTTTGACTCAAGTAGAGTTGCATTTCACCTGTCGACCAAACACCTTCCCTGATGCCCAATCCAGGGTGGCCTTCCTGCTATCCTATTTGACTGGAGATGCGGCCACTTGGGCAAGTCCTCTTGTGTGTAAAGACAGTCCACTGCTTTATAACTGGAGAAACGTTGTCTGGGAATTTGAAAGAGTGTTTGATCGAAGAACTGTCACTTTATCTGCAGACAGAGAACTGCAGAATTGCGACAAGGCAATAAAGGCTTAGTTTCGTACTTAGCTAGCTTTAATCATCTGATAGCAGAAACATCTTGGCCTGAAGAAAAACAAGCAGCCCTGTTCTATCAAGGACTCATAGATGAGTTGAAAGACATTCTTGCTCAGATCGATCCTCAACCCACGGATTGTCAAGACTTGATAAATCTTGTTTTAAGACTAGACCATTGTCTTTCTGAATGACAGGGAACACGCAAAAAGACTGAGAAACATTCCTGGCATGTTCATGAACGCAGAGAATCACGAGTTCAGAAAGGGGATAATCATGAACCAATGGAAATTGGAACCATCAGGCGGCCCTTGACGATAGAAGAAAAAGATCTACGTAGAAAGAACGGCCAATGCCTATACTGTGGTAGAAAGGGTCACTTTGTCAAAGAACGTACAGTAAAACCAAAAGGCAAACAAATCTCCACCAAGAAAGTGGTAGCTAATGTACAAATGGAGCCAGAAATCTAGAACACCCAAGGTGTAAAGAAGGGTTGCTCTTGGGTGTAACTATGGACCCTTCACAGTCAAGACATCTCAAGTTAAACCTAGAAGTGCTAGTAAAAAAGAAGAGTTATCTAAAGAAAGCCTTAGTCGATTCAGGGGCTACTGGCAACTTTATC
Organism: Pleurodeles waltl; assembly: GCF_031143425.1. Taxonomy (NCBI): domain Eukaryota; kingdom Metazoa; phylum Chordata; class Amphibia; order Caudata; family Salamandridae; genus Pleurodeles; species Pleurodeles waltl. The sequence goes on from NC_090440.1 coordinate 1,504,827,644, forward strand.
GATGCACAATTGGTTCAAACATGAGGGATCCCATGTAAGAAAAAGAAAACACCAGAAATAGTACAAGCCGTAGATGGAAAGCTCCTAGATGGAGGTCCAGTGACTCTACAGAACCTCCCCTTACCTGTGATCTGCAAAGGGGGAAATCAAGATACCATACACGTAGGAAAACAAATCTTTTATGTCATCCATGCTCCTCAGTATAGGATCATCCTTGGAATGCCGTGGTTAGGTCACCATAATCCTGTGTTAGAATGGCAAGAAAGAAAAATCATGTTTTCTTCACTCATATGTAAAGAAAAATGTCTACAGACAGCAAGAGTCACAGTTCCTCACAAAACTCACATAGCCACAGCCGCTGAAAAATATTTAACGCTACCCAGGCAGTATTCATCTTTCCAAGATGTATTTGATGAAAAAGAAGCAGAAACCTTGCCACCTCACAGACCATATGACTGTCAAATTGACCTGACTCCTGGTGCTATACTCCCTAGTTGTCATGTGTACACCCTATCAGAACACGAAAAACCAACACCTAAGAAAATACTTAGACCAATTTCTAGCTAATGGATTAATTTGTCCCTCCAAGTCTCCTGCAGCATCTCCTCTTTTTTTTGTCCCAAAGGCTAATGGGGATCCAGAGGATTGAATAAAATCACAGTAAAAAACAAATAACCATTACCCTTGATTCCTGTCTTATTGGATCAAGTTAAAAAGGCCAAAATCTACACCAAGTTAGATCTAAGAGGTGCTTACCACTTAGCCAGAATGAGAGAAGGCGACGAATGGAAAACTGCCTTTAAAACTCAATATGGTCTATTTTGAATACACAGTCATGCCCTTTGGATTCTGTAATGCACCAGCAGCGTTCCAATTTTTTTTAATGATATCCTCAGAGAATTTCTAGATATATTTGCAATAGTCTATATCGATGATATTCTAATCTATTCTGATAACGAAGTCGACAACGTGCAACATGTCAAGAAGATTCTCACAGCCCTTCGAAAACATCATCTATATTACAAATTAACTAAATGTGAATTTCATGTTACCACCGTTGAATCTTTAGGGGCCATTCTTACCCCTAAAGGCATGGTCATGGCAGAAAGAAAAGTACAAGCAGTATCTGATTGGCCAACTCCAAAGACTGTTCTAGATGTTCAATGCTTCCTAGGCTTTGCAAACTTTTATCGCAGGTTCATCGATCATTTCTCACAGACAGTGGCACCAATCACCAAGCTATTACGAAAGAAAGAACCATTTGCATGTTCTCCAGAAGCTTTCCACCTTAAAAGAAGCTTTCTCCACTGCCCCAGTCTTGACTCACCCAGATACTGAACGCCCGTTCGTAGTGGAAGCAGATGCTTCAGATGTGGCAATCGGTGCAGTGTTATCACAATGCAATAAAGATACTGGTCAGCTACACCCTGTAGCCTACATGTCTCGAAAGCTAAACGAAGCAGAACTAAACTATGTAATCGCTGAGAAAGAGCTTTTAGCAATCCGTAATGCCTTCAAAGAGTGGAGACACTATTTGCTAGGTGCCAAGTACACTATCACAGTATACACAGATCATCGCAATCTTCAGTTCATGAGCTCAGCTAGACTTTTGAGTCCTCGACAATTGCGTTGGATGCTGTTTTTTGCTCACTTTGATTTTGTGGTAACCTTCCATCACGGTAAAGACAATCGCAAAGCGGATGCATTGTCCAGACAAAATGCTACCATGTTACCCACAAGTCAGCCTCCAAGAGCTATCATTGCTCCAGACAAAATCCTTTGTATCATCAAAACAGAAGACTTTTTTGAAGAGATTCGTAATTCTTTCACCATTGAAAAATGGCAGAACTGGGCTCAAGCAGATCCCAAAAGATCAATCAAACAAGTTCTACCTTTTAATGATGCATGTTTATTTGTTCCAACTACCACGTTGGGCCAATTAGTGTTTCATTGGTTACATGTTATACCTACGGCAGGTCATCCAGGTATTCCTAAGACTCTTGAACTAATACAACAATACTTTTGGTGGCCTACTTTGACAAAAGACGTCAAGCAAATGGTAAACAACTGCAAAGTTTGTGCTCGCATCAAGACAAGTCATTCAAAACCAAAAGGGCTGTTACATCCTCTCCCAACTTCACTCCGACCTTGGGAACACATATCATTAGACTTTATTACAGGATTGGAATTTCACTCAGTGATCCTTGTGGTAGTAGATAGTCTCACTAAATATGCACATGTCATTGCTTGCAGGAAATTCCCTACCTCCAGTGAATTGGCAACAATACTTTTAAATTGAGTGGTCCGTTATCACGGATTACCAAAAGTGCTCGTCTCCGATTGAGGGTCACAATTTGCCTCTAACGTCTGGAAGACGTGGTGCAAAATACTCCAAGTTACATCTACACTATCTACCAGCCATCGTCCTCAAACGGATGGCCAAACTGAGAGACTCAATCAGACATTGAAACAATATCTGCGTGCTTACGCCGAGACAGCACTTCATTCTTGGAAATCAATGTTTTGGTTAGCTGAACTGGCCTACAATAACTTGTATCATACTTCCACTGGTGCAACACCCTTTTTTGGTCTATTTGGCTACCATCCTGCTACTTTGCCAATCACAATTCCACAAGAAAGTTCACTTACACCAAGGGTGTCAGAAACAATACGACAACCCCATCAAACCCAAAAACAAATCCAACAACACCTCGATAAAGCAAAACAAACATATAAAAAATATTATGACAAACAACATTGTGAATGACCACAATATAAGCCAGGAGACAGAGGGGGTCATTCTGAACTCGGCGGTAAAAGGCTCTTACCGCCGGTCAGAAGACCGCCATTCTACCGCCGCGGCCGCGGTAAACTGCCACGGTCATTCTGACCCACAACTGCCAAGCCGCCAAAAACCCGACATCCACGGAAGGCCGCCTCATCAGCGGGCAGCGATAAACTGGAGATGACCAAACCTCCACCGCCACGCCAACACAAACACGCCCATGCCATTACGACCCACGAATCCACGCGGCGGTCATTCAACCGTGGTATTCCATTGGCGTTACACACCGCCGCGGTCAAAATACACACCCAGCTCCAAAACACAGCCACATTGGACAATTTGAAATACACACACCTGATACACATACAAACACCACCCCCACACATCCAAGCAACTATAAAACACACACCCACATCACCCACAAACCCCCACTAGTTGGAAATCGGAGAGAAGGCGATAGAGAGAGAGAGAGAGCGAGCACAGCAATCGAAAACCCCAACACACACAGGAACCCAACATCATCAACCACACCACATCTACGCACACATCACCACACACCACCACTCACATCACCACAAACACCACCCCACACCTCATCCACACCACCCCATGGCACCCCAAAGACACCCCAGGTTTTCGGACCAAGAACTCAGGGTCATGGTGGAGGAAATTATAAGGGTAGAGCCCCAGCTCTTCGGCACACAGGTGCAACACACCAAAATAGCCAGGAAGGCGGAGCTATGGCAGAGGATCGTCGACAGGGTCAACGCTGTGGGACAGCATCCCAGAAACCGGGAAGACATCCGAAAGCGCTGGAACGACCTACGGGGGAAGGTACAGTCGATGGTCTCAAGACACAACATCGCTGTGCAGAAGACTGGCGGCGGACCACCACCCACTCCTCCCGAATTCACAGCATGGGAGCAAGAGGTCTTGAACATCCTGCATCCTGCGGGCCTCGCTGGAGTAGGCGGAGGAATGGACTCTGGTAAGTCTAGTCTCAACTACTCCCCCCCCCAACCACCAGCATGCCAACCCACACCCCCACCCTCACCCCCAACCCCCCAGCACACATCCTCCCTGCCAATGTCTCACCAGCACAACCCACCCAACCCAAAACCAAACCCTGAATGCCAACACAAACCATGGACACCCATCACCTATGCATGACCACTGCACATACCCATCCCCCCCACAAACCACCCTCACAACTCCTGCCACAAGGGAATGCCAGCACTGGGGGACAAGGGCACCCACAAATCGCTCGCCATGGAACACACCGAAGCAATAACCATACTCTTTCACCTCTGCAGGGCCCCAACGCCAACACACCGGCCAGGAGGGTCCAGATATGTCCATCCCACCCCCAGAACAGGCCCCCAGTGAGGACAGCAGCTCTGTCGACCTAGAACCTGATGACCAGCCCGGACCATCGGGGACCTCTGGACAGTCGGTTCCCCACACACAGACACAGGCCACAGCAGACCTAACCCCCTCTGGGAATATCAGCACAGCTCCCACCCAGCGGGCCCATGCCTCTGTCTCCAGGACAGGTCAATCAGCGGTGTGTCCGCCACTACAGGGCACCCAGGCTGACCCAACACCCCAGCAACAACAGGGACCTGGGGGCAGTGGTAGTGGGCACACCGTCCAGGGGACAGAGGCCCGGGGAAACAGGGCAACTGGGAGGGCTGCAGTGCGACAGGGGGGGGAGGACAGGCCCAGGGAACCGACTCTCCAAGAGGCCCTCACCACCATCATGGGAGCATACCACCGCTCCCAGGAGACGATGGCGACGGTACTGGCCAGGTTCCAGGAGATCCAGGCACAGCAGGAGGAACGGTACATGGGGTACAGAGAGGAGCTCAGGAACATCGTCCTGGCCCTGAACCTAAAAGTCACCACATTGCGGGACCATGTAGCACCCCAAAGGGCCCCTGTCACCAGCCCGGACCAGGAACAGCCTACCACCTCCGCCGGCGCAAGTGGACAGGAGGCCCCCACACAACCACGGGCCACCAGAACCCCACCTCCTGCTGAAGATCAACCACCCCGCAAGAGGAGCCTGAGATCACAAAGGAAGACAGAGTAGGATGCCAAGACCCCCGCCAGCATAAGATACCCCCGGATGTCATTCCACTGTCCCACATTTTCACCCTGTCCAACCTTGAACTGCCCCTGCTCCATCCTTCCACAGGCATATGGACAATGCACCTGTGCGACCGAGAACTGGACTCTGCCATGGACATTACTCCACCCCCACCCATCACCGTTTTACTATCATTGACCTATATGTAGCACTTTAAATAAATCACTAATTGCACTTAAAACACTCAGGAGTCTGCTTGTATTCTTAACAAATGTATTACACATAACGGTTCATAAATGTTCAGTTACATTGGGATGACAACATACCAATGTCAATGTGCTTTACTCCATGGGCGAACAAACCAGAAGTCACGCAGTGGGTCATACAGCTCTGAAAAGGGAAGGGAAAGTCACAATTCAGTTGAAAGGAACTGGGGGGAAACACAGAAAGTAGAGATGCAGGAGGCCAGAGGTAAATGTAAAATGGCATGAGGGATTCTTACCTGGGTGCTACTGAAAATACTGTTGTATGACTGTGTCCCTGTTGTCCGTGTCGTCCCCATCGTCTTCCTCCTCTTCACTCTCCACAGGCTCCACAGCTGCTACAACACCACCATCTGGACCATCCTCCTGCATAAAAGGCACCTGGCGTCGCAATGCAAGATTGTGAAGCATACAGCAGGCCACGATGATCTGGCACACCTTCTTGGGTGAGTACATTAGGGATCCCCCTGTCATATGCAGGCACCTAAACCTGGCCTTCAGGAGGCCGAAGGTCCTTTCTATGATCCTCCTAGATCGCCCATGGGCCTCATTGTACCGTTCCTCTGCCCTGGTCCGGGGATTCCTCACTGGGGTCAGTAGCCACGGCAGGTTGGGGTAACCAGAGTCACCTATTAGCCACACACGGTGTCTCTGTAGCTGTTCCATCACATAAGGGATGCTGCTATTTCGCATAACATACGCGTCATGCACTGACCCAGGGAACTTGGCATTTACATGGGAGATGTACTGGTCAGCCAAACAGACCACCTGGACATTCATCGAATGGTAACTTTTCCTGTTCTGTACACCTGCTCATCGTCTTTTGGGGGTACTAAGGCCACATAGGTTCCATCAATGGCACCAATGATGTTGGGGATATGTCCAAGGGCATAGAAGTCACCCTTCACAGTGGCCAAATCACCCTCCTCAGGGAAAAAAATGTAGCTCCGCATGTATTTCGTCAGGGCAGACAACACTCTGGACAAAATCTTGGAAAACATAGACTGAGACATCCCTGATGACATGGCCACTGTTGTCTGAAAAGACCCACTTGCCAAAAAATGGAGGACTGACAGAACCTGCACCAGAGGGGGAATTCCTGTGGGTTGGCGGATGGGGGACATCAGTGCTGGCTCCAGCTGGGCACACAGTTCATGTATAGTGGCTCGGCCAAGTCGGTATCGAAGTATTATATGACGTTCCTCCATTGTCGACAGGTCCACCAGCGGTCGGTACACGGGAGGATTCATCCTTCTCCTCGCAAGTCCCAGCGGACGGTGCCTAGGAAGGACAATATGGAGTACAGAGTCAAGCAACCCACAGGTACGTAACTACAGCTTGCACAGTACACGATTCTCAATGCATTGAATGGCTTGTATGAGTGGCAATGCAAGGCCTAGGCCTGTGTGACGCAGTAGAAATTAAGCCATGTGGGCCTTTGAAATGGCGGCTGCCTGACCTGAGAAGTGTGACAGTGGGATGTGAGGTCAATGCGCTGGCGTGACACACCGTGGCGGTAGGCAGTCGAAGACCGCGGCGCCAAGCCGCATTGGTTAACATCGAACCCTATGGGTTTCACGAGCCAATGACTAGGTGCGCCGGCGGTCGCGGAACGCACCGCGGCGGTACGCACCGCCGCGGGCGTGACCGCCATTTTCTTTCTGGTTAATCACTCGAGACCTGATCATCCACAGGAGAGGACCTATACTGCAAGTGCTGCTGTGACCTCGGTCTGGGAGATACAATGGCTGCTGTGACTGGGGAAAGGGCCCCTGCCTTCACTACAGAAGAGTTGGAGAAACTTGTCGATGGGGTCCTGCCCCAGTATGCGCGACTCTACAGTCCTCCAGACCAACAGGTGAGTACACTGTGTGCACGTTGAATGGGCTATGCCTGGGTTGTGTATGGTGGATGTGAGATGGTGGGGTGGGGAGACAATGACGAGTGCAAGGCACGACAGATGAGAGTATGCGCCACATGGCAAGGTTGGGGAGGGGGGGCCAATCGCATCTATCATGCGGAAAATTGATGATATTTCAATTTCCACCCTGTACATGTCAAATAGGTCAGCGCCCATCAGAAAGTCGACATTTGGCGTGCCATCGCCAAGGAAGTCCGGAACCTGGGGGTCCACAACAGACGGGGCACCCACTGCCGCAAGAGGTGGGAGGACATCCGCCGCGGGACCAGGAAGACCGGCGAGTCACTGCTGGGGATGGCCTCCCAACCTAGGAGGGGTGCCAGTCGTACCCTGACCCCCCTGATGTCCCGGATCCTGCCGGTGGCCTACCCCGATTTGGATGGGCGCGTGAGGACATTACAGCAGACACAAGGGGGTGAGTAGCAGCACATTCAGCTATCTTTACGCGCAGTGGAGGTGCCTGGGTGGGGGAAGAGGGCTGTGGGTGACATTAGGCCAGGGCGCTTTCTGTAGTGTAGTCCTCTGATTTAAGCCATGTCCCTGTGCCCCCGCCCACCACCTCTGTAGGGTGACAAGTACAGCTATCCATGGTCCTGCATCACCCATGTGCGCGTTTGTTGTCCCTAGACCTGTTGGCCTAGTCACAAGTACTGAGTAGTGTACCCCGATTGCGCAGCTTAGTGCATGAGGCTCCTGTGTCTGTCCTCTCCGCCAACGGTGTTGATAATGCATGCACTCAACCTGTTTTTATGTCTCCCCCCACCCTTTTTCTTTATCTTTTTGTGTATGTGTGCATTAGCATCATCAGGTGGAGGAGAATTGGGACCGGAGCACGAGGGAGCTGCATGTCACAAGGCCCCGGTGGGCCATGTCACAGACACCGAGGCCACCAGTGATACGGAGGGCGAGGGGAGCTTCACAACGGGGAGCCGTGGTTACACCAGCGACACGTCCTCGGATGGGAGCTCCCTAGCGGTGGCGGCAACATCCGTGCCCCCCGCCTCTACAGGTACAGCCGCCACCCAGCGCACCAGCTCCGCCCTCCTAGCAGCCCCTCCGCCTTCGCTCCGTGCCCGCTCGCCCAAGAAGGCGGGCGTCTCCTTCGCCCCAGGCACCTCAGGCCCTGCCCCTGTTACCCCTGCTGCCCTCAGTGAGGAGGTCATTGACCTCCTACAGACCATCATTGTTGGGCAGTCTACCCTTTTGAATGCCATCCAGGGGGTAGAGAGGGAGGTGCATCGTAGCAATGCATACCTGGAGGGCATTCATTCGGGTCAGGCTGCCCATCAACGATCGTTCAATGCTCTGGCCTCAGCACTGACGGCAGCCATTGTCCCTGTTTCCAGCCTCCCTCTTCTAACTGCCTCCAGCCTGTCTCTGTCTCCTGTTCCTCTGCCTATCCCACCCACACCATCAGACCAGCCTGCACACACCTCAACACCCAAGGGCAGCTCATCCAGACATAAGCACCACAGATCACACAAACATTCACCCATGCAACACCCAGATAAAGACATGCCAACTGCCACTACCACCTCTGTGTCCCCCACCTCCTCGTCTCCCTCCTCCCTCCCTGTGACGTCTCTACTCACACCTGCATGCACACCACCAACAGCCAGTACTTCCATCACCAGCACACCCTCCTGTACAGTCCGCACACGTGCAGTCACCACCCCCACTGCCATTTACACGTCCCCTGTGTCCTCTCCCACTGTGTCTGTCACCCCCTCTTCCAAGACACACAAACGCAGGCAGCCACCCACCCAACAGCCAACCACCTCACGACAGCCTCCAGCCCAGGCACCTTCACCCAAGGACAGCACACCTGACTCTCCTACAACCACCTCCTCTTCCTCCACTCCCATAACCACTACACCTACCCTTTACCCTGGTCCTAAAAAACTTTACCTCTCCAATCTTGACGTCTTTCCCTTACCTGACCCCACCCCTCCATCTGCTAGGAGTCCCAAGAGCGCCTCAGCCACCACCAGCGCGGCTTCAAGGGTCACCGTAGTGCATGGATTTTGGAGTCCCCCCTTTGCCAGCAGTGATACATCGGTCAGCAGCAAGGGGACAGCCAGCCCCCCCCCTGGAAAGAGGACCCGTAAAGTAAGGGGCCGCCACGGGACGACTGACACGGCTGCCCCCAAGGACCAAAGTTCTGCCACTTCACCTGCCACAACACCCAAGGGAGGCAAGGCCCAGAGAGCCACATCGAAGGAGGGCAAGGGCAGCAGGGCGGGGAAGTCAGCCAGCAGGAGCGCGGACCAGGAGGGCCCCACAAGCCCCATCCCGGGTGTGAGGGAGGACACCCAAGGGCCCAGGACACCGTCACCGAAGGGTTCAGCAACTGCACGGTCGGAGGGCAACTGAGCAGGGAGTCGTGGCCAGGTCTGACTCCCTTGACTTACAGAACAAGCACCGCTGAAGAGGGCCCCGCCGTCCAGGGCCCCGCCGTCCAGAAATGCACCGCTGAACAGGGCCCCGCCATCCAGAAAGGCACCGCTGAACAGGGCCCTGCCGGGAGGAGCACCGCTGAACAGGGCCCCGCCGGGAGGAGCACCGCTGAACAGGGCCCCGCCGTGCAGAAAGGCACTGCTGAACAGGGCCCCGCCGTGCAGAAAGGCACCGCTGAACAGGGCCCCGCCGGGAGGAGCACCGCTGAACAGGGGCCCTTCATCTCAAGCACCGCTCCGCTGGGCCCTCATCTCAAGCACCGCTCCGCTGGGCCCTTCATCTCAAGCACCGCTCCGCTGGGCCCTTCATCTCAAGCACCGCTCCACTGGGCCCTTCATCCCAAGCACCGCTCCGCTGGGCCCTTCATCTCAAGCACCGCTCCGCTGGGCCCTTCATCTCAAGCACCGCTCCGCTGGGCCCCGCCGTCTCAAGCACCGCTCCGCTGGGCCCTTCATCTCAAGCACCGCTCCGCTGGGCCCCGCCGTCTCAAGCACCGCTCCGCTGGGCCCTTCATCTCAAGCACCGCTCCGCTGGGCCCTTCATCTCAAGCACCGCTCCGCTGGGCCCTTCCTGTCAAGCACCGCTCCGCTGGGCCCTGCCGTCTCAAGCACCGCTCTGCTGGGCCCTTCATCTCAAGCACCGCTCCGCTGGGCCCTTCCTGTCAAGCACCGCTCCGCTGGGCCCTGCCGTCTCAAGCACCGCTCCGCTGGGCCCTTCATCTCAAGCACCGCTCCGCTGGGCCCTTCATCTCAAGCACCGCTCCGCTGGGCCCTTCCTGTCAAGCACCGCTCCGCTGGGCCCTTCATCCCAAGCACCGCTCCGCTGGGCCCTTCATCTCAAGCACCGCTCCACTGGGCCCTTCATCTCAAGCACCGCTCCGCTGGGCCCCGCCGTCTCAAGCACCGCTCCGCTGGGCCCTTCATCTCAAGCACCGCTCCGCTGGGCCCCGCCGTCTCAAGCACCGCTCCGCTGGGCCCTTCATCTCAAGCACCGCTCCGCTGGGCCCTTCATCTCAAGCACCGCTCCGCTGGGCCCTTCCTGTCAAGCACCGCTCCGCTGGGCCCTGCCGTCTCAAGCACCGCTCCGCTGGGCCCTTCATCTCAAGCACCGCTCCGCTGGGCCCTTCATCTCAAGCACCACTCCGCTGGGCCCTTCCTGTCAAGCACCGCTCCACTGGGCCCCGCCGTCTCAAGCACCGCTCCGCTGGGCCCTTCATCTCAAGCACCGCTCCGCTGGGCCCTTCCTGTCAAGCACCGCTCCGCTGGGCCCCGCCGTCTCAAGCACCGCTCCGCTGGGCTCTTCATCTCAAGCACCGCTCCGCTGGGCCCCGCCGTCTCAAGCACCGCTCCGCTGGGCCCTTCATCTCAAGCACCGCTCCGCTGGGCCCTTCATCTCAAGCACCGCTCTGCTGGGCCCTTCCTGTCAAGCACTGCTCCGCTGGGCCCCGCCGTCTCAAGCACCGCTCCGCTGGGCCCCGCCGTCTCAAGCACCGCTGGCCCAATGACAGTGCCGTTTCGGGGTCGTGCTACTGTTCACGCTGCACTCGGGCCACCCTGCCTCCTCCATTGCCTGTGGAGACTGTTATCCACTTGATAGACTGTGGCTTTGCACTCCCCAGGATATGACAGTGGGCAAGCCACCCACTGTAGAGACTTGAGAGACTGAGGCTTTGCACTCCTCAGGATTGAACAGTGGGCATGGTGGCCCCTTCTTGGATCTGGCCTCGTGGACTCATGTGGCTGTGGTGCCCCCCCTTCCCTTCCCCCTGAGGTGCCTGTAGTTTTATCATCTGATGCCCCTGCAGTGTTCTCTCCAACGGACTCAGGTCTCCTGTGTGGGCTTTTCCCATGTGTTGATACACTTTGGCCCACGGACAGTTGAAATTTCAGTGACTGTGCTGGACTTATTGCCTCTATTTATCGGTTACGCAATGTTTACACTTGGATTTTTTTGAATCATTTTCCTATTTTACCATGACTTCAATGAACCTATTTTAAACATAAATTTATTTTCGCACTTTAATTATATCTTTTCGTTATTCCGGGGGGTTTGGGTGGGGTCACTTTGACGTGGTGCTCTGCATTGGTGGGTAGATAGTTGGGGGGTGGGTGTGATGCGTATGTGTGTGCCCGTAACCCTTCCTCCCCCCCCCCTCCCCTGTGTCGTAGGTGCGGTACTCACCGTTGTCGTCTGCGCCGGAGTTCGTACTCGTGGTAGATGAGCAGGTAGGATGTTCAATTCGGGCTCCATGCTGTCCTCCGTCCTCGTGGAGTGTGTAGAGGTGAGCGTTTTCCCGTTCGTAGTCTGTTTCCGCCGTGTTTTTATCGGCGGGGCTCCCGCCCCGGAAAAGGTGGCGGATTGGTGAGTTGTGATAGGGTGGGCGGTACATTGTCTGCCGCCTGCCTGTTGGCGGTGACCGCCGCGCTGTTTGTGTGTCCCGCCGTGGCGGTCGGAGTGTTAAAGTGGCGGGCTCTGTTGGCGGTTTCCGCCAGGGTCAGAATTCCATTTTTTGGACCGCCAGCCTGTTGGCGGGTTGGCCGCCGCTTTAACACTGACCGCCAGGGTCAGAATGACCCCCAGAGTGTGGTTTTCCACACGCCATATTGATTTCAAGAAAAAACATATGTTTAATCCCAAATATGTAGGTCCTTACACAGTCCTTCAGCAGATCAATCCAGTAACCTATAAACTGCAGTTACCAAAATCACTAAATATTCATCCAGTATTTCATACTTCTCTCCTGAAAAGAACAGTCCAAAAAAAAAAAAAGCTCACAACCAGCTCCAGTGCTAGTACAGTGAGGATTGGAATATGAAGTAAAACAAGTTCTAGATTCAAAATTTAGAGGTCGTAATCTCTGGTATCTAATATCTTGGAAAGGTTCTGGTCCAGAAGACAACTCATGGGTCTCCGCATCTAACATTCATGCTCCACGACTAGTGCAGCGTTTTCATCATGTAAACCCAGACAAACCAGGCCCTAGAGTGCGCTTGGGAGGGGGGAGTACTGTCAACATCAGGACAGTGCGCTCTCTAAGGGCGACGTAATGCAAAAAGCCAATCCGTATATAATGTAATAATTCATGCATTATGTGTTAATTCAGTATGTTGACCTTTTGCATTGCAGAGATTCATATTGAAAGATCATTAAGGCTGTTTCCAATGTATTGCTCATTTTCAAGACTTTGCTGCAGGATTACAGGGTGGGGTTAGGGTGTGGTCCCTATTCTAAGCCTTTCTAGAAACCTTTCCTGCAGCCTGGCTGGGTGTGGCACGTGGGCGGGCCTGGCTCTATTTAAGGGAGCCAGCCCAGCTCCATGTGCTCACTATTCAGAGGTCCTGGTGCAGAGCAGCAGCATTTTCCTGAGCTCCTGTTCCGGAGGCCTACCTAGGATTTCCAGGCCCTGTCTTCATTTCCTTGGTGATCTTCAAGCAGGGCGGTAAGGCGGAGGTCGGGTTAGGCCCCCGACTCCGTTTTCAGAAATACTCACGTTTTGGGCCTTTTGGTTAAATCACGTGTGCAATGGTTTTCTTGGCATTTAACTCTTACAGTTCGGATCGGCAGTGTGCGCAATCATATCTTGGCATTTAAATCTTGATGGTTGAATCGGCAGCAGAGTGCACGATTCATTCTTGGCCTGTAACTCTTATAGTTCGGATCGGCAGTGTGCGTGATCATATCCTGGCATTTAAACCTTGATGGTTGAATCAGCAGCAGTGTGCACGATTTATTCTTGGCATTTAACTCTTGTAATTCAGATCGGCGGTGTCTGCGATCATATCCTGCCATTTAAACCTTGATGGTTGAATCAGCAGCAGTGTGCACGATTCATTCTTGGCATTTAACTCTTGTAATTTGGATCGTCACTGTGCGCGATCATATCCTGGCATTTCAACTTTGATGGTTGAATCAACAGCAGTGTGCGCAAATCATTCTTGGCATTTAACTCTTGTAGTTCAGATCGGCAGTGTGTGCGATCATGTTTTGACATTTGAACCTTGATGGTTGAATCGGCATCAGTGTGCGCAATTCATTCTTGACAATTAAAACTTGCAACTCAAATTGGCAGAGTGTGCAATCGTATTTTGACATTTAAATCCTGATGGTGCGTGAGTCATTCTTGGCATTTAACCCTTGTGTTTCAGATCGCCAGATTGCGCAATCATTTCTAGACATTGAAATATTGATGCACAATTTAATATTCAAAGTGTATAATAATTCCTAAGCAAATGAATCTTGAAAGTCTAGACAGAGTGTGTTCTTGCAGTATCATTCATGAGCTTATCACAGTTTATTCCTGAAAAACAATGTGTTCATTCATGAGCTTATCACAGTTTATTCCTGAAAACCAATGTGTTCATTCATGAGCTTATCACAGCTTATTCTTGAAAACCAATGTGTTCGCTGATCACTGTCATAGTGTGTCCTTGCAGTATCGTTCATGAGTCTAACACATTTAAGTCCTGAAAACTAACGTGTTTATTGATTACTGTTAATAAGTAGTTTCTAGTCAAAGAAATAACTTGAGTCAAAGATTGTATTCTACAAAACTCTCATATGAAAGCTTGCATAATTCTTATTTATTTTCCAGGTACTCAGAGCTAATAAGGTCATGATATAGGGAAGCTCTTGATGATTCATGGTATCAGTATATAGATATTATGAACAAGCTTCTGAAAGTCAATGTAAATAATCTGGTTATTTTGATCTTAACTTTTACTTCCACAGGTCTCCTTCCCTGCTGTTCCCAACCTAAAACCCCACCCCCCACTTGGCCATTCTTTAACTCTCTGCTATAATGGCTAGTAGAGTTTGGAGCTGCCAAGAGGTGGACATATTGGGAACAGGCGCAAACTCCGAGGATCCGGACTCCCTGACAGCTGGGGAGTTGGTCCCATGTCTCCTCAGGTGGTCTGAAACCTGTCTGTGTGTCTGGGCCTTTGGGAGACCACAGGGCTAGCTGGTGGCAACTTTAATAGTGGTATTAAATTCGACCTGGGCATCTGGTCAGGTTTAATGCCATAATTAATTTGATACATTACACAGCCCAGTTTGGTAGTCCCATTCAGGAGTTAGCCAGGTTAAATTGCCAAACTGGTTTCCTATGTTAGTGAATGAGTTTACTAACATTAACCACAGCAAAATTACAAATTGGAAGTTTAGCTGTTGTCATACCATAAATATATGTCTTATGTTAAGAAAATACTCTTGCTGACATAAGGCTCTATAAGCCATCCTTTGGGGATACTTACATACTGTTAACTAACTGGCAGTGAAAACACTGTCTTCCCAGTCTGCAGGCTGGGAAGGCATTTTGTACCTTGTCACACACAGGGTTGCACAAACAGTGCTGCAGCCCTAAGTAGACACTGTCTTACATGCCCTCGGTACAATATACTAGGAACTTATAAGTAAGTCAGCCCTGGCCAATTGGGTGTATTGAATTTGACAAGGTCAGAATACTGGCACTGAGGTCTAGTTAGCAGGTTAAAAAAACAGTAGTATCAGTCCAAAAGTGTGGGGGAGAACATGCAAAAAGAGGTATTTCCTTATACCGTGTAAATAATTCACCACTTTATGCTGACACTGTGATTTTCAGTGTGTATTTTGTTACATGATGGGTCCACCCAGGAGTTGAGCAAAGTCTGGTTTGCCCAAAATTTAGAGAGAGGACTCATGTTAGTCTGTTTTTTGCTAGGGACTTAGAAATATTTTACTCTAAGATTTTACCTCATGCCATTCTCTTTGCTGCATTTGGTTGAGCATTATGCTATTTCACTATGTTGATTCACTATGCATTTTAACTAACAATTATTTTTGCCATCTGTAATGTACTTTAGTTATTTACTGAACCTTCATGGTTTCTGACTTTTACTGGACTTTGGTCTTCTTGAGTTCTGAAAGGTAATAAATTGACAATGTTGATTTATCTGTTCTCAATCAAACCTCCTTAGGAACACTGTGCCTCCTGTTCTTGAGGAAAGCACCACCTCTGATTCTGCGTAGGTGCTTTATCTAAGATTATCTGATTACTTGGGCCCATATTTATACTCGGTTTGCACTGAACTAGCATCATTTATTTTGATGCTAATTCAGCGCAAACCTATCTCCATATTTATACTTTGACACTAGACTCATCTAAAGCCAAAGTAATGGAGTTACATCATTTTCTGGACATGAAAACCTACCTTGCATCAATGAGATGCAATGTAGGTGTTCCCGTCCAGAAAAGGACAATGTGGCCTTAGCGCCATATTTATCCCCCGTACATAAAGGGGGGCCTTAAATAATGGCACTAAACTTGCTTAACACCATTATTAAATGCCTGGGTATGGGCAGGCGTTAGGGGAACTGAAGGCATATTTCCTTGGTCAGAGACCATGGAAAGAGCCCACAGGTGCACTTCCCTGGCCCTGAGGACTTCCCCACCAACACCAGAGGGACACCACAGGATGGGGGACCCATCCCAGGTAAGTCCCAGTAAGTATTATTATTTTTTTTTCATGCTCAGTGGCTCTGACTTGGGGCCCCCTGCATGGCGCTGGCCCCAATGGCCATGTCCAGGGGACATTTGTCATGGGCATGGACATTGGGGTGGTGGGCATGGCTGCTGTCTCTACTAAGACAGGAGCCATGTCCATGGGGGTTGTGCGCCAGAAAATGGGGCTACACTGCTTAGAAGCATTTTTTGCCTCTAAACAGTGTAGCGCCATAATTTGGCGCACAAGCTCTGGTATCCCTTTCTCTCCCCAACCCTGTTGCATCCTTTACAAAGACGCGAACAGGGCATTAGTGCTGGCTAGCACCATTCCATAAATATGGCACCTGGCCGGTGTCTTGGAATGGCGCTAGCCGGTGCTATACTTTTTCACGCAAAAGTGCGCTAACACAGTTTTGCATGAAAAAGTATTAATATGGCCCTTAGTGTCAACACAATACAGCAAGTGTAAAAAAAGGAAAACAAATTGACAACCTTTACTTCTTTGATTATCTTTGTTTTGTGTCAAAGCAATAATTTGCTCATTAGGAGGAACTGCTATCACAACAGACCCATTGAAGAAAAAGCACATGTACAAGATTGGGTGCAACTTATACAGGGATACTATACTTATCATGTCTGCATAGGCAGCGGTATCTCTAGAATTCATACGATTACATGCAGAAATGCCTGGGAAGGTTTGGTCTACATGTCATGTTTTTTATAGGTATCCAGCCAGTGATTAGGGTCCAAGTTTAACATCAGTGATTCTTTTATTACTAATTTAACAGATTCTATTGGAATTCCCATATGCGATGTTAATGCAATCGGAATTATGACTATACTCTAAATGAATTGCCCTGAACATTGGACACATGCATACATGCAGGGAGAAAATGTTTGAAGTGACTGCTTACATAATGCAAAGCCTCGCAAAGCATTGTTCCAATTTGCTTACTATTGCAAATGACTGTGGGTGTCGCGCAAAACTACACAGTACGATATTAGCACGCCCATGCATACTATCAAACTATCATGCTTGCAGAATATCCCACATATACAGATTCTTGTACATGTGCAAATCTAAAATTAGACCTCACAAATGTAAAAGTTCACCTTCAGAGGCATGAAGAGGATGAGATTGTGCTTTGAAAGATTGTTTCATTAAGTAACAACAATGCTTATGATCTACAGTGTTGTAAAATAAGTAAATATCCTCGAAGGACGCCTTATACACATTTACTCACTCAAAACAACTCTCAAAATCCATACTCCATCAGAAAACTTCCGCCAAAGGTAAACATCCTAACGTTTTTTCCCATACAAACATCTGGCTCTCCCGTTTGGTGATCGCATTCACGTTTAATGGTAGGCATTCTGTTCAAACACCTGTGCTTCAAATGCTGACCTCCTGTGACCTACTTGTTTGTGGGATATGTGATCATCTAAAGTTCTGTCTTGAAAAGCTAAATGGTTTTCGAAATGAAGCTGTATTCCTGTGATGACTTGAAATGAAATAGTATGAATAATGTGAATATATTTTTATCCCTGGAATGTAAACTCTTCATGAATCTCTCATGTCCTAAGATTACAATGGACAATTATTTGAGGCATGACTAAAATTAAAATTCTATTTAGCGTGTCCAGTGTTGATTACAATCGCAAATGTTCAAGATGTCTATGCAAAACATAATACAGAGCTGTTTAATCTGCCCTGATATTTTCCATATGTTTAAAAGTGCCTCACATTAATAGTATTACAAATAAAGATTTAATTTTTATGTTTTTCAGGTTCAGGCTTTATGTCACTCTTGTTCAGTAAAGCCACACCATCCAAATTAGAAAAAACTCTCAGATCTTCCTCCTAATTGCTTCGCCTGCTCTTCTCCATCCCTACAGTTCAAAGACAAAATCGCAACAGTAAGATTACATTCCAATGCATCAACACACGCACATTTTATATCACAGGTGGTTTTGCAAAGCCCTACAATCGCCAGTTTCATCGTCTCTTCGTGTTTTATGTTCTCATGAATAGATTTATGTCTGCGATTTTGGCATGATCATAATATCTTCTCAGTATGGTGACATGTGATGGCGTTTTTAACCCTTTCCTAGCCCGAATGTTGAGAGTGGTGTGATCCTAGGATGAGGGTTGTCTTACAGTTTCTTTTTGTAGGAAAGGATGTATCTTGCAACTATCATGTCAAAACTGGAACAATGCAGAGTAAGGGTATGTTACGTTGCATTGCGTTAGGCTATGTTATGCTGTTATATTTTGTTTCAATTAGAAATTGTTTATCTCAGCTTCCATTGATTATTTGTCCTCCTGCACTTGTTACAGACATCGGCCTGCAGTTCTGATTTTTCCAGGTAAGGCCATGCGCTGAGACATTTCTTTCTGGACCCACCTTGGTGTAATGTTGGTGATTTGGAAGATATCGAATATCTTCCAATATGTTTTAAATGGAGCCTAACGTGTCAACAATGAGCATGTCGTGGTTTTTCTCTGGACGTTTGCAGGTTTGCTGTTTCTTCTGTTTCCTTGCTGAATTTCCATCTCTTTTAGAGTCAGTTTATGTCCGAACTACCTGTATTCATGCGTCACTGACCCTTGATTGATAAATGGTCTCCGATCCGTTTAAACCTGATGGACTTTCTGCTGTTTAGACTATCCAGCTTCTGGGCTTCTGCCATGAGTGAGTCTTACTAACTGAGTCTCACTCACAGCAAACTCTGATAGAATATATTCCTTTAAAATAAATATCTGCCAATGCACAACTGGGGTAAAACACTGATCTGGTTTCACTTGAACACCTAAATATAACCATCACCTCTTTTGAACCAATTCATCACATTCTAATTTATCCACATTCTCCAATTACTGTCTGCTCTACTCATGACAACACTTCCTAGCTGCCTTTGGGAATTTTAATTGTAGTTATTCTGGGTCTTCCATTAATGGATCAAAAATGTAGAAACAACAAAAATCACTGTCATGTTGCAGACATACAATAGAACAATGCCTTATGACAATCTAATCCCAGGCAGTTTAAACATAGGAAAACGAATTTGTGAAGAGCAGAATTGCAACAAATGTGCTATAGTTTCCATTAAATCTAAGCGAAAGAAAACACATTAGAGACAAGACTGGGAAATGTCCTCCCCAATTTTTCATCAACATAGCAACTGGCAAAAGTAGTGTGCAAACTTAAAATTAATGGAGCCTTCCTTTGTGAGAGCACTTCAGACACTGGTGTGAAAGTACTCAGAGAGTATTCAGCATTTAGATTATTCCTCACAATTTCGCAGAGTTGGTTAAAAAGTCAGTGGAATTCTGCAGAGTTCCATGTGCGGTGGAGTGCCGCATAGTGGATAGCTACACCTGGCTTATGCGACTGATCTTGGAAGCGGTAAGCAGGGTCGGACGGGCTGACCCTGCTTAGGGCTTCTGAGATCGGACGCGAGTCACACTTCCTTTTACCAACTGCCCTTCTCTAAAAACTTGCTAGGCAAGGCCAGACACACACCATGTCTTGCACCAGTCTTGCAATACATGGTCTTGAGGGAGTTGTACTTCGTGCCTGGCTCTTGCGATTGTAATTTTAGAATTAATTTCAGAACAATGTATTTTTGAGGTACTGAGACATGAGATTTGTTGTTTAAAGTAGAAAATCAGTTTACGTACTGTTGCATTTCAAATATAAAGAAAATTCTCTATGCTTCTGCAGTCACGGGAGGCTCACAATACACTCACAAGATGCCTGGAAGAGGAAAGACATTCCATGGAAGGATTGTTATCGGCTCATATGGATTGGTCCATATAGATGTCTCTATTTAACAAAGAAAGATTCCTTCTTTGTTGCTTCATTTGGCTATTGGGGTTTCCCGTGATTACACCTCTTTGGCTTGCAGTCTGACTTTGCTGTGTTTCTGTGATCGGAATGTCTTCCTCCGATTCAGCTAAGAACCCTATTCCTGTTACTGCAATTCAGCCAGCTCAACCACTCAGGGAGTCCCTGGTGTGGGAGTTTCTTGTAATGAGGCCCGGTGGGAAAAATTGTCAAAACATGTCATTTTCAAAATATGCAAAAGGAGTTCAGCAGGGGCAGCCAGAAGAAGCAATACAGTATGAGTACCACTGTGATGTGGAAACATTTGAGGGCTATGCACCCTCAATGCCTTGTTTGTGCTGAGTTAGCCTGTGCTGCAGAGCTTGATAACTACTCAGGGGCATCCACATATTTTTACCATAATGACAGTGTGCCTGCCCAGGTACTCACTGTTCAAACAGATAACAATCCTGCATTTCTGATCAGAGCCCTTCTTTGCTCCTTGTGCAAATAAATTATTTTTTTCTTCTGAGACAAGCAGGGCTGCACAGGACAGGCTTGTCCAGGATCAGAAATGTCCACCTAAGCAGTATTTTTTTACACCTTTTTTGTAATTTTTTCCTCTTCTTTGTTTTGAAGAAGAAGTATTTTTTTGTTTAGTCCGAATGTCTTACTTTTGTTGCAACCTTTTCAAAATAAATACAAATAAGTAAAAAAAAAAAAAAACACAAACAATAAAGTTGATACAAATGTTAATATAAAAAGATATTTTCGGAGCTACCCTACACTTTCAATAAGTATTTTGTTTGGACTCTGCTCCCCTTTTTTCTCTTCTTGATGACTCTTGTGAGACACTTGCGAGAGTCATCATACTGTCATAGAAAGCATGGATGACTCTTGCGACCATCTTGCGAGGGCTAGGTCTACTCACTTCCATAGTGTAGGGGCAATGTTTGCTGCTTTAAACTCGCAATCGTCTCATGAGAGCATTCTTATATAATGGATTTTGCATTTTAACTGAACATATCCTATTGTAATATGTAGAAATTATATTCACCAGATGTTTGCTGCCCCTTTTTTTTTTAAATACAATCCTGTGAGACTCTGGCAAGATTGTAAAATGACTTTAGAGGAAGAATATGCATTTTCCTTCATTACAATACTTAGTGCTTATAATCCCCACCACTAGACCATCGGGAAAGACTGACCTCTCCAATGAGACCTTGCATGAAGGTAACCAGCATATAGAGTGTAAAGAGATACTGCTGCTACATCCAGCTCGCCCTAGGCTCAGTAGTATGTATTGTAGGTTGGGGAAGGTAGTCACTTCACATAAAAGACCTCACTATTTCATAGTAAGTATAACAAGTACTAGCCTCCCCACTGAGACCACTCCCCAGGGAAATATCCATTTATATTAGGGTCTGGGAGTGGATTTGCCTGTCCGCTAACAGATCTTCCCAGCATAGCATATATATATACAGTGGATTGCAGGAAAACAGTGTCCTCAAAGCTAATACCTATCTTGAGGACAACTTGGATATCCAGTACTGTGTAGTGAACCAGTGGCCTATGTGCTCACAACTCTCCTTAGGAATAACAGCGCTATGCAGTGCTGTCATTGAAGGGAGTCATCTCTCTGTTAATGCATCTAATCAGGCTAAGAGGTGTCTGAAGTAAGGTCTGAGAAAAATACACCTCTCAACTCATACTTCTCATGCTGATAGGTTTGTATAGTAGGCTATGGGAGAAACTACCCTGTTTCCTGGCACAAATGTATTGCATGATAACTCTGCATAGTATAGCCTGGGTAAAGACTGGGCTGTCTTCTATGACCGGTCTTTTGGATAATGCTTGTGCAACTTAGGGTGTGAAAAGTGACTTACATTTCTGGTCACAGCTCTCCCAGCATGACAGATGTACAAGTAAAGAATAGAGTTGAAATTATCTTTATGTACAAAAGTCTGGCTTGTATAGCAACTATAGAGACTATGATATGAAAACACACTGCCCTCTCAGGCGAGACACCTCCCCAGAGTAACATATGTACAAAGTAGGCTGTGGGTTGAAACTGTTCCATCATCACATATCTCTCTTCATACTGATGAATGTCCTTAGTAGATTATAAAGTGGTATATTCTCTCTCTCGTGAACTGTGCCTAAGACACCTGGTACCCCTATTTGACAGTGGTGACATATTTAGCTCTATTTCAGACACCTCCCAATGGCAACACCCATATGAAATGGGGTTTGCACAGCAGCTGATAGCAGTGTGTATTTGTGTAGAAAGGTGTACTGCCCTCTGTGCCAATACCTCTCTCTTCTGCCAGAATTTCCTGTACTACAATGTGCACAATGAATAATCTCTGTAGGAACACCTCACTGTTGCATGACAAGTAACGGAAGCTACATAGCAAAATAATCGGCTTCTCTAGTATCAATTCTCTTTAGCGTAAACAATTACCATAGTACTGTATGGATATATGTACCAGCATATCTACAGTCCCTGAGGATGGAACTGCCAGTGTTTCTCAATTCTGCAATACTATAATAAAATTGAATTTTTTATTAAGTACTAGGCAAAGAAATCAGAAGTAAATTTAAGCATTTTAATTACAACCAAGGAAAACAATTTAACAACTTTAGAAAACTACAACAACAACTACAGTAACAAACTATATCAACAACTGTAAACAAGACAATATAACCAGCTTCACTACTTTCTATTGTCTTCATCACATCACAATGAGCAGCCTGGTGTAGCTGCACCACCTCAGCCATCTCAGCCTAGAAAAGCGTCTTTGGTATGCTAGTTAGGCCAGTTAGGAAAACATCTCAGCAAGATTTCTCATGCATACACTTTTTAAAAAAGAGTTGACAAAGACTAGCTAGAGTAAACCGGCTCGTGCTGCTGAACTGCCGAGCTCCATATGTGCTTCCACATCTTTTCAACCTGGTTACACTGTGCCTGCTCAACCACTCACTGCTGATCAAGACAATAATCCTGCTTGTTTCAAAAAGGCTCTTTTTTTTATGCTTACATAAACAGTGTATCTATTTTCCTCCTAAAAAAGACAAAATAACTGTAGTGAAAGGGCTCCATAGGCTAAAATATGGAGACTTTCTTCTAATTAATAGAGGCCCCAGAGGAGCCAGATATTTTGAGTTTGGTACCAAAGTAATTGTTATAATAAATCCCACAACTTGCCATTGTTGGTTTTAATATAATAAGTTCAGAGAAAGAGTTTTGAAAGGCTGGCAGAGACGGGATGCAGGGTGCCCCATGGGACCCTTTGCACTGCCCTTGGCATGGCCAGTATGGGGGCCCCCCTGGCAAGCCCTGTCGTGTTTATCACTGTCTGCAGACAGTAAAAATCACAATGGGTGCTTGTGCACCCTACGCACTACAGCATTGCTGCTTGCTCAATTATGGGCCGGCATCAATGTTGTATGCTGTTTCCCGCTGGGCCAGCAGGTGGAAACTCTCTTTCCGTCCACTGACCCACTGGGAATCTCTTAATGGGGCCCATGAGAAGGGGACCGCACCTGAAGTAACCTGAATGCGGGAGCTTGGCAAATGGAAAAGCCCATCCGCCAAACTCATAATGACCCCCTAAGTCCAAAGGTAACCTTTTGACTGAGGCTTCCCGCTTGCTGTAGCCTCAGTCGAGGTGCAACCAGAATGGCGCTTTTAGTTGTCCAGTACTAATTCTTTAAAAATTCATATCACCGGTTCCACTTATCCGATTTTATTACTTTTTCTGTCAAATTAAAAAAGAAAATATTTCCTATTTTCATAAATTGGCTTTAGATTTTTAAACTGTTTCCTGTGTTTTATTTTATTTCTGTTTTGTGATACTTGAATGCTCTGCACACTTTGGGCCTCATTGCAAACCTGGTGGTCTAATGACAGCCAGGGTCGCGGTGGAGGAGGAACAACCGCCAATGCGGTGGCCCGGGTGCCTTAATACGACTACAGTGTAGCGCTGTGGTTGGACTGCTAGCACTGCCAGATTTTTACTACATGATGGTCTGGCAGTGCTGGCGGTCCTATTCCACAGCACTGCCCTGGGGGTTATGACCCTCTTCTCTGCCAGCTGTGTCATGGCGGTAACCTTACCATGAAAAGACTGGCAGAGACAGGGTGCAGGGTGCCCTAGGGGGTTCCTGCACTGCCCATGCACTTTGCATGGGTACTGCAGGGCCCCCCCTGGCAGCCCCTTAGCAGTGTTTTCTGCAACGGGTACTGTGCACACTGAGCACAACAGCATTGCCACCAGCTCTATTATGAGCCGGAGACAATGCTGTAGGCCATTTCCCACTTGGCCAGTGGGTGGAAACTGTGTTTCTGCCCGCTGACCCTGTGTGAAATTTGTAACAGGCCCAGCGGGGAGACTGCCACACTGGCGGCAACCTGCCCATCTGGACTTTAGCAGACAGGCTTTTACATCCAGCGAAGTCAAATAAGCCACTTTGGGGGTCATTACGACCTTGGCGGGCGGCTACTGCCGCCCGCCAAGCGGTAGCCGGCGTGCGGGCGCCAATGCAGCCGCACTTCCGCGGCCCCCATTACGACATCCCCACTGGCCCAGTGGAGATGATGCTGCAACATAGGAGCGGGCTCCTAATGGAGCCGGCGGTGTTGTGGCCGTGCGACGGGTGCAGTAGCACCCGTCGCGCTTTTCACTGTCTGCTATGCAGACAGTGAAAAGCTGGCCGGGGCCCTGTTAGGGGGCCCCTGCTCGGCCCATGCCAGGACACCCCTTACCACCAGCCTCTTCCTGGCGGTGCAAACCGCCAGAAACAGGCTGGCGGTAGGGGTGTAATAATCCCCAGGGCAGCGCTGCTTGCAGCGCTGCCCTGGCGGATTATCACCGCCAGGGCTAAAACGGCAGGAAACCGCCAGCCCCGGCGGTGCGACCGCGGCGCTAGCACCGCGGTCGTAATAAGGGCCTCCGTACCGCCAGCCTGTTGGCGGTACGGACGCTACATTACCCCTGGCGGTCTCCGACCACCAGGGTCGTAATGACCCCCTTTGTCTCCTAAATTGAGCTTGTTGCTCATTGACAAGCTACCAGGGGTTAATTTATTGAGACCTAACTGAACATAGTGGGGGGTTGGTGGCCTATTGCTAAGTGTAGGAACATACCTGCTCTTTCCAATAGTCCACTTTCCAACAGATGTCATGAATGACGTAATATGTGGGGTAATCCGCAGTGCATGGCGAGGGTGTGAGTTATAGTTATCTTAGGGCACGAGTTAGAGTTACTTGGGAAAACTATAACTATAACTGCTGAATTTCTATGGATTTGTGAGTGTAAAATCTGAGGCTAAATATAACGCTCTGTTTGGCTGGCTGCTGGAATGTTAAAATTAAATGGAGGCCATCACTTTTTGCTAAATTTCTATGGTTTTGTGTGTATAAAATGTGAACCTAAGGATAACATCCTGGTAACCTTTGTTTTTTTCAGTGAATTCCTAGATTTTTTTTCCCCCTAAATATACCATCCCAGTAAGCATTTTTTATTGAAACTATGTAACATGGGTGTTGAGTGGTTGTGTTGGTATGTAAATGGGTTTGCAAGAGTGTGGTGAGTGCATGTGTGACTGGCTGTATGGGTCTGTGAGTGGATGTGAGAGTGGCTGTGTGGGTGTGTGAGTGGCTGCGTGGGTATGTGAGTGGTTAAAAATGTAAGTGTACGGGTGTATGAGTCACTGTATAGGTGTGTGAGTTGTTTTGTGGGTCTGTGGGTGGGCGTGTGGGTGTGAAAGTGTGTGTGTTAGTGGTTGTGTGAGTAGGTATGTAAGTAGGTTTGTGAGTACTCTGTGGGTATGTGAGTGGGTGTGTGAGTGGTTGTGTGGGGCTGTGAGTGGGCATGTAAGTGGCTGTATGGGTGTGTGAGTTGGTATGTGAATGGTTGTGTGGGTGTGTGAATAGGTGTATGAGTATGTGAGTAGGTGTGTGTTTTTTTGTGGGTTCTGGATCTGTGGATTCACTCAAACCGACCCAAATGCATGAGGTTCCAGGTGGACCTGTGGATCCTTGTGTACTCAATAAAATAATATTGGACAATATCTTGCCCATACGGGGTCCCTCACAAACTCCTCCATCTGTCTCTTGAGATCAGGGTACCTCTGCCCTGACCCCATTCTATCACTTTTAAACTTTTTTTTTCCCCATTGAGAAATGAGTCCTGGTGAACAAAATGGCAGCCACAACTGTCCTCCCAGGTTGCAGCCAGCCAGCAAGGTCATTGCTGTTGGCAAGTGGATCCGCAAATCCACCCAGATCTGTGGAGGATCGGCTGTAGGTTTGCATCTCTAGATATACATAAATCTTTTCAATTGAATAACTCCAGACCTACGGTTCAGATTCAAAAAATACAAAAAATATCTTTCTGGACCAAGATTTAGCTTTCTGCCAAATTTGGTGTATTTCTCTTCAACAGTTCATGCTGAAGTTGTGTCTAAAATCCCTATGGGAAATTGCATGGAGAAACATGTTTTGGCAGCCCACCTTTTCTTAGCCCCCGCTCGACGAATCAGTCCACAGTTTTACAGACAGCAGCTGTAGTGACTGTCACACTCATTAAGTAAAATAAATAATGTTTTTCCTAAGGAAACTACATCCTAAATATAACTAATTGATGGCACCGTTTACAAATCTGAGTAAAACACTCCAAAATAAAAATTAATCTACCTCTGCACCTTCTTGAAAAGATTTGGGTTGATTTATCAAACCATGTCCATGAAATAGTGGGGTCCCAAAACTTTTATTTACCATCTTAATTTCTGCTGGGAATTTCTGTTGTAGACACAAAAAGGTAGTGCTTTTCACAGAAAGTGTGTGATAGGCTAGATAGCCTTAGAGTGGTCTTCCCTCAACTTCTTGCCTGCTTCCATCAATGTTTCTGAGCCTGTTTTTTTGACACAAGGTTTATTGCATTTTCAGTAAAGTACAACAGTGTATTCCAGTATTAATGCATTGTACAACCAGCACTATGCGTATGTAAGCATACGGTAAATGACAGTATATGCAGCTATATTAAATACAATACAGGGTGACTCATCAAAGCATCATCTAATTGTTGTGTGCACTAAGCCCAATCCTTTCTAACCCTCCCCATGTCAAACTTTATGTGTCACCTGGTATACCATAGGCAGTGTTATTGTTAGTAGGACTGGGTGTAGCATGTATTTGTTTAGTGAGGGATACCTATCGGGAGGTGAGAGCCATTAGGGGGGTCTCTAGCATTCCCGGGCACTTTGGGTGTGCACTTTAATCTCCTTCATCAGAGTCTTTTCCTAGCATCACAAATCTTTCTAGTATGGCATGCCCTTTGAGCGATATGGGCTCTTTGCTTAATCCTCTGTATTCCCTCTGTGGATACGCTATTTCTCATCTCATTTTTGTTGGTTTTAGGACTCTGCTCATTTTACCACTGCTGTCCAGTGCTAAAGTGCTTGTGCGCTTCCCCTAAACATGGTAATATTGGCTCCTACCCAATTAACATTTAATTTACTCATATGTCCCTAGTAAAGTGCACTACATGTGCCTTGGACATGCAAATGGAATGCTACTAGTGACGTTCAGAATTGATTCTGCCACTTACATAAGTAGCCCTTTAACCATGCATCAGGCCTGCCATTGCAAGTCCTGTGTATGTGGTTTTACTTCCACTTTACCTTGGCATTTAAAACGCCTTGCCGTACCTTAAACTCCCCTTTTCTGCACATAAATCACCCCTAAGGTAGTCTCTATGTAACCCATAAAACAAGGTGCAGTTTATTTAAAAGACAGGACATGAACGTTTAAGTTTTACATGTCCTGGTACTGAAAAACATCCAAAGTTGTTTTTCAGTAATCTGAGGCATACTTATTGCACAGGCCAGCATTGGGAATTTTCTAATATACTTTTAAGCTGTAATTCCTGATCAGAAATTAGTAACTATATCATGTTTCATATCTTTGGAGTGGTAATAATAAATCCTCTTTATTCTTAAAGTTGGATTTAACATTACTATTTTAGAAATGCCACTTTCAGAAAGTGGAAATTTCTCTGACCTCACTGCTTTGTGTGCCTTGAGCCTGTCTCGAATATACATGTGGGCTGGGTGACAGCTACCTCTGTGCATTTCATCCAGACAGTCACAAACTCAGGACACTCAACTGCATCTGTATTCATCTGCATATAGATGGGTCTTCCTGGAAAGGAAAGGTGGAAGGGCTCATACTTACACTTCAAAGGGTAGTGGTCTGACACCACAAAAAGGACGGATAACCCCCCCACAGATAGCCTGACAGATAGGACTGAGCTGTAAGGGAACTGGTGCACTTCAAAGCCACTCTTTGAAGTCTCCCCCACTTCAAAGGCACATTTGGGTATAAGTACTGGGTCTCTGACCCTCTCAAATCTGGACCAGAAACTGAACCTCTTTCAGGAGAACGGCTGTGCTGCTCAACGGACTCAACTGGACTGCTTTTATGCAAGAACTGTTTTTCTACTTGTTGTCCTGCTGCCTGCTGCTTTCGGACCCTGCCAGAAGAACTCAGCCTTACCCCAGTGTGATCTCCATGGGCTTGCTGGCTTTCCCCCTGTTCTCCTGCAGTATCAGGGATATCAAAGACTGCCTACATCTCTTCTGTTGCTGCTGGATGCTGCATGTTGTCAGTCTAACTGTTGCCTGAGGTGCCACCTCCAATTTCTGGACCTCAGAAGTGAAGTGGGTTCTGCAACTTCTTTCTACACAAAGGGATTCATTGCCTTCAGTGCAGGAGAAAAACGGGTGCATCACTCTCCGACGACGGCGCAGCAGCTGCTTGATGACAGTGGATTCACAGCTTGCCCAGGTCACCGATGACGCTCTGCACGACTCGAAGTTGACACATCACATTCCCTTTAATAGAGCCCGATGAAGCAATGACCCGAATGCGTGGAAAATACTAAGCCTTCATGCCCTTAGAAATTTTTGTTTGCTCCAACAAAGGTAGTGTTTCAGTGAACCCTGCATTGGTTCTGTTGCTGGACCTACCCTTCATCGCAGTCAGTGTGGATTTTCCATTTGTACCAGTCCCTCACAACCTCAAGTAACCTTTTGACCGCTAGTGACTTCTAAGCACTGTTTTCACATTTAGGGTCTGATTTAGATCTTTGTGGCGGGGTTACCCCATCACAAATGGGACAGAAACACTACTAAAAGACTCCACACCAGCGATCATGTACTTCTCATGCTGGACATATGGACATGTTACCTACTGGCCCGCATTATGTCCATACAAGGTCAAGATCTACCTGTGCACTTTATCGGATGGTCTGACTTACGACTCCATGAGAAGGTCCAGATTACTTTCTCCAAAGAATGATAGAATTGTTTTGTGACACTTCGAGAAATGTATAAATTGGTGCTCAGAACCATTGTATCTTGCAAAAGTCATCAGATCACAAGTCTGTACTGCTCTCCCAGCTACTGTGTTTAATTGAGCCAGCTGTCCCTGTTTTGTTTTTAATTTTTTAAGGTAAATCCACATATCAGCAACATTTTGGCTAGGCAGAAAGGTGAGATTGGTTTTTCAAACCCAACTGCAGCTGAAAGAAGAGGACCCCACCCACACGGATTCTTTGCAACAAAAGAGGTTATCAGACATTGCAGTTCATTGAAAGTTCTGTTGAATCTGAGGGGTGGCAGACTATCCTGAAGCCACCATCAGTGGGTAAGAGACTACATCTGATCTTTACTCTCACAATTAGGCGTGTGGCAGCCTAGGAAGAAGCATAAACATTTTATCTGAGCAAGAATCTGTCATAGTGCACTTTTCATGTGTCCGAGCTGAGTGTTAGCAAGGCGGCCTCGAAGGCAATAAAAAACAGCATTACATGAACATCAAGGGAGGCGCCTAATGACCTGCAAAAATGTAGCCCAAAATGAAGTTTCTAGAAAAAAGGCATAGCCAAGACACCTGACTCCATTAGTGAGAATCTCATTGCATTCCACGTGCAGGGACTGCAGAGGCATACACATGTCCTCAGAGCGCGTTGCGATCACCAGGACCTGCAAGACACGCTTCCTTTCACATTGCTCCTCGTATGTGTAAGTCAAAAGGTTCCATCTGCATCAGAAAAGCACACATACACACATGTTAAGTAAAAATAGTTAGGAAAAAGGAATAATCTCATAATGATTATGCCATAGAAACACTCTCCTCTGTCATACTCTGAGGAGAGGACCCAATGGCCCACAAACTAAAACTCAGGCAATCCATAGCTAATACACTCACCACTCCCTATAAACAGTTTTCCCAACTGGAACCACTTTCAAAATAAATGTACAGAACGTACGTAAAAAGGAAAGGCACAGGAACCTCCCAAGACTAAATAATGATGTATGTTTTACTAAAGCAAATCTACAACTCACAGCTCTTATCCAAAAGCTCTGTGACCAAGCCATAAGTGCACCAACTTTCCAGTGGCCCGCCACCTCTTCAGCAGCAACTTCCAGAACCCCAACAAGACCCAAGTGTGTAAGACAAGGACCACAGAATGTTATGGACTTTTTTTTAAGGACATTCTTACATGAACGATTTTCCCAAAGTAAAGTCACCCTTGGTACCACAGCACCTTGCCAGTGCAGAAACACCCTCAATCGCCAGAGGACCGCATATTTATCCCCAGGAAGCCATACTGAAACCTGCAAAGTTCCAAAAATTATATATTTTTGCACCATTTTACACCCTCTATTTGCTGTTGGTGTTGCCATATCCATCTATAGTCAGAAATCTGCCTAGTCAGATGGAGCCAACCTCAATATTTCTACAGCGCTTATATAGGGTCCTTTCGTACATCATTTACAATTACACTGAACATAATGTTAGTATTCCACAAACACTATACAACACACTCTTACACAACACATGGTATCAACACATGACCGCCATAGGCACCCAGACATCAGCCAGACTGTGGTATGTCTGTTCATTGATACCACATGCCGCAGGTGCATATAAGCTTTATCCTAGGAGATAGCCTAGAGAAAGCAAAATGTCTCATCCATATATGTACCTATGCTGTATTAGGGCCAAGTTATGACCTAGTAGAGTGGATCCCCATAGGATGGTAGTAAACGTCACTCAATATGAAACCATTCCCACCACACTGTACCTTTACCCTTGGCTTAGCGACATCCTAACCAAGCTGGACAGGATGCGCAGGAAAGGCACTGTAGGGCAGGACTCTGTTTGGCCCCAAGACTTTCCAGAAAAGAGGTTCTTGGAGGTAGCAGAACCACAGCACCAGTGCACAAACATGTTCGCTCCCGCTCTGTGGTCCCAGGATGGCCCTTAGCATGCCTGGGGCAGTCTTCATTAATACCAAATGGACCCCAGACATGATGTTCCTGTGTAGTGCCATCCACCTCAATGATACAAGGGGAAATAAGTCTCATTGGGGAGGACTGCATACCAGCATAGATACCACATATCAGGAAATCTGGGATGCTGAGATGGGTACATTTGGATAGAAGGGAAGGGGCAACCTCTAATTATATGGAAACTTACACTGTATTGCTTGAGTTTCAGAGGCAAAGGGATGATCCTGCTTGACACGAAGAATTGTTAAGCAATACTGCACGTGCCACACAGGCACTGCAGCGCCTCCATGCTAATGGATATCTACTGGCTGTGTGGCAAAATTCTCAGGTCATCCCCGGATGCCAAGGGCCTCTGCACACCCCCCGACCCTGGTCATCCCTGAAGAAGACCTGTCCGAGTTGTTCCAACATACGCTACAGAACAAAACAACTCTGTTGCATCAGGCTTGAGAAAAAAGAACAGCAGATTATACAAGAATATGTCAGAAGAATTTAGACTCTTCACTGATGCTGAAATATACGTGGGAGGGTCCATACCCTTCTTCACCCTACAGACAAAAGCAAACGCTCACTGGTTGCAAATAACAAGGTGACAGATGCTGACAATGATCAACGATACTGAGTTTGGCCTAAACGCTAAAAAGGAAGAATTAAGTGCCATTTGCCTCCTGGTGATACAACATCGGGATGTGTTTGACTTGATGACCATGATGGAAGGTGGGGTGTGTCCTATGATCGGTGCATCCTGTTGTGCAATAATCCCCTGTAACGCCCTGAACAAAGGGACGCTAACTTTTGCCATCCAAGCACTGCATCATATACAGGCTGGCATGAAGAAGAAAGAAGGTGCCCCTAAAGAGAACGGGTTATTTGATTGGTTTTCCTGGCTCCCCTGGTAAGTGACAAGACAGTGCATGTCATTGCTGCCGATCCCCATTCTTGTGCTGTTTTTATGGTATTTCCAACAAGTGTGGGTTTCCTGCTGTAAAAGTGCAGTCCTCGAATTAGGTAGAATGCAAGTAACTAGGGAAACAGTAATAGACACAGTAGAAACACGCAAAACCTCAAATAATGTGACTGTAATGAAGTATGGGGTTGATAATGTAGTTGAAAATTCAAGTAGAAAGGGGACTGTTAATATTGATAAAAACAATGTCAGTGTATGTCATATGTGTATGCATAACAACGAACTTGCATCACTGTTGTTGAGTCCACACGATGGGACCTCCTCATCAACCCAGAGTCAGAAGTATGTGGTCAGGCAAGACCTGTGACCTAGGCCTGAAGCAACTGATTGACAGATCACAGGTCAGGTGACACATACTCTATAGACAAACACGCAAACAGGAAAAAACAGATCAATCCCTCAGCAACACCATAATGGTCCAAGGAGATTGGCTCATTGGGTGATTGGCCCCCAATAAAAACACATTTGGCTGAAGGGGTGGGCATTCCGAAAACACCATAAAAATTGGATGCCACACGAAGATAGGAACAATCAGCCAATCAGAATGCGACACATACACAACATGCAGTGATCACACGCTCCCTATACCAGGCATCTCGACATGTTACCTTCTGGCATACATTATGTTCATGCAAGTTTGAGACCACCTGCACACTTTATCAGGTCATCAGATTTATGACTGTCACTAGGCCCTGATTCCTTTCTCCAAATAATGCATAAAATTATTTTATGATGTTCAAGAAATGTATACAATGGCGCTCAGAACCAATGTACCTTGAGACAGTCATAAGACCCTAACTCTGTACTGTTTTCCCAGTTTCTGTGTTTAATTAAACCAGCTGTTCCTGTTTGGCTAAAATCTTCTCGTCTTTTATTTCTTAATGTAAATCCACATTCAAGCAATAGTAGCTTGCATTCCTGAAAAGGTTGGAGACCCCTGAATTCTGGACTGTACGTATCCAGACATACTCTGATTGCCAAATTTAAAGGAGACTAGTCATTCATGACAATATGTTGAGGTAGCCATTACAGGGCTCAGGTAAATGGTCCTGCATCCTCAAAATGAATGAAAAAAATAAAATAAAAAGGGGGGGTGGGCGGGGTGAGCACATTTTGACCCAAGGCCTCTCGCTTCCCTGATTTATGAACATGGGCAACATGGCTTGGCAGTTATTACAGGATTCTGGGTTATGGTCCTCATTGAAATTCACAGTAGTAAATGCCAGGTTTTGAGTTCCACATAAAGTAGCACATATGCAACTTGCTGTATATGCAGAATGACAGTCGTGTTTGTCTAACTGATTACAGTTTTTACTTTACTGCTTTCCACCTAACCAACTATTTGAAAGTAAGCAGGATTGTGTTAAGAAATAATTGACACCGTTTTGTGGATGTTACCAGTCTGAGATTGCCATTGGCATAGTGACATATTTGTACCATCGCCCTGATTCAAGGTGGAGACATTACTTCACATTTCCCTAAACGTCCAAAAAACATACAAACTTGTATATGTGTTTACAGTATGCCAGTGAAGGACCGTTTTTTAACCACAAAATACAAAAAAAACAATTTTGCCTTTGAAAACGTTTATTTTCCAGCAATTTGGTCTTTATGCTGTTTCTGAAACTCTTTTTATGGAGCACATTATTTTCACTGAAGTGCTGCGCTCAGTTCTCTGACTGATGTTTTTAGAATGTATTCCTTTCAACATGAGAGCTTTTACCTCTAAAAAAGGTATACTGTACACCACATGAAAGTTGTCACATGAAAATAAAAAGGCACTAAAGGTAGCTCAAGTTACATTATCAGTTATTTAAAAGTAGCTTGTAAAAGATGAATATTTCTGTGTTTCACTAAAGCCTTTAAATATAAAAGAGATATGAGACCATATCTGACACCATCAGGCATATTATATTAAAATTTATGAACAACTTCATCAAAAACCACTTTCCCTCTCCTGCACATAGACAGATTTGTTCTGACATAAACGTTACATGGCTGGTTGCAGCCTCAGATTAATGCGAGGACCCTGGCGATTCCTTTTAGACGTTATTTTATGAAATAATACCTGTCAGCTGCTGCCTGATCCCAGAAAAGGGGGCAGGTTTTCCAGGTCATCCAGCCATCTGTCAGCTGAAGCTCATCTGTCCCTCTGCATTACCACCTGATCTGCGCTAACAGGCCTCACAGGGAGGCCTGCTTCATGGGCCTAGTGGGAACCAGTGAAAGAGACCGCGCGAGGACATCACCTGTGATTTTTGATTTAATTATCACTGAAGTGATGAACATGCGCGCGCACAGACTCACATGCGTTTGAATACATACACGATTTTGGCTCTGTTTTCCTAGCCAGTCCCACTAAGGCTCGCATAATTACAGTTTGGCACGTGCATTCAGACTTTTTTTTAACATATGGATTTTTATTGAACTAAAGAAAAGGCTCTTAGTTTAAGCATGCGATGAAGGAACCGATCTTTTTCTGCACCACGGTAGTGTGCGTTCTTGGAATCGCAGAGCAGTGGTTTGTGCCTTGAATAATGTGCTCAGTAGCTTATTATAAACATGCATACCAGAATGTTCTGCTTTTTCTACTAGTTGAAACTAAAAAAAAAAAAAAAGGAGTAACAATAGTTGTATATTTACCTGTGCCAGTACATCAAGCAAAACTGCATAAAATAGAAAATGTACCCAATGAATCGCTTTGCTAACAGGGCATGGATCAGGCGGTATTTATACTGGGCATAAATGGAAACATATTTTAATATTATTTTCTCCACTATGCAAATGTGGAATGTGGGACTATATTTGAGGCAAAATGGTTGTATCCCGTTTTATTAAATTAATGATTAAAACATACAATATCCTTTATCTCCGCGTTTTAAAGGGTTTCTAGAGTTGGGTTGCTTTGTTTGAATGTGTTTATGTGGACTCAGTAAAAAATGTTTTATAATTTATAGCAGCGGTGCAGCAATTGGTATCGTCCGTTTTGATCTGGTGCAAAAAGCTTTCTGTAATACGATTTTTAGCAAACACCGATTACTTTAATCCGTGTTACATCATGAGAAAATTGGTGCGTCCAGTATTTACCCAGGTGCAAAGGTTCTGTGATAAGGACACAAGTTTCCTCCCATCTCCCCCACCCCAACACACACATAGATTTAATACGTGTACGTGAAGTTAGCACAGAATGAAACGCAGCACTAAGTGTAAAAGGAAAAGACGAGCAGGAAAAGCTCTGTAAACCTCCGTGGCTCTCATACTGTCACTGAATCAATACCCTGCACAAAACTTATTGCAGGTCTAACCCTTCTCACTTCAAAGCTGCTTAGCCAGTACGTAGTATTAATTCCCTCCAGTATAAAAATGTTCTTGATAATCACTGGGCTGAGCGAAGGATTTAAAACTGGAACAGCAGATTTCCTAATAGATTACAGAATATGACCGTGTTTTTTAAGGATAAATCGGGATAAGTGATTTAAGAGAATATGTTAACATTGTTGGTCTATACCAAGTGACAATTACCAAGGTGAAACTGCAGCACTAAGCACACATTTCTGTTCTTTCATTTGATTTTGAGTGAGAATTGAATGTTAAATCATTAATTAGATTGTGTGTTTTCGCAGTGCTGCTCTTATGTTCCAGTAGAGCAATTGTACATGCTATACAATACGGAAACGAACTGAACGTTATTTATTTATTTTTTTAGGAAAAAAACACCCGCTGATGATGGCTAAGGATACAAATGCGTTAGTGGAGTGTCAGTGGATCTGATAGATCGTAAGACGCGAAACATGTTGACCATTATTCAGGTGGCTTTGAGATAATTTCTTGCTTTCATCATTCTTCGAAAGTATTTGAGCATTACCTCATTTTATCACTTTCAATCTTTTTTTAATCTTGGTCCTATCCCCTTTCTGTCCATTAAATGAGAATTTCCTGTTGGGGTAGAGAACCAATTTTAACTCTCTCCTGCTCTTGAATCACAACCTGCCTTTAGGTCTCAGTTCACCACGGCACCGTCAAAGAGCCCCCTAACGGGGAGCCCGTCAGACATTGCAGCGCCGGTCTGACGAGGAGCACCCCAATAATGAAGCATGACATCCGAATGGATGTGTGAGGGCTCTTGCTCCTAAACCAGAGGGTTTCCCTACTTTTCTGCTAGGAACAGTGTATTCATTTTGTCTGAGGATACAAATGAACGAAAGAAGAGAACATATTACCTTTTTTCAATTTGGATAATGTTGTGTTGGATAAAATTAAATACCTTTCAATCACGGATGGATGAATTGGTATTTTCTTATTTGTGTTATTGTTAACACTACATAATGAAGGATTTGACTGGCAAGTGAATTGTGTCATTGTTTTGAACTGTCAATTAATCCCTATTGGAACCCTCTTTTAAAGTCTTGTCTATTGTTGCCAACAGACCTAGTATATCCATTAAATACTTACAGTGGACTTTAGGATGGCATTTGATCATGATTTAATGGCTTGCTTATCTATCTTAGTTTCCTGCTCTAGAGTCAGGAACCGTCCTCCTTTTTCTATGTGTTCATCCCACCTAAGGAGCATTAAGTACTCAGTGGCACAGCTAAATTGGCACAGCCCTAGTGCAAGCTAAGTACCTGGACTCCCTCACTACAATGACAACTGGCCGACACTCCTCAACCTCCCTCTACATATTCTCCATCTACCACTTCAAAACTCGCTGCCATTTTCATACAATACTGTATTTCCGCTCTCTGCACCTCATTTCTGCAAGTCAGTTCCATAACTCTGAAAACCATCAGCAAAGTCAATAAGTTTGGCACTTGTAAAATGCATGCACAGAAAGACATAACATGCAGGGTACCACTCTAAATTCTGCCCTCATGTAGGCACACCACACACGCTGCACTCACACAGGCACTAATTTCAACTTGTAGACCACTTACTTTGCCTTGCAAATGACAATTTTAATCTTGCAGTCACACAGGCACCCCCTTCACAATACAGTCACAAAACATGGTGGCTACTCTGCACTCACACAAACACACTGATAACACAAGTACACCACTTAACAGGTAGGAGCGGAGTTATATCAGATGGTAGAATAAGAGACATAAGTTGCATATCTTGTACATTGGTCCAATAATGCAATTCTAAGCTATTAAGGTAAGCCACACCAGGTTCTGAATGTCCACTAAGGATATCTAATCTCCCATCAGCCACGCTTGCACCAACACTGCAGACTATGGCCCTCATTCTGACCTTGGCGGGCGGCGGAGGCCGCCCGCCAAAGTCCCGCCGTCAGGTTACCGTTCCGCGGTCGAAAGACCGCGGCGGTAATTCTGACATTCCCGCTGGGCTGGCGGGCGGCCGCCTTCAGGCCGCCCGCCAGCCCAGCGGGAAAGAGGCTTCCACGATGAAGCCGGCTCGGAATCGAGCCGGCGGAGTGAAAGCTGTGCGACGGGTGCAGTTGCACCCGTCGCGTATTTCACTGTCTGCGCAGCAGACAGTGAAATACATTTAGGGGCCCTCTTACGGGGGCCCCTGCAGTGCCCATGCCAGTGGCATGGGCACTGCAGGGGCCCCCAGGGGCCCCGCGACCCCCCCCTACCGCCATCCGGTT
This sequence comes from Pleurodeles waltl, assembly GCF_031143425.1. NCBI lineage: Eukaryota > Metazoa > Chordata > Amphibia > Caudata > Salamandridae > Pleurodeles > Pleurodeles waltl. Next base: position 1,504,865,409 of record NC_090440.1, read on the forward strand.
CCCGGCGGGCGGACCGCCGGGAACTGGATGGCGGTAGGGGGGGTCGGAATCCCCTCGGCGGCGCAGCTAGCTGCGCCGCCTTGGAGGATTCCAATGGGCGGCAGTACACTGGCGGGTGACCGCCAGTGTTGCCGGTCCGACCGCGGCTTTACCACCGCGGTCGGAATGACCATTGGAGCACCGCCGGCCTGTCGGCGGTGCTCCCGCGGTCCTCCAACCCGGCGGTCATGGACCGCCAGGGTTGGAATGACCACCTATGTGTTGGATCTTCATGGACATTAGCAAGAAAGAGTCTTAGCATCAAATGAAAGTCACAATTGCCTTCTTTGAAGCACACACATATATGAAGAAAATAGGAAAGAAAGAAAGGAAGAAAGGAAGAAAGAAAGTAAGCCAATTGAATGGGGAGAGCGTGTGCTTTAATAAAGATAGGTAAATATAAAGCCTCACATTAGTCTGAAGTCACTGAAAAGCAAAAAGTGAACAGCTGGCAGTGGCATCGCTAGGTTACCATGGGCTATAGTGCAAGCAAAGTACCGCACCCCCTAACTAGAGTGGCATCTCAGTCTCTCAGCTGCCTCCAACACTCCTCAATCCCCTCCAACATATTCTGCATTTGCCATATCAAAACTCACTACCATCCTCATACACACACAATCGTATTTTGTCTCCCAGTAGTGCATTTCTGTAAGTCAAAGCCAAAACCCTGAAAACTACATCCAAAGTTAGTAGGTTTGGCCATGTAATGTGTATGCACACAAAGATATAGCATGCATGACCCTACACTCACATAAAGGCACACCCAGTATGCTCCACTCACACAGAGATACGCCTCACTCTGCACTCACACAGGCAAAACTTTCAACCTGAGGACCACTCATCCTGCACTTAAAAAGACACTGTGACTCCCACATTCACACAGGCACATTCCACACAATGCACTCACAAAGCATGGTGGCTATCCTTTACTCTCACAAACACTGCTTTCCCACGGGTAGACAGCTCAATTGGTAGGAGCAGGGTTGAGTCAGACTGTGGCATAGGAGGCAGAGATTGAGTACGTAGTGCATCGGTCCACCTTTGCGATCAATTCAAAACTGTTGAGGTAAGCTAAACTGAATCCTGAATATCCATTGTTTTCTAAGGGCCTGATTATGATATCGGCAGATGGGATACTCAGTCACAAACGTGACGGATATCCTGTCTGTCATATTACAAGTTCCATAGTATATAATGGAACTTGTAATACGGTGGACGGGATAGCCATCATGTTTGTGATGGAGTATCCCTTCCACCAAGATTATAATCAGTCCCTTAGATTCCATCAGCCATACTTGGACCAACTCTGTGTGAGGCCCATCTTTCTGGACATTTGCGAGAAAGAGTCTTGGCATCCAAGAATGTGATGGCGTTCTTTGAATTGGAGGAATAGAAAACAATAAACCGTTCTTAAATAAGATGGGTACTAGTTCTGGAGTTATGCTGACTAGTATTGGCTCGTTGGTAGTGTTTATTGCTTACCCTGTGAGGGCAGTACCCCTATTCCCACAAATATGAAATATATTTAAGTACGGTAGAGTAAACAAATCTCAATAATAATGATAAACATGTTGTTTGGTATTCCTTGATCAAGACAGTGATCAGATATTATGTAATAGACCTCACTTAAGTTTATTTTAGTATAGTTGGAAACAAAGGAAAGCCTCTATTTGATTGCAAGGTAGTAGAGAACTTTGGCCAGCCAATATGTGTTTTGCCTCACAATGGCGTGCTGGCTTGGGGCTTTTTCAAGTCTGTTTAAGCATTATCAATTACAGAAATACAGGAATTCCATTCATGTATATGTGTCAGATGAAAGAAAAAATAAAACTAGCAGCAAATGATAAATGCAAATGAACATTGCATACAAATAGAAAGAGTCAAAGATCAGACATAATTATTAAAACTGTAGGAAATTGAGTTTCTGGTTGAGGGGGCTGAAACCTTCCTAAAGCAGAAACCACAATTCTTGTTAGGATGAATGATAAGCCAACTCCCACACTGAGCCCTCTGGTAGCTTGGCACAGAAACAGTCAGAGTTAAATTAGAAGCAATGTGTAAAGTATTTCTGCAGTGTGTCAAACAGTGAAAACACAGCACAAGAAAAATCCTACAACTTAGAAAAATAGAGTAAAATTACTTGAAACCAAATCAATCAAAATCCAACCCAGTGGATATGGAGGTATGCAAGTTTGAAAGATGTATGTGATAACAGTGCCTTGAAGCACAAAGGGCCAACTATGATTATCTGGTTACATTGGACCAGGACTAGGACACAAGTTCAGGGTGACCATGAGGGAGCACAGGCCGAAGAAAGGGACAACTGAACAAAGTACCTTAAATCTGAGTTGCAGAGTGATGCAAAGCCCTGCGCAGAGGATGTGTCACGCAACAGCAGTTCTACTGGGCTGAGGGGCAGAGATGTGAGGTCCTGCATCAAAATGCATTGCACAGCAGGAATTCTGAGGGCTGCGGGGTAATGTGTCACACTGCATCGGGTCTGCGGGAACCACAGCTGGCCTGGCACAGCACCTTCAGGCCCACTTCCAAGGGGCCAGGAGTGGGGTGGCACCACCTTGGGGGCAAGACTCACAGGAGACAGACTCCAGGTGCTGGGTTAAAGGTGGTTGGAGACTTTTCTGTCCCTGATCAGGAGTCTAACCAGCTACCCCTTGGAGCCTCTTTGGTGCCCCTGAGATCAAGATACAGGTCCAGTCCTTCTCACTCAGGCAGCAGGACAGCAGGGAAGCAGAGTAGTAGTCCTTCTTGAACAGCAGCATAGCAGTCCTTCTGTGCACTCCTAAAGGGATGTTGAAGAGTTGGGTCTGAGGGTCCACTAATGATACCTGGTGCCTACTTGGAAGTAGGGGAAGGTTCTGGAGGTTTCCACCCCAGAGATCCTGCCTCCCTGCCCTGGGCCCGGCATGTCTGGGATGCCAAAAGACTATGTTCAAAACCTTTGTTAGTCTGCTTAGGCAGAGGCTTTGTGATGTGCAAGTGTGTTAGGTGATAGATCACCCCCCGTCATCATGTTGGAGATGGCTCATCCTGCCAACACAGATCCCCATTTATCTCACTGTCTAGTAGCAATACACAAAGACCAACTGCCAACTACACCTAGTCATGGGACCCAGCAAACAGACTGCAGGTACCAAATGGTTAGGATAAGAAAATGCCTACTTTCTAAAAGTGGCATGTTCAGAACTGTGACTTAAAATCCAACTTTACCATTGAGGAGGGTTTCAAATTACGTAGCTTTAGACACAAAACTCAACATTGAAAGTTAGCACTTACAAAATGTAATAAGGTAACCTAATGTTATCCTATGGGAGAAGTAGACCTTGCAGTATTGAAAAATGAATTCACGTGTTTTCACTACCAGGACATGTAAAAGTTAAGAGTACATGTCCAATGTTTTATATACTCCACCCTGCCCTTTGGACTGTCTAGGGCCTACTTTAGGGGTAACTTACATATATTAAAAAAGAAGGTTTATGCCAGGTAAAAGGTGTATTTTGCCATGTTGAAATGGCAATGTAAAACTGCACACACAGGCTGCAATGGCAGGCCTGAGATGTGTTTAAAGGCTATGTATGTCAGTGGTACAATAAGTGCTGGAGGCCCACTACTGCCATTTAATTTACAGGCCATGGGCACATGTAGTAAAATATTACTAGGGACCTAAAAGTAAACTAACTGTGCCAATTAGGTACAAGCCAATTTTACCATGTTTAAATGCAAGAGCACAAGCATTTTAACACTTGTTAATAGTGATAAAATGTGATAAATCCTAAAGCCAGCAAAAACAAAGTCAGCAGAAACGGGGGTGGAAGGCAAAATGTTGGGGGAAAACCACACGAAGGATGTCAGATCTAACAAACATTAAGTTCAAACTAATTTATGCATTTGCATCCAGGTTTCATGTGCTACAGTTTGTATTTACAAGCCACCCCATGCTTATCATGAGAGATTTCTATGAAAATATAGGAAACTGCCACATTCTGGGTGTTAGTGCTCATATTGTAAGAAACAGAATTAGGTTTTAAGGCGGAGGGACATACTAGCAAGAGTCCTAGATAATGAATTAAAAAGGTATTTGACAACCCGGTTTAAAAGGGGTCTCAGAAATTGTTCCATTGTTTTACAATCAATATTGTCCCTCTACGTGTGGTTTTACCTAAGATGGATTGCATGTCAAAGAAAGCATTACAGTTGGTCTGGCATGGATTGTAAGCAATCCGGGTCAGTCTAAAAAACCCAAATTCTTTTGAAAACAAAAGGTTTGTGAGCAAGCTCATGTTATTTATGTGCTTTAAAAGTTGATGAAGTTCAATGAAGCTTTCAAGTGATACAGACTTGCCTGTCCTTGCGTTCTTCATCATTTCTTTAAGTAGTGTGTGATTGAGTTAAAAACGTATTTGATAGGGGAATGCAACCCATTTTTTTCAGGGGGGTCTCAGAAGTTGCTTAATTGCTTTAAGCCAATATTGTCTATGTATGCACAGGTTTACAGAAGATGGTCTGCACATCAAAGTTAAGATTGCAATTGTACTCACATAGATTGTAAGTAACCCGTTTTCAATCAAAATGTTAAAAAACAAAGGTTTCACGAGCAAGCTCAATTTATTCATCTGCTTTAACATTTATCCTGAACCAAGGAAGATTTAAAATGATAAGAACTTGCAAGTACTTGCAGTTCTCATTGTACATGCTACTAGTGGGTTTGCAACATGTTAAAAAATGTCCCTGGTCTGCCACTGCAGTTTGAAATGCAGTATTAAACTGTAATGCTAACATTGCACCACTTTGTAAATCCTTGCACCACATTATACCTGTGCCAGGTATAATGTATGCAAGGGGGGTGTTCTCCCTCAAGGAGGCCAAAAAAATGTTGCAGTGAAATTTAAGAGATTCCATTGCGCCATTCTAGTGTCATTTTTTAATGCCTGCCCAAGAAAGTCGTTAAAGTGACAAAAGCCTATTTCCTATGGGCCTCCCCGAGCTTTGCTAGACTAGCGCCCACATTTTTGGTGGTAGTCCAGCAAAGCGCCACAGCTATGACAAAAAATTTGGTGCAGTTGTGCTAGTGAGTGCCATAGTGTGCTGTACTGTAAATACAGTGCTACCATGGTGTTGTTAGGGGGGGCAGGACGATGCAAGGAAACTAGCGCATCTGAGCCGATGCACCAGTTCTTTGTAAATATGCCCCACTGTGTCCTAATTTAAAATAAAATAACAAAAACAATACCTATTTCTCCATCAGTGGTTGCCATGATTAGTGTGGTTTTCGTATCAGCATCATATCCGCATTCACCCATAATTTTACAGACACTTATTACGGCTTACCCAAAAGGCCATAAGGAAGGTTGCTAGCACGAATGCATGTACTCTACCTGTGCTCGGGGCACTAGATGCATTGGTGAAGACCTCCTTTGTTTAGATCTACATCAGGGCAAAGAACCAAAAATCAATTCTGGCACCCAATTGCATCTTCATTGCATACTCGCGGGGCTTTGTAGGGACACAACGCACAGATGGCTCAGAGTATTTTTCCCGCACCCTGCTGAAATTTGTTAAGCATCTGTATATATGCTTTGTAGTCACTTTTGGGGTGGATTCAATATCATTTCCGCTAAGTAGGGGAATAGGATTTACAATCTCCACACGTTCAGAAAGAAGATTGCCAATTTGTTCCAATACACAATTGCCAACTGTTAAAGATAAAGGGGCTCATTCCGACCCCGGCGGTCAAGGACCGCCGGGGCCGGGGATGCGGGAGCACCGCCAACAGGCTGGCGGTGCCCCGCAGGGCATTCTGACCGCGGCGGTTTGGCCGCTGTCAGACCAGGAAAACCGGCGGTCTCCCGCCGGTTTTCCGCTGCCCTGGGAATCCCCCATGGCGGCGCAGCTTGCTGCGCCGCCATGGGGGATTCCGACCCCCTCACTGCCATCCTGTTCCTGGCGGTTCCGACCGCCAGGAACAGGATAGCGGTGAGGGGTGTCGTGGGGCCCCTGGGGGCCCCTGCAGTGCCCATGCCAATGGCATGGGCACTGCAGGGGCCCCCGTAAGAGGGCCCCACTTTGAATTCCAGTGTCTTGTCAGCAGACACTGGAATTCGCGACTGGTGCAACTGCACCCGTCGCACCTTCCCACTCCGCCGGCTCCATTCGGAGCCGGCTTCCTCGTGGGAAGGGGTTTCCCGCTGGGCTGGCGGGCGGCCTGCTGGCGGTCGCCCGCCAGCCCAGCGGGAAAGCCAGAATGGCCTCCGCGGTCTTTCGACCTTGGAGCGGCCATATGGCGGTTCCCTCCAGGCGGGCGGCTCCCGCCGCCCGCCGGGGTCTGAATGACCCCCAAAGACTTCTTTTTAAATATTGAGGTCAGTGGGACCCCTTTCCCTGACCTCCTTTTGCACTTTTTAGAAAGAAAAAAAAAACAAGCTCTCCAAAAACAGAAATTGAACCAACAAGCTACAACACAGTAAACCAAAGGGTGTGACCCTGCAATGCCTCTTCCTGGCGCTGACAGGTGCAGGAGGAGCCCACCCTTGGTCCAGGGCTTTGTTCAGGTGAAGCCCCCATGCGTCCTGCAGCACGGTGGAGCCAAGGGCATTATATAGTGCTAGTGATGAGCATCATGTGAGTGGAGCGCACTGGCCACCTCCAGGATCCCTATGCTGCTTGGGACATGTTGGGCCTCATTACAATGCTGGCGGTCTTGACACTGCCAGCCTCGCAGTGGTGATCAGGACTGCTGCTGCTGTGGAGGTCCGACCGCCACATCAAAACCCTGGTGGTTAGATTGCAAGGGCACCACCAGCACGTCTGGGAACCATGATAATGATGGGCTGGCGGTGGCAGAGATCGCACTGAGCCTGCTGAATATGGCATCGTTCTCCCCCAGCCTTTTCATGGTGGTTTCACTGCCATGACACTGCTAGAGGAGAACAGGTGCAGGGGGCCACAGCGGGCCCCTGCACTACCCATACACTTGGCATGGCCAGTGCAGAGGACTCCCTGCCTAGCACCCTCACAATGTTTACTGTCTGCACAGCAAACAGTGAACATTGCAAGGGTGCTGGTGCACTCTGCGGGCAACAGCAGTGCCATCGGCTCGATTACAAGCCGGAGACAATGCTGCCACCTGTTTCCCACTGGGCAGACAGGTAGAAACCGAGGTTCCTCCCATCAGCCTAGCAGGAAACATCTAATAGGCCTGGCGAGTTGGTCACCACTATGGCGGCAGCCACCCTGTCGGGAGTTTTGGCAGACAGGCTATCCCGCCCACCAAACTCTTAATTAGGCCCGTAGTCCCTTCCTTGAAGATAAACTGTGAGTCCCCATCAATATCATTGATAGGAATATTGAAGGTATAAATATCATTTATAGTGCAGTTCTTAGCATCATTGTGAAAAATATTGATGTAGAAAATTTTGTTGTATGTATTGTCATTTGTAAATGTCACTTAGTATGTAATTTATGGAATTGTGTTTTTTTAATATTTTTATATATTTTTTTTGATGATTGTTTTTAGTAGGCTGAGCTTTTAGTTATGTATTTGTTGACATTTGTATATTTACTTGTATTAATAAATATACATAATTGTTATTTTTTAACTTTAACAATAGAATTGTTAGGTTTTAAGAGATGGGAGATCTTTAAAATATGCATATTTTAAAAGAAAAATATTGTTACTAAGTTTTAAAATATGCACATTTATAAATTAGATGCTGTTTTATAAATGTTTTGTTCTTTTAACATTTAGAAAACAATGTTTTCATTAAGATACATTTTAATAGGATAAGAAATATTAAAACCATAATACAGGCACTTTCATAAAAATTATATTAAAATAGGTTAAAACTTTTTTTGTGTTTGTTTTCGGAATTAGAGAAATTAGGGGATGTTTTTAAAAATGTAATTTTATTAAAAAAAATATTGCAGACCCACTATTAGCGTGTATAATTAAAATATTTTAAATTAGTAAAATATATCATGTTTGGAATCATTTTTGATTTGTTTGGTTTTCAATTTTTAAATCATAGTTTATTTTTTATAGTTTCAGAAAGGTTGAAAAAATAATTTCACAGTTTAATTATTATTATTATTATTATTATTATTATTATTAATAATGAAATGCTTTTTCCCAATTTAAAATATTTAGATTGTATATATTGGTTTGTAGTTTAGGGTAGTTTGCTTTTAGACCAAGGTCTATTTGATATTATATTAACATGTGTATGTTTATGGAGTATAAATTGTGTTTTGATATTGCTCAATTTGTATTATCTCCTATCATTTTTTTATATTGAAGTGGACATTCTAAATTTCACATCTTAAGTATATTTCACCTTTTTCAAATATCCTTAGTTTTGTGGAATTATAAAACCTTACACGCTTAGGCCCATATTTATACCCTGTTTGCGCCAGATTTGCGTCAATTTGTAATGCAAATCCGGCACAAACTTAACTCTATATTTATACTTTGCTGCTTGACATATCTAAAGCAAAAATATTAGAGTTAACAAAATTTTTTGCCTGCGGAAAACTATCTTGCGTCAATGAGATATAAAGTAGGCGTTCCCAGGCAAAAAATGCCTCAAAGGCCCTAGCGCCTTATTTATCATCCCGGGCAAAAATCACGCACGGGAGGAGGACCTTAAATAATGTCGCTAAGCTTGCTTAGCACCATTTTTTAACGCCTGGGTATGGGCTGGCGTAAGGGGAACTGGGGACAGATTTACATGGATGAAGACCATGGAAATTGCCCACAGGTGCCCTTCCCTGTCCCCAGGGACACCCCCACCCACCCCTACCCACACGAGGAGGTCACCAACGGATGGGGGACACATCCGAAGGTAAGTCCAGGTAGGTATTTTTTTTTCTGTCCAACATTGCTCGGGGGCCTTGACTTGGGGCCCCTGCAGGGCACTGGCTCCAATGGCATGGCTCCTGTCTTTAGTAAGACAGGAGCCATGTTGATGGGGCTTGTGAACCAGAAAATGGCCCTAAACTGCTTAGAGGCAATTTTTTTGCCTCTAAACAGTGTAGTGCCATAATTTGGCTTCACACAAGCCCTGGTTCCCCCTATGCCTCACAGGCCCTGTTTGCATCCTTTAAAAAGACGCTAATAGGGCCGTAGTGCCAGATAGTGCCATTCTTTAAATATGGCACCCGGCCAGCATCTAGGAATGCCACTACCAGCACTATACTTTTTGACGTAAACCTGCGCTAACACAAGTGAGCACTCAGTCTAAGTAAAAACAAAACCCTTTCAGGGTTACAGTGGCAGATAATTTGTGCAAAAAAGAAGAGAGAACTCTGGGTAGTTTTCAAGTATAGGTGCAGAGCAGCTCTGGTAATGGGCACCCTACAGCACTAGCAACACTCTAGATTTGCTAACCTCAAATGTCTGATACCTAGCAAAGTTTTTAAGCATAGGATTAGCACAATGCTATCCACGCAGAGCTAGACAGCAGCAAAGTATTCTGCCATTTGTACAGCAAAATTTTTAAGCATAAGACTGACAAAATGCCATCCTCACCAAGCTGTAAAGTGACAAAAGCAAATCACTACTCAGGGCACAGTAATACAGCTTTGGACTGGTGAAATACCATCCAAGCCAATGTGGAATGAGTAAAAGCCACCCCATTCATGTTTCACTATCATTACAACTCTTCAGAGAGATTAAGCTTTGTCCAGGACCAAGGAAGCACCCAATATAAGTAAAAGCAAAACCCTTTCAGGGTTGGAGTGATGCATAAATTATGCAAATAAGAGAGAACTGTGGGTAGTCCTCAAGCTCACGTGGAGAGCAGCTCCAGTAATGAGCATCCTGCAACACCACTGACATGCTAGATTTGCTCACCTCAAATGTCTATTTGTCCAGAAAAGTGTTTGAGCACAGTGTTATTCACACCAAGTTAGATGTCACGAACGGCCCCTCCCAGTCCAATAGTATCTGTACCATTGGTTGGTTCTCTCCAATGGAGTCCTATGATAACAGTCTAGTTGTTTTAAGATTCCATTCTCAGAATTTTCAGAGGGCCCTTGCCCTCGAATCTTGAGAACGCTTAGCATTCTACTCAACGCACTTCACTTTACACTTCACCCAATACACACCTGAATTTTCAAGTTGTGGCAGTGAAGAGCAGTCAGGACCTTTGTCATATTTCGCTGGTATTTAAACACGTTACAAAGGCGTAGAAAGTTCTTCTTCAACGGTATTCTCTCTTGAACTTGCATTCAGTCTTATGGGCTGACTAGTGAATAATTCCTATTACAGAGAATGCAAATTTGTTATGAGTAGCGTCTTCTAGGGTAAAAGCCACATCTTGAAACAGTAATATTTAGTGTAACAGTGAATTTTGGTATTTGTAGTTCTATTGGTATTCTCCAACTTCTTGGATGTATATAATGTGGTTTCCTTAGGTATTGGCATTCTGAACTCTCGGGGAGAGTCGCAAGTCATCCTGAAACATTGTATATAAATATATATATATATATATATATATATATATATATATATATATATATATATATATATATTTTGTCAAATAGTTGCCATCGATTCCGTACTATTTTGTATGAGGTTTTAGGGAATTTCTAGAGGAAGAGCAATCTCCTAACTTGTACATAAATCTGGAAAATTCACAGGAAATCTCTTATGTGTCGAAACACTTACACCTTAAATGCTAGCTTCATTATCCACCTAGTTACTATATAAAATTGCATTAGAATTCATTCATTCATTTATAAGAAGCATTGTATGGAGGTAGGACTACACAGTCACACAACTAATAATTCATGCATAGTTGTTAGGTGCAACTTATGTACAATAGTTACTAGACGACCAAGGGTTACTCTTATGTAATTTAATTATAGACAATGACTGATGTAGGAACAGTTGAAAAGAAAACAGAAGAGCGGCAATAGCCAAGTCAACTTATAGTACGTATATACTCATATATTAACCATTTAGGACTATAAAACATATTGCAGACTGCAGTGAGGCAACAGCACTCATCATACACTGAAGATAACTTGCTTCTGGGTGGCAGATGTCTACATACACATATGCCCTGTGACTTTCAGGCAATGTGACCTATGAATAATCATTGTACACAGCAATTTGTGGTCCCTGCAGAAAAAGTTGTTTGATGATTTCCCCCAGGTTTGTACCAGATACACCAGTTTGATACACATGACTTATCAACACAAACAATCTCCCATCTATTGTGTGACACATGGCTCATCCTTAATTGTCAGAGGGAGCAGTCAGTACACCACTCAATCACCTGGCAATGGGACAGCAAGGAAATTGTTGTCTACTCAACCCCGTTGTGGCTGCTGTGCTGGCCTCAAATGCCTATCAAACGCTGGGTAGGCCACCACCAAAATGCCGGCTATTAGGGGGATCAAGGTCTGTAGGGCACCCCACCCATGTTGGGAGGACAGCCCTAGCTGGGCCTCCACGATCTTCGGAGCTCAGTGTCTCAGGTCCTCCAGCCTCTTTCAGCAGTGGGCGCTCCATCTGCTGTGGACCCCTAAGGCCTGCACATTCTTGGTGATGGCTCTCCAAATCACTTTTTTTCTGATGGACATTGACCTGCATGGATACAAAAGACAAGAGGAGAAATTATGTCCTCAAGTCCCATCCAAAATGGCTGAGTCATATATGTGTCAGTACACGAAGCTAAGAACATTCTGTTTTGCTCAAACTGCCCAAGTGTGCCACATACCAGCCACTGAGTACAGGGCCATGATTATATACATTTCCCAGTCTGAAGACCAACCCACCACTCTGCTCAGGCCCTCCACTGACTAAGTGGGGGAATTGACATCTTGTGGGAGATGCTCTAGCTATCTGACTGAAATCTGAAGAACTATGGGACACATCACAACTCTGCGGCTTTGGAGAGGTAGACTTCATAGGCATCAATGTATCAAATCACTCACAGTCTGTGAGGATGGTTCTCTACCAACATTTACTACAGGCTACTGCCAGGGCACAAAATCAGACACCACACATGGCTAAAAATGAAGGGACTGGCATGGTGGGTAAAGAAGCTGTCTAGCCTGTCCATGTGTGGACATGTGGGACTAACAAATGCATACTCAGGAGGTGGGGTTCGTAGTTATGTACCTGAACCACAGAACATGCTTCTGGACAAATTAGTCCATCCTACAGAGATGGCATCAAAAAAATAAAGGCATGCATTGTTTATTTTCTGCACTGTGACCAAACAAATGAATCACATATCATGGGTTCCCAGGATTGATAACACTGTCTGCACTGTGGGACTATTATTTATGCAATAAGCCTGCACAGGACAAATTTGACCTGTGTGATGATGACAACAGGGCTTTGGAAGTAAAGGACCTGTCAGAGGTCAGTGACACACATTGACAGTGATGCCAAGTGCACATTCATCACAGATCATTGACTCGCTACTAAAACCATTTACATACTCATCAGGGAACGAACACCAATAAGCTGCATTTAAGCAGAGAGCCTAGATTGTATCATAAAACAGGATATACTGGGATACAGGGAGTGGGCACATTTTCACACTTGCATAGTTAAAATAACTCAACACCAGCCTATACTTAGACCCATACTGGCAGATGCATTTGACTGGCCCTTGTATCTGCAGGCTGAGCAGACAGATCCTACATGATACTCCATTTGCATCACTTCCAGGCATGACAGTACGTCATGTAGCCAATGGCAATTTGGCATTTGGTATGTATGTGGCAACCTGAAGAGCAGAGTGAGCCAGGATATGCCTTCAGAATAACAGTTTAGTAAGGCAAGGTATGGTTTGAAATCTTGGTGGCAACATACACATAGCTCACTTTACACACACCTGACACATACAACATGCATGCACAGCTCATGCTGTCATGCCAATACATGTGGTCTCACTTTGACAACATCCATGTGTCAAGTGAAGTATGAGGATGGCCCTGATGTCACCTCACCTAGTTTTGCACATCGAACATAAGGTACAACAGGGTACACTCAAAACACACACACACACCAAAGACTAAGAACTCAGCATCTGGCACTGAACACAGTTACATGCATATTGACTCTCCTATTGATGCCACACCGAATGCACCTTTATGGACTTGCCTTTACTTTCTGGCACACATGGGCACAATCTAGCCTATGAGGAGGGAAGATATGGTGAGTATAATGAAAAAAGCGAACTTGAGGCACTTACTTGCTCCTCTGGGAGAAGGCAGGGACCCTATCACCTGTTGGACGTGGCATGATTGCTCCGAGAGATGGTTCACAGCAGCTCAGGTTATGGAGGTATTGCTGGCAGCAATGTCAGGAGTCAAGTGAGGGATTTTTTGAGACCATAACGGTCATGTCCGCCATGTTTGCAGCTGTCACAACCAGCGGACACAGCCATTAGTCTGCGACCACCATTGGCAAAAATGTTAGCCTATTGCGGTGTCTGCTGAGGTTACAACCACCATGACAACTTCCGCCATCGGTCACGGAAGGTTCCTAATGTCTAGTAGAGTAGGTTAGGCACCCTCAATTTTAGAGTCATAATATGTAGTGTATGGCTGAAAAAAATGTGTCACAACTCCGGAAAAGTTGTTTATAACAATGATAAGTGCTTGTGTTGTCCTGTCATGTAGGTACTTTGACTTTGACACCATTTTTGTACATTGCTAGGCACAAATGGCAACTTGCTTTGTGGCACAGTCACCCTCTCTCCTCCCCCAACGTCATTTTAAGTCTTGGGACATGAAGTCACAGTCCAAGTGGCAAGTTTCATGCACAAATTGTTGCTGTCCAGATGGGTGATGTTTACCCATTTGTGGCAAATCAAGGGGGAAACATGTTCATTCTTTGTAGTTGGCAGTGGTGATGTGTACTGTCTATCGTATCCTCAACTTATGAGATGTCTTGATGACATAGGTAACCAGGGAGGGGAAGGATCAGACATCCTCCTGTCTACCGTCCACTGCCAGACCTTCAGGCCATGGAAGAAAGACACATTATCTAGATCATGGGTACTCACAAACATTTTCCCAGGGGCCACAAAGTTTAGTCTGTGGTGTGACCGAGGGTCACACAAATGTTAGCTACGTGGTGATCAAAGGGAGGAGGGGGCTCTGGATGTGGAGGGGTTGTGGCATTATGGTGGGTGTTGGGGGCAGCAAAGCATATAGATCTATTGGCTGAATCGCTCAATGTGAAACCAGAAAACCTGGCATTAATCCCAGCTTCCCCACTTTACCAAATTGTGTGATCCTAGGCAATTGTTTTATTTCACGTTTCCTTCATTTTCTTTATTATTGTATGTAGGAGGACTTCACAATGCATGACCTCAGTATGTGCGCTGTGCGAACCTTTCTCCTGTGTATGATTTAATAAACGATGAAGTTGTTCATGTATAATAGCACATCAGGCCAATCAAAGAGTGGGGATAACTGACATGCCTCTTAATTCACTATTGGCATTGTTATCAAGGTGGGGGTGAGAATGAATGTTTCCGAATTTATGTTTGAAATCTATTGTTCTTAAAAAAAAATACTTCTCCATGCACTGATATAATCTGATGTAATAAAATGAAATGGTCCTGCGTGTCAATGAAATACACTTTTGGAATTTTTAAGAACCCTTATGATAGTTTCAGACATTTGCTGCAAGATTTCTTAAAAAATGAAAGTGTTCCTGCACTTAAGCAGTTCAGGACAAATCCCTCACTTCCTTTCTTTATCTTCAATAGTGTTTAAATAAAGTATTTCCTGTTGAGTCCAGTAAACAGCATCCTAGTGCTACTGCTGCCCTGGGGGCCGCATGTAAAGGTCAAAAGGGTCGCATGTGGCCTTCGGGCCACACTTTGAGTATCACTGATCTAGATCTACCGTCTGAATAGGAAAACAACTGTGGATCTCTGTTGTCAGATGGAGCCAGATATGAAGCCTTCCATTTAACACCCAAATAGCATACCACCCATTACACAAGTCATACAAGTGATGACGGTTTTGCACTTCCTGGACACAGGATCCTTCTAAAATACAGTGGTCCAATCTGCTGGAATGTCCCAGCCCATGTTCAGTCTTGTTTTGAAGGATGTACTCTCAGCAGTGTTGAAACACCTCTACAGCTACATCTGGCTTCCTCAATGTGAGGTTTTTGCCATATGAAGGCTGACTTCTGTGGTTTGGCAAACATCCCACATGTTGTGGGATCTATTGATGGTACACACGTTGTCTTGGTCCCACTGGATGGCAATGAACAAGTCTATCAGAACAGGAAGAACTTCCATTCCATCAATGTCCAAGTTGTTTATTTGGAGAACCTCTACATTTCACAGGTCTGTGCCGGTTATCTGGGTTCAGTCCATGATGCCTTCATCATGCAGAGCAGCGCAATTCCACAGCTTATGTCAGGACTGTACCCAGAAAAGGCCTGGCTGGTTGGTAAGTCACATATGTCATGTTTGTTTGTATGCAGTCTCATTGCAATTTGAGTGGATCTATTGAAGTTTGATATGAGGTTTGAGTCATATGTATGATTTTTCCAGCCTAAACTCCTTGTATTGTGTTTTATCCAGGTGTCCTCATTATGACATCCTCATGTGGGCATTTCAGAGTTGTGACATTTGGAGGTAGCTGCTTCTGTTCTGACATATGAAGTGGATATGGATTGATCTAGGTAATGTTGCACAAAGATATGGGCTGTATGAGTCCTGTGTTAAAGCAGCTGGGACAGTGGGTGGTTGGAATTCTGAAATGCACAATACACTTGTTTGATGTAGTGTGTTGGTCCAATTGTCTCATGCCTGTGATCATGTAGCCTTAAAACATGTCATCAAGTGATATCCATGCATTATCCTTTCACATTGTGTGGGCAATGATCCTGTATGACCTTCTTGCAGCTGTTGACATAGGTCTGCATCATGCCATCAGATGCTTGGTCATTGTAATAGGATGGACCTATGATCAGGGACTGTTGTATTGCCCTCTGTTTGTGCCATGGCATATGTTAAGTTGGCAGACATGGTTTTGGTATGTGATATGGGTCATGCTAGTGACAATATCCACTAATCTATTAGCGTATACTATGGGTCAAGGTCTGACAATGCCCTTCCTTCTGTGGTCTGGGGGATGGTACCTTTTGGACATCTAGCCTGACACAATATGTTTCTGCCAATCTTGTCTATGACAGTCCAGACATTTTAACAGCCCATGTGCTGTACTGTGCAATACAATGTTTGGCATGGACAGACATCTATGTCATTGTGTTGCTAATTATTCTCAGCATGACACTACCTGAGACATATCACTCCTTCCATTATCATCTTATGTCTTCCTCATGGGTTTAAAATTCTACATCTCAAAATCTTGAACAAATGGTAGTAGGCAGTGTTTTTGTGTTAGGTGTGTTTACGTATGTACAGAAAATAATGTGAGACTCAACAAAAAAGTAAAGTGAAGCGATCAGTCATGGTGGATGAAATCAAATTAGTAGATTCCACAACATTTAAAGTCCAAAGTGCAGGGTCCTAATACCATAGAAAATGGAAAGAACAGTCAACAGAACAGTCAACAGAGTAAATCTGTGACCCATAAAGGAGATTCTTCAGGAAGAGGTCACTTGATGGTAGTGGTTGATGTCTTGCCATCCTCACCTCCTGGATGCTTGGCTAGATCTCCCCATTTGCAGGGGGGTCTGCTGCTACAGAGGCAATGGTGTCTGAGGTAGATTCTTACCCTGGCAGGGCCTCCCTTCCAGTGGCTGCACAGATGTTGAAGGGGCTGGTGTTGCTTGGCCAAAGAAAGGGGTGTGGCGTTGCTCATGGTCCCTGATCAGGGTACTACTGATCTCCTTGAACACCCCTCTTAGGGAGGCCAAGATGGTGTTGGAGGCCTCCCACTTTTCAATGGCTTCAAGGGAATATTCTCTACAGCTGCTTCATCTCCCTGAGTTTGGCAAATACCTGGCTACTCACACATTGGGATTGTTGGTAGGCTCCCAAGACTTGGCTGATGGTGTCCTGGCTAAGACCATCCCCACTAGTCACAGGCCCAAACCATCCCTCCCACGCACCTTAACCCCACATGCCTGTGCCCTTGGCACAGCTTGCCCTCTACCACTGGTTCCAGGATCATCATTATCGGAAGTGTTTTGCTGTGACTGAAGATCCTGAACTGGGGGCGCACATAGGCCCTCATTACGACCCTGGCGGTGGGTGATAAAGTGGCGGTAATACCGCCAACAGGCTGGCAGTAAGTACTGCCAAACTATGACCATGGCAGTGATATCTCCGATAGACAGCAAATGTTCCACATCAACCGACAGGGTGAAAACAACAGCCACCACAACGGTAGCCGCCTACAGCCGGGCGGCAGTCAAAGTTCCAGCCGCCATATTAAGACCCTGCAAACCGCCACCTTTCCTGGGGCGGTACCAACGCCATCAAAAGCCTGGCGGAAACAGAGCACAAAAGTCAAAGGACTCACCATTTGAGACACAGGGAAGAACCACGCCAACATAGAACCCGAACTGCAAGTATTCACGATTATCTTCTACGTTATGCTCCACCTGGACCACCAATGAAGACGACGACGGTGAGTACAGCGGACTAGCACACAAGGGAGGGTGGGAGGAAAAAGAGAGTGACACACACATGCACAACACACATCCGAGACACACACCACACACACAACCAGCTACAATACAAAAACAATTTGACCCTGAAAATCAGCAGAATAATTCAAGGACAACAGGAATTTATGAAAGTGATTGTAATCAGTTCAACAGCAAAATTGATAATCCGATTTGGCCATGAAACAGATATGTACACTTGTATAGAAAAGGGACGCTGTCCAGTCCAAAGTTCAAAGGGCCCACATGCACACAGGGCACAGTCCAAGGGCTGACTCGAAACCTGAGGACATCAGGATAGAACACTGCAGGGACATCAGTTTGCAAATAGGCAGGCACCTCAGGGGCAGGGTGGCACCTCAGCTGGAAGCGGGAACAAGCCCACTGGTTCTGAAGGGGGCAACATGTCCATTGATTTGTTCTAGAAAATGCGAGGCCACAGTCTCGCAAGTGGGTGTCTTGCCCACGGGTTCTGGAGGGGGCAACATGCCCATTGCTTTGTCCTGGGGAGTGCAAGGCCACAGTCTCTCAAGTGGGTGACTCCATGGCAGCCACAAGTAGCCCCTGGAGGGTGGACTGCATGGTGTCCACCGGCAGTGATGGCTGCATTCTGATGGTGTTTGGGGGAGGTTCCTGGGTGGCCCCTGCACTCTGTGATGGCTGTAAGCTGGTGGAGGGTTGGGGAGGCTCCTGGGCAGCCCCTGCACTCTGTGATGGCTGCATGCTTGTGGCATTTGGGGGAGGTTTGAGGGCAGCCCCTGCACTCGGTGATGGTTGCATGCTGGTGGTGGTTGGGGGGAGGCTCCTGGGCATCCCCTGCACTCTGTCATGGCTGTATGCTGGTGGTGGTTGAAGGAGGCTCCAAGGCAGCCCCTGCAGTCTGTCATGGCAGCACATCCACGGCTGGTGGTGGGGGCTCCTTCCCCTACTTCCCAGCTGGTGCAGGCTCCTTCCCCTTATTCCCAGCTGGTGCAGGCTCCTTCCCCTTCTTAACAGGTGGTGCAGCCCCCCTTCCTCACAGCTGGTGTTGGACTCTTCCCTTTCATCCCAGGTTGTGCTGCCTCCTTCCCCTCAGTGTTTTTGTTCTGGTAACCCTACCAACACGAGTGGGTGGTGCTACCATTATCTCCGTGGACTGTTTGGCTGAGGTGCCGGGCTGTGTCCTTGTTACCCTGCTCATAAGTGCAGGACAGGGGGAGGGGTAGAGAAGAGGTCAATCTGGGAAAGAAAATCCTTTTAGGGAAGTTGGGGTGGGAGGAGGGAGAAGTTATGGGAGTGGAGGATGAGGGAGTGGTTGTTGAAGGTGTATGTCGGCTGGATTTGGATGCAGGTGCATGGGCTTTATGCTGTTGTGAGGTGGATGTCTGTTGGGTGACTGAGTGCTTGAGTTTGTGTCCTTTATGAGGTAGGGACAGACATGGTGGGAGAGGACACAGGGGACGAGTGCATGGATGCTGTGGCGGTGTCTGCCAGTGAGGTTTGTGTTCTGCTTGGTGTGGTGATGATGCCGGTAGTGGATATTGATATAGTGCATGCAGGTGTGAGTGTGGTTGTAACTGGGTGGGAGGTGGAGGAGGAGGAGAAGGGGAGACAGTGAAGGCAGTGGATATTGTAGTGTCTGCAACTGAATGGTGTTTGTGTGAGTGTCTGGGGGACAAAGTGTGGTTCTCGTGTTTGCCTGTGCCACTCTTGTGTATTGTCTTGTGTTCATGCTCATCTGTATGTGTGCTTGGGATGGGTTGGGGAGAATGGGACTGGGAAGTAGAAGTTGGAGGGGGGAACGGTAGAAAAAATGACAAAGGCTGCCATCAGAGAGAAGGTCAACGCCTGAATCGATCTCTGTTGGGCCGCTAATCCACCGTGAATGCCCTACAGGAATGCATTGCGTTGCTGCATCTGGGATGCTAGCCCCTGGATGGCATTCACAATGGTTGATTGCCCTACAGAGATGGGATGGATCTCAGGAGGTTAATACCCTCCTCACTCAGGGCAGAAGGGCTCACTGGGGCAAGGCCTGAGGTGCTTGGGGCAAAGGAAATGTCCACACTCGTGGGTGAGCGGGTACGGGAAACTCGCTGAGGGGCTACTGGGAGGGCGGTGCTAGTACGGGGGTGGTAGCTGTACCTGCAGCTGGGGTGTCACAGAGGTGTCCGCCACCACCAGGGAGTTCCCATCGGAGGAGGTATCAGAGTCTGTGATGTCCCCTGCAGTCTCCTCCATGGTACTCCCCTCACCCGCTGTCTCACTGGTTCCCTAAGCGTAGGTGGACTCTGCCTCCACGGTCCTGTGGGATACAGCTCCCTCTGTCATCAGTGCCTCTGCTCCTTCATAAAATGATGCTTATTTACAGGATGACAAAACAAGAAAGGGGGTGAAGAGACAAAGGATACACTGGGTCAATGACTGCACCAACACCACAGTTGGCGTACACAACACCCTCACACACAAGGGACAGGCCTACGCACTATGCATCGCACTTCCAGTGAAATGGCTAGTCACTAGGGCATGAGGATGGGCACACACCGCCAAATGCAGCACACTTGTGACCCACGCAGCCCTTCCCAGAAGTGAATACTAACAAGCTATTTAAGCAATATTTTCCACTCAAACCCTTAGCTATCAGATGACCTACACTGCAATGTCTGGCCTGGCCTAGGGGGCACCCACTGACCACAACCACCACCCAGTTACCACCCCACAAGCTGTAAGTTGTAATGATAGCCACTGTACTCACCCTTTTGTGGCTGCTGTGATGCCCTCAAGTGCCCATCCAGCTCAGGGTAGGCCACCACCAGTATGCGGTCCATCAGGGGGGTCAGGGTCCGACGGGCACCCCTTCCTCCTTGGGAGGCCATCCTCAGCTTGGCCTCCGTGGTCTTTTGTGCCGTGCATCTCAGGTCCTCCCAACGTTTCCGACAGTGGGTGCTCCGCCTTCCATAGACCACCCAGGGTCCACCCGTCTTTGGCAATGGCACGCCATAATCCCTTCTTTTGATGGGCGCTGACCTGCAGAGGTAATACAGACAGGAGAACTCCATTAAATAAACAGTCCAGCCTGTCTCACACATGGCCCAACATACCCAAGCCCATCACTATTGGCCCACACATAGGCCAGCTCACAACATGTACACCGCCCACAGACAATCCCCCCATCCCCACCCACCCTTACACAATGCCTTCACACACATCTCCATGCCTTCATGCCACATGCATCGTGCCCACAGTTTACTCACCTGTTGGCCTGGAAGCTCATACAGCAGTCCTTACTGGGGTAGGTCCCCATCCACCAGTCACTCCAACTTCTCAGAAGTGAAGGCTGGGGCCCTTTCCCTGGTCACATGGGCCATGGTAGGTTCCAGACACAGGTCACAACAGCAAATACAGTGTAGGGCCTCTACTGTGGAAGGTCAGAAAACAAGTGAGGAATGTGAAATAAGATGGCGGTCACGTCCGCTGCAGGGCATACCATCACCAGCCGGCATAGATCCCCATTGGCCATGGTACCCCATAGGGCCCAATATTATCCAATGAGGAATTGCGCGGCAGTTCATGACCGCCTACCTCCATGGCGCCCAACGTCGGCGGCATTACCTCACTTCCACCTGTCCCTCCACACAGGACAGGCGGTCGCAATTTCAGGGGGGGGTGAACAGGGCTATCGGTAATTGTTGCGTCACAGGATAAATAGGCACATACTTTGAAATTACACTATCCGAAAACATGATTGCACGATGTGGACTGCTGTTGTGATGTAGTTGTTCAAATTGTGACAGCCAATTCACTCTTGTGTCCTTTAGATATCTCCTGCTGCGTATGAATAGGAGATGGAGACATATCCCCATGTACAGACCACTGGTGGACTTAGCTACACTGGAGGACAGGTACATTATCCTCACCCGTAGACTGGACAGGGCCACAATAACACAGCTGTGTACCCAGTTGGAACTTGACCTGTTCTCACCTATCCGCCATCCGACAGGGATCTCCCCTCTTGTGCAGGTTCTATCAGTGCTCCATTTCCTGGAAACTGGTTCTTTCCAAGTGACAGTGGGTTTGCCAGCAGGAATGTCACAGCCAATGTTCTCAATCGTGCTGGCAGGAGTCTTGTCTGCCCTTATCAAACACATGTGCAGCTACATTGCTTTCACCCAGGTGGAGGATTTGGCCACTGTGAAGGCAGAGTTTTATGCAATGGGACATATTCCCAATTTAATTGGGGAGATTGACGGAACACATATTGCGTTTGTCCCCCTTGACAAAATCAACAGGTGTTCAGGAATCGGCAGAGTTTCCACTCCATGAATGGGCAAATGGTGTACCTAGCAGACTAGGATATCTCCCACGTCAATGCTAAGTATCCTGGGTTGGTGCATGATGCCTTTGTCCTAAGGAATAGCAGCATCCCAAATGTGAATGTCCTGGGAACAGAGGTGTGGACACGCTGGGTGGGTACTTTGGTGTTGGTTCCTGATGGGGGAGGCTCTGTGGTGGTCTGTGAGTGGGTTTGGGTGACCGGCTGTCCAGTGGTCCCTGATGGGCCAGGTAGGTCATCTAGATCCTGAAGTCCAGAGTTACTGTCATCACTGTTGGCCTTTTCTGTTGGGGGATGGGATAGTGGTGGCACCTGCTCTCCAGTGACATTAGCTGGGGTACCTGTGGGGATGTAAATGATGTATTATGCTTCAAGTGTATCACATTTGTACTTCTGTAGATTCCCCTCTATGGTTGTTGTTACCCTGCCAGCTTTTGCTTGTGTGTTTTGGTGTATTGTGGAAATGTTAGTTTCCCTATGCTGTGCATGCTTTGGTGATGAGTTTCCATGCAGGGCTGGGATGGGTGTCCATGCATTGGTACAGCACGCAGGGCCTGGCATTGGGATAAGTGAGATGTGTTGGTGGAGTGTGTGGGATGTGGTGGAGTAATGGGAGTGAGCGTGAGGGTGTGTGATGACATGCAGGTGTGGGGGGTGATATTTGTTAAAAGTTGACTGTGAGTTGTGGGGGAGGAGGTGGGGGTCCACTGCCAGTCCTCTGTGTGGCGAGCTGGTGTCTTGCTGCTATGGAATGTACCTTCCCCTGTAGGTCATTCCACCTGTTCTTGATGTTGTCCCTTGTTCTTGTATGCTGACCCACGGTGTTCATCCTGTCCACGATTCTCCGCCATAGCTCCATCTTCCCTGCTATTGATATCTGCTGCACCTGTGCTCCAAAGAGCTGTGGCTCTACCCTGATGATTTCCTCCACCATGACCTGTAACTCCTCCTCAGTGAAACGGGGATGCCTTTGTGGTGCCATGGTTGTTGTGTGATGTGTGTTGGTGAGGGTGTGTTGGGTAATGTGGTGGGGTGTGTGATGTGGAGTGCATGAGGAGTGTATGGGTGCAAGAGGTGTGTGTGTCTAGTTGTCTCTGTGCTCTTCCTCTCAGTCTCCTGGTGGCAATAGTTGTTGGTAAAGGGTTGTGGGTAATGTGGGTGTGTGTTTTATAGTGGTGTGGGTATGTGGGTGTGATGTGTGTATGGTTGTCAGCTGTGAATTTTTGGTATAGGCCAATGTGGTGTTGTTTTGTATGTGGGTGTCCATTGTGTGCATGGCAGTATGTACCGCCCATGGTTTATGGCCGTTGAATGTCTGCCGTGGTGATTCATGGGTCATAATATGATGGGCGTTGTTCTGATGACGTAACGGTGTGGGTTTTTGGACCGCCAGTTCCTCACTGACCTTTGGGGTGGTGGATCTGTGTATGTGGCTGTTTTCTGTTGGATTGGTGTTGGTGTGATAATATGGTGAGCGTATATTCACCAGCGTGGCGGTCAGCAGGTTTTACCCCCAATGTCAAAATGAGGGCCATAATGTCTGAAACTGTCCTCGGGACACAGTTTTTGGGGTGACTAGCTGCTCTTCCTCTCAGTCTCCTGGTGGCAATAGTTGTTGGTAAAGGGTTGTGGGTAATGTGGGTGTGTGTTTTATAGTGGTGTGGGTATGTGGGTGTGATGTGTGTATAGTTGTCAGCTGTGAATTTTTGGTATAGGCCAATGTGGTGTTGTTTTGTATGTGGGTGTCCATTGTGTGCATGGCAGTATGTACCGCCCATGGTTTATGGCCGTTGAATGTCTGCTGTGGTGATTCATGGGTCATAATATGATGGGCGTTGTTCTGTTGGCGTAACGGTGTGGGTTTTTGGACCGCCAGTTCCTCACTGACCTTTGGGGTGGTGGATCTGTGTATGTGGCTGTTTTCTGTTCGATTGGTGTTGGGTTGTAAAATGGCCAGCAATATTAGGCAATCAGGTCACTATGATAAATATTTACAACATATTTTCTGATCTCCTGGAGCCTTATGCAGAAAATAAACCTAGTGACATTCCTATTACGGCTATCCACCATTCATTGAGCACAATGTTAAGACCTGTCCTGACCAAACAGCTACAGAATAAGCACAAAAAGGAGAAGGCCCAAACCACCTCTAATAGTCCATGGTATACTATCAGATGTAGAGAGAGGAAAAGAGTACTGGTAGAGGCACTAAAGCAAAAAAATCAATTAGCCGTACAGCAGGCAAGGGCCAGTTATAAGAAAACGCTGGCTACTGCCCAACGCAACTGGGAGGACCAAAAATGGCAAGACCTGCTGGTAGCAGCAAAAAGCAATGATGCAAGGACCTTCTGGAAAATAGTTACCCATGGTAGCAAAGAGGGGATATTTACTACAGACCATCACATAGACCCCAAAACATGGGTTAACTACTTTACACATCTTTACTCTGACCCCCCCACCTTCGATTTTTATCCCTCAAGACATAAAACCCCAGTTACTTGGGGTATTTTACCCGAGTTACAGTTTAGTCTGGAGGAGACGGTGATTGCCATTGAAGCAATCAAGCCAGGAAAAGCCCCCGGTTTGGATAAGATTCCGGGGGATATGTTCAAACATAGCATGGAAATCTGGGCACCTTATCTAAACCTTCTAAGTAACGCCATAGCAAGGGGAGGCCTAATGCCCGAGACATGGACAGGGGCAGAAATAATCCCAATCCACAAAAAAGGATCCAGGGAAGACCCAGGGAATTATAGACCAATTAGCCTCATAGACGTCACACAAAAAATGTATGCTAGACAGATCCTGAATAGAATCAATACCTGGATAGAAGAGAACAGCATAATGTCTATATACCAAGCAGGCTTTAGACTACAGACCAGTACAGTCGACCAGGCCTTTAGGCTATTGACAATAATATGGAAATACACTAGACTAAAGAAAGGCCACCTGTATATTGCGTTTGTGGACCTGCGCGCAGCTTTTGATCTGGTGCCGAGAGACTCCTTATGGGCAGCATTAGGAAAACAGGGCATGCCAGGGAACCTCCTGGGCCAGCTGGAGAGGCTACATGAAAATACATTCGCAAAGGTCCGGTGGGGGCCAAAAGGAGAGCTGACAGACCCAATACCTATCAAGAGGGGGGTGAGACAGGGCTGTGTGCTCGCCCCAACACTTTTCTCATTATACATCAATGATCTGGTTCATCATCTGAAACAAAGTAACCACGACTCACCAAGACTGAATGATGATCCAGTCCCCGCCCTCCTTTTTGCAGATGACACCATCCTCTTGTCTCAAACTCCAATGGGCCTGCAAACTCTACTAGATAAATTCAGTGAGTATTGCAGCTTGAAGGGGTTAGAAATAAATGCAAACAAGACTAAATACTTAACTGTTAACCCCCACAAAGCGCTCAAGAGAAACATTTGGATTAGAGGGCAGGTACTGGAACGAGTTAAAAATTTCAACTACCTAGGGATACTGCTTGATGCCAAATTGTCATGGGCGCCGCACATCAACAAAGCTGCTATCTCCTTATCTCATAGCTCCATGGCAATTAGTAAAAATTACAAATGTTCAAGGTCGAGCACTGTGTCACCAGTATTCGAGATCTATAGGTGCAAAGCACAGGCCGCTGCTCTGTATGGCGCAGAACTCTGGGGATTCACAAAACTAACTCCATTGGCCACTCAGGAAAATAACTTCATGAGGGGGGTACTGGGCCTCCCTCCATCCACTCCGTTGATTCCCTTAGCCTATGACACTAATATGAAACAAATAGGCAAATTGGCAGCCCTGAGGCCCCTGCTCTATTGGTGTAGACTTTGGACAACCCCTGAACTGATCCAATACAGGCAAGCATTAATTGAGATCATGGGCTTGGACAAGACTATTTCCCTCCCGTGGCTTCATTATATCAGGCAAAGCTTTTACAATTTAGGGCTGAAATTCTATTGGGATGAACCGCATATACTCACAACCCAATCAAAGATCCGACTAAAGCAAGTATTTTGGGACTTCATCTTTAATAGCCCTTTTCATAGCAAAGATTCAGGTAGACTAACCTTAAGTTTTCTGGATTCTAAACCATTACCGAGCGCTGAGGAATGGATCGATACTATTGAACCTAGACGAGCAAAAGTTTTATTTATGAAGTATCGATATGGGATTCTCCAGGTCAAGGCTTTTACCGTTAAATGGGGCCTCCTGAATGGGAGTAATCATGAGGCGACCTGCGAGCTATGTAATATGGAGACACCAGAAACGACGGATC
This sequence comes from Pleurodeles waltl, assembly GCF_031143425.1. Classification (NCBI taxonomy): domain Eukaryota; kingdom Metazoa; phylum Chordata; class Amphibia; order Caudata; family Salamandridae; genus Pleurodeles; species Pleurodeles waltl. The sequence goes on from NC_090440.1 coordinate 1,504,891,674, forward strand.
ATGTCCTTTTAAATTGCATTGCCTACGATAAACTAAGGAAGAAATGGATCCGACCCATCTGCAGGGACGCTGGAATCAGGAACCACAATGAAGCTGCCAGATTCTTGAGATCCAGCTCGACACCATATGTTGTTTTTGGTCTAAGCCGATTCTTAATAGCAATTTCATTCATCAGAGACAAGGCGGGCCTGAGGTTGTAGGCGCTTTAATTCAGGCAAAACTCCCAAACTTAACCTATGGTCCTGAAATCGATAATTGGGAGTCACCCTCTGCAATTCAATGGCCTTGGGACCTACAATCAGCCAAGGATATATCTAGCCCAGGGGACATTGTCTATGCCCGGGAGGACCGTAGTTACTGGGAGGTTGATTAAGTTACCTAGAATGGTCATTGTCACCTATGAAACTTGCTCCTGGATTCTGATATTTATCTACTTTTATCCCAAAAAATCTCCTCTTAGTTAGGCAAACAAGTGCCTGATGGCACGGGAGGTAAATTTTATGGGTCCTACAAATGAAATACTGTAATCGACTTTTATCTATTGTTTTTAAGACCAACATCAGATAACTTGTCTCTAGTAGTTAAGTGAATATTAGCTGCTACTAGAACAATGTGCCTTTTTGTATTACTTGATTGCATATGACCTCTAAGTAATATAGGCACGCAAGAAAGAAAGGAAACGTTGGGCCCTAGGGATTGTTAATCATTTCTTAAAAATTAAGTCAAATAACCCCTCACGTGATGATGGTATCTATACTGCTAAGATTGTAGAGGCAACTTGAACCTACTAGAGGCAAATAATCATTCAAAAGCATATATCCTATTTTCATAATGGTCACTTTTTGAGCTAGTCCATAGTTAATGCTACTACTACTGAGATACCAATTTTTAACTGTCTTTTGTATAAAGGTTTATATTTTAGGGGAATTTTATAAAATTTTATAATATTTATATGGTGATTTGCATGATGATGTGTACTGTATATTTTATAGTGTTTTATGGATTAATTGTTGATTTTTAACAACATCTATACCCATAACTTGCCTATTTGCACTGTATGGCCCTGAGGGAGCCCTGGTCTCGATCTGTTTTTAGTGCTTTTTTTTTTTTTCTTCTCTCTTTTTTTTGTCCTTTGTCTTTTTTCTTTCTTTTAAAAAGTGTTTTTGTTCCTTTTAGAAATGTAAGAATTTTGCCAGTATGCTTTTATGGTATTGTTTTACCGAAATAAAGCTGGAAATTGAAATTGAAAAAAATTGATAATATGGTGAGCGTATATTCACCAGCGTGGCGGTCAGCAGGTTTTACCCCCAATGTCAAAATGAGGGCCATAATGTCTGAAACTGTCCTCGGGACACAGTTTTGGGGGTGACTAGCTGCCGGAGATGTTGAAGCAACAAGACTGGGAGGAGTAGATGTGGTAAGGGTGAAGCTTACTGGTGTCATCTGACTAGGTTGCCTGGATGAGCCAGAAGAGTCCGCAATATCCACACACCCAGGAATAGTATCCTCACTGATGGCTTCATCCATGGGGGTAGTTACAGTGTCTTCAGTGGTCTTGGTATTTGCAGTGGCAGCTAGACCTGTTGGTTTGAGAGATACACTGTTAAAGGCTGTTTTGTGACACCTACTTCCAATAGTTAACAGTGACCTCTGGCTAAGGCAACGTAAACTTTGGATTTGCAGATTTCCCTTATGTGACAGGTACACATCAGTTTTACTGACCTGACATTTGAGTAAGGTAAGAATTCCATTTCAGTCAACTAGCTTCAGAATATCTGAGTTTTTTAGTACTTGTAAAGATGCTCATAGATTTATTTATTGCCAGCATTGCAGGTTAAACAGTAGCTGGGAAGGATATGGTTTAAATCATTTTAAGACCTAGTTGACTGTTGTGCAGGCAGACCCAGAACCTTGTTGTATATGTCATGTGGTCAGTGCATTGTGAATGTGTTTGATGCTAATACCATTCATATGACACATCTTGGGGCCTTTGATCTGTCTCAGATTTATTGTGCACACAGGTTGAGCTGTCCTTCGTGTCCACAATATTTTCATCTCTGCATAGCTGCTCAAGATGGATATAGGTAGTAACCACATTACAGGGTGTAGCATGATCTGTATATTGGTCCCACCCAGGTGGGTAAACTTCATTTGTAAGATTACGGACAGATACACAATGTCATATGGACACTGGCATGGTTATTGGACTTATAGGGACTGGCCCTCCTGGGATCTACAGTCATGTTACTCCAAGTACTGCACACACTGTAAATATGCCATCCTCTCAGGTGGGTACAGTTCAATTGCTGAGTATAGGGAGAATGGTAATTGCCGAAGAGGACACTGTTGTAGCTGAGTGTAGTCACATTACCAGTGCTTTCTGGCCTTTGCATTCCTGTCAGTGCCTATCCTACCCACACTATACTGATGCCATCCTCTCTGGGGTGTACGTCCCACTGGGGAGTTGACAAACAAGGTAATTGTGAGTAGGATACACTGTTGTGGTTTTTGTAATAGTGGAAGAGTGCCTGCTAGGAATTGTAGTGCTGTCAATCTCTGTACTACACACTCTATACAGAGATGTTGTTCCCCAGGTGAGTCTAGTTCACATGTTGGAGGCCAGACAGGGGTTTATGGACAGGTGGACACTAGGCTGTTGAATGGGGTGACAGTAAAATTATCAAAAGGTGATCAGTGAGCATGCATGACAATATATGTTGGTAATATTTATGTGTTGTGACTTACCCGACTCCACTTCCCCAGGTATTCCTGTCAAGCCCTCAGGACGCAGGATGGCGAAGACCTTCTTCCCCCATGATGTGAGTTGTGAGGGACCACCACCAGTCTTCTGGACATGCAGCTGCTGCCTGGATGCCATGAAACAGACCACACCCTGAGGTCATTCCACCTCTTCCTGATGTTATCCCTTGTGCGCGGGGTGGAGCCTACAGCATTTACTCTGTCAACTATCATTTGCACATATCCATTTTTCTTGCAATAGTGGTGTGCTGGACTTGGGCTCCAAATAGATGTGGCTCTACTCTAATGATTTCATCCACCATGAGTAGAGAAGTGCAAATGGATGTGATAGGAGTGTGTTGAGGGTGTTTGATATGTGCTCAGTGAAAGTTGGAGGGGTGCCTATTCTATGGTTTTCTCTTTGATAATGCGCTCAGGCTACTGTGTATTGCTTTATAGATGCAAATGACTGTGGTGTTTCAAGGAGTGTGCTTTATGGTGTCCCTTGCAGGTGTGTCAGGTGTGGCAATGTGTGTCACCTGTGTTGTTTTCAAATCCATCCAATGCGGTGTGGTGTTTTACTTTGTTGACCACGAACCACTGTGGTTCAGACCACCATTGGCTAACCGCTACAGCAACTTTGTTCTTGTAATGTTTCGGTGGTTAGTTGACGAGCTGTCGGTGCTTGTGGTCGGACCGCCCATTCCCTGCCCTACAAAGTACTGGTAGTGTAGGTTTTATGGCTGGCTTTTGTCAGTCCTACCTGTGTAACTCGTAATACGGCAGTCTGTATATGCTCCAACATGGCAGTCTTTTGGTGGCTGAAACTATGTCGGTCAGGTGGACCAACCGCCGCACTCTTAATTAGGCCTTTGTCCCTGTCTATTGATAGTTCAGCAGGATTGCTAACCCTATGCTTAAAAACTTTGCTAGATAAACAGACATTTGAGAAGAGCAAATTTAGAATTTCTCTAGTGTTGCAGGGTGCTCATTACTGGAGCTGCTCTCCACCTAAACTTGAGAAGTACGCAGAGTTTTTTTTTTATTTGCCTATATGTGTGGTGTTGCTTGACGAATCTTCACAAAACATTGCAAAAACATTTGCCAGTCCAATCAGCTACTGTCTGGAAAGTTTTAGGCTGATCAATCTGGGGGGAAGGGGGCAAGAAAAAGCTGGGCCCCAAAGCACATTTTCTCCATTGATTTTTCCATTGGGATTTTGAAACAGCTATAGTGCAAAAACTACTGGCCAAAATTACACAATATTTGCCCCCCCATGGTGGGACCACCAGTGCCGCAGGGAAGACGCTGTCATCATGCCGGCACAACTCTCCCATTGTATTATATGGTCCTACTGGGTTGACTGGTGGGTGCATTCTATTATGGCATTCCCACTGGGCTGACCCGTGGGACATTTTTACAGTATTTGTCTCAGCTTCCTTAAGGGAGCCAAGGCCAATACCCGAGCACACCACCACCCTTGGAATGCTCACTGTCTGCAAAGCTGAAAGTGCATCTTCAGAGGGCGCTTGGCAGTGAGACCATCATGGAAAGACTAGCGGAAAGTGGATTTCTGATCAGCATGGCAGTGCTGAGTTCAGTGCCACCATGGTTGACTTCAAATCCGACCAACGTCAGCATGTTGGGAACATTGTTCCTGCTGGGTATGGTGGTCTTGAGGCGGAGTTGTAATGTGGTGGTTGAAACGTCTGGAGTGCGCCGGCCTTATAATGAGGCCCTATGTCTCTAAATTGTTGTGGAGTTTCTCTTGTGCATGTTTTCCCTTTATTGGTGTTTGTGTGCTACATAAACAGGTTGCTTCTAAGTAAAGCCTGCCTGCCATTTGTGCCAAACTACCAGACAAATAAGCACAGATTAATTTAGTGACATGTGGTTCAACATGACAGGAATTGTCGCTGTTGCTTGAGCATAGTAACACCCTTCCCAGCTAAAACCCCAATTTCTCACACTGTAATTCTGCAACTGATAATACTTAAGCAGCCTTGAAAGAGCCCCAGGATTGCGTGCCATGGAGGGATGAAAGAAGTGTTGGCTAGCCTAATTTCTTTACCACCTTGCGATCAAATAGAGGATTCTGTTTTAAACGGCATTAAAATAAATGTATGGTAAACATATGTGATGATTATTACATAATCTTTTACCACTGCCTTACTTAAGGAATATCAGACCACATTGTAATCATTATTATTGAGAAAGAAGGAAAGACAGAATAAAAAAAGAAAGAGAGAAAGGAAGAAAGAAAGAAAGAAAGAAAGAAAGAAAGAAAGAAAGAAAGAAAGAAAGAAAGAAAGAAAGAAAGAAAGAAAGAAAGAAAGAAAGAAAGAAAACTAAAACTTTGCACTGGTCTGCCATCTAGGAATAGTAAGAAATGATTGAGTAACTAGAATACTGATTCAAGGCGGTGATGCTGTGAAGCTTGCAGCAGTGATGCCTGATGCTCTGCATAAGAATGTTCTCTCTAGAGCAATGGCAGTTGAGGTGCTGTTATCTAATTACTCAATTAGCACTAGTCTGTAGTTGTAGGTCAGCTGCTATGGGATGGACCTAAAGGAAATATCTCCTAATGTCAGACTTTTCTGGGAGCAGGGTACCACAGAGTGAGCAGTCAAAAATATGTTACTGAGACTACCTGATATCCTAAAATCTAGGGGCTGCCTACCAGTCAGTACCAAACATTGGCAACAAAACCAGCGGCTGATGAGGGCTGATTAACTGCACAATTGTATGTATGCTGTTCTGTATTTGTTGAACCAATATGTGATTGACTGATGAATAACTGAAGAGGGCTAATGAGCAGCCCTTTTTCTCTAAGCAAGATTGTGTATTCTGCTTGAATAAACATGAGGTGGTGAGACATTTAAAGCAGTCTTTTGGTCAGACCTAAAGCACAAAGAAATAGGCAGAGCACAGTGATAAAGAGTGCAGCAGGTCCTTGGGGCACATGCACTGAGATTCTGACTGGTTTCTGCAGGTCTCAGAAGGATAACCATTCCTACTTCTGGTTTTAATATAGAAGTATTGTGCATTAATAACCCTAAGAAGGTGTTTAATTGTTACCTGTGATTTTATTGGCATGAATTGAAGCACACAACGCTCATCTAATATATTTTCTAAGTTTCACCACTCTGTCCTATGAAAAACAAAGTTATTTTATAACCTCCATTGTCTGCCCTCCACAAATCAATTTGAACAAAATTATGTTTTATGACTGTCTTCTCTTCCGAAGCCATGCAACACCATAGGCAAACCTTCCTCTTTGACCATTGCTAGCGGCAGGTAGCCAGGGCCAAATGGTGCACTCTGAATTTACAAAAGTGAGCATGCACGCTTCTTGGCCATTCATTGAGTGCAAATGAGGCCTCTACAGTGGCCCCTTAGGTACTTCAGTGGAGTTTGCTGCTCTGAGTGTGACTTCTGTTGCTTAGGAAATGGCACTGAGCTACCATCAAGAGTAAGAGCTGATATGACCCAAGTAAGAAGTGGTCATGGAAGAATTTTTAGACTCGGGGTGCTGTCATCAATGTTGCATCCCTGAACTCAATGGGATTCTGAAAATCAGAGCATCACATAAAAAACAACTATCCCACATGAGAAACATCCAATTAATAGGGGAGTGGTAACACTGTAGTGTGCATTTAGGAGCACACTGTCAGAAATACTTTTTTGAAACTTGGTGTGAATGTACACTTTGATTTAAAGACAACATACTTTCCAATGAAATGACTACTAAATTTGTACACACATGCAACTTTACTATGGAGAAAACTCTATACCACACAAACATTAATGTATGGAAATTGAGCTTTAGTGAACATTTGTCCCTTGTTCACCTCCAAGTAAGGATTCTTAATTTGTTTTGATCCTATTAAAATCTTTATTTCCACCACACTTAAAAATTAGAAAAAATGCTTAATTTGTGCTTTCCTTAATGTTTATTTTGTAATATTTGTACAGTTCATTTATAGGTAAACTTTGTTTTTGTTAGAAGAAAACAACATCAGACTGCATTTTCATTCAGACCAAAATCCTCATACTTTACTGTAAGAGAAATAAAAGTATACACTAGTCTCCCTGTTGAAAAAATAAGCAGCAATGTGTACGAAGTCTAGACTGACATTTGACCTCTGTTTTAGAACATACAGCAAACAGAACAAGAAAAATAAAATATAGAATCATCTTTAATGCATAATCACCTTCACAACTCTTAAATGATTCTTCTAAGAGTGCTACAACATTCCCAAACCTCTACTTCCAGCACCTATGCTAGTAGGTACCCTCACATGGACCGAGGGGCTGTTGATGTTGGACACCCCATCCACTACTGAGTCCAGGTGCATTGCACCAGCTGCACCATGGGTAGCTACTGCCCTGTTCATACTCACTGTGCCTTGTTTGCATGAGCTGTATTTTTCCACTACTGATATCAGAACCTTGAACTGCAGTGCATGAGGTGATATTTTCCCCCTCCTTGTCGGTCTAATTTTTTTCACTCTTTGCTCTCCATGTTCCTCTCCCAGTTGTTATGTTCCTTATTTAAAATGTTGACTCCCTGCACTTGATGGCCTCAACAAAATCCCATCCTCTGCCAGCCAATCTAAGACGGAACAAAGGGGTAGTCAGAATGTTTCACTCAATACCATATTCAGTGTAGCAGCATTCACATTGGTGGTGTTAGTGAAAAACATTGCCATACAAACTATTTGAACAAAATAGAGACAACTTTTTTTTACACTAAGGCAGCATTGAAGTGGCATTTTCCTATGCCATATTTACAAAGTGGCACACTGTATGCATTGTACCGCTTTGTAAACCCTTGTGCCACATTATGTCTGCGCCAGGCATAATGTATGCTAGGGGACGTTCCCCCATTGGGGAGGCTGAAAGAATGGTGCAAGGAAATCCAAGAGATGTTCTTGTGCCATTGTTTTTGGCACATATAATGCCTGCTCAGCGCAGGCGTTAAATGGGGGCATACCATTATCTATAATTGACCCCCTATGTACTCTGCAGGCATAGTGCCAAAATGTTGGCTCTACTTCTGCGGAGTACATCAATAGCATAAAAAAATGACGCTTTTGCCCCCTAACTTGCACCATGGTGTGCCACATTTTAAATACGGCGTACACACAGTGGCAGTGGTGGGGGGGGCTCTAAGAGGAGTAAGGAAAGTGACACAGCACTAGGTGTAGCGCCACTTTTCTTAAATCTGCCCCTCAGTTTGCTAGATAAATGAAGCACTGCAGATGGTAAGAATGGTAAACTACGCTGCTCATTATTGATATCTTCTATTCGGTCCAATTAGAAAGCAAGCTTTGGCATGGCTGATAGCTCTGGCCTTGGCAAGCTGATAGAATATCTTTTTGGTGTTTTTTTTATTGCAAGCAAATTCCACAAAAATAAATCATTCTGTACCCTAAATTGGTTGTTTTTATGACTGAAAGACAAATTTACTGTTACATTTTATTGTGAAAGAACGGTAGAGGTACTTCCACTTTGACAAATTTACTTAGAACATGCAGTGAAAACCTATTTAGTTTTAAATCAAATCTTAGGAAAGTATGATTCTCATAGGCACAAAGGAAAAGTGTTCTGTGAATTACTATAAATGGAAGAAATATTTTGAACACAAGTATGACTAGATAAAAAAGAAACATATGAATGGTGAGACTAAAAAGTTACATGGTTGATTATATATAAACTATAACTTTATAGTAATACCTTACATTTCTAATTTAAGTACCACTTTCATATGATTATAACTCAAACACCTACATACACAGCATGGTGAACACGGTTGCCACAGTAGAGTGGTGCAGAGTGGAGTGGTATAAAGAGAAATAGCATGGAGAGGAATAGCATAGAGTGGAGTGGCATAGAGTAGAGTGGGGTAGAGTGGAGTGCTATACAGTAGAATTGTGTAGAGTGGAGTGGCATACAGTGGAATAGAGTGGAGTGGTATAGAGAGAAATAGCAAGGAGAGGAATGGCGTAGAGTTGAGTGGCATAGAGTAGGGTGGCATAGAGTAGGGTGGCGTAGAGTGGAGTGCTATAGAGTAGAATTGTGTAGAGTGTAGTGGCATAAAGTGGAATAGAGTATAGTGGTGTAGAGAGGAATAGAGTAGTAGAGAGTGGCATACGTGAAAGGGCGTTGAGTGGAGTAGCATAGAGTGAAGTGGCATAGAGTTGAGTGACATAGAGTGAAGTGGCATACAGTGGGTAACATAGAGTGGAGTGGCATATAGTGGAATGGCATAGAGTGGAATGGAGTACAGTGAAGAGGCTTCCAATCGAGTTGTGAAGAGTTTAATAACATAGAGAGAATTGGCATTCAGTGTCACAGAGTCGAGTTGTGTACAGTGTTGTGGCATTGAGTGGAGTGGCATACAGTAAAGTGGAGAAGAGAAGAGTAGGTTAGAGTGGAATGTTTTGAAGTGGAGTGGTGGAGAGTGGAGTGGCATAGAGTGGTGAATAGAGTGGAATAACATAGAGTAGAGTGCCATAGAGTGGAGTGACATGCAGTAGAGTGATATAGGGCCTGATTACAACTTTGGCAGATATACCACCCGCCGTATTATGAGTCCATTATATCCTATGGAACTCGTAATACCGTGGGCAGGATATCCGTCACATTTGGGACGGATTAACACCCTCTGCCAAAGTTGTAATCAGGCCCATAGAGTGGAATGGTCTAGAATGGTGTAGAGTGAAGTGGTGTACAGAGGAACTCTGTACGGTGGAGTAGTATAAAGTGGAGTTGTGTACAGTGGAGTGATGTACAGTGCAATAGCATACAATTGAGTGGTGTAAAGTGGAGTGGAGTAGAGTGAAATAGTGTAGACTGGAATAGAACAGAGTGGAGTGACAATGAGTTGAATACTGTACACTGGACCGACATACAGTGGAGGGGCATATAGTGGCGTGGAATAGTGTGGAGTGGCATACAATGGAATATCATAGAGTGGAGTAGCATAGAGTAGAGTTGTATACTGTGAATGGCATAGAGTGGAGTGGTGTAGACTGGAGTAGTGTACATGTGTGTGGCCTACAGTGGCATAGCGTACAGCTGAGTGATATAGAGTGGGGTGGTACACAGTGCCATACCACACAGTGAAGTGGCATATAGTGGAGTTGGTCAGAGTGTAGTGACATACAGTGGAATACCGTATAATGGACTGGCTGAAAGTGGATCTGCGTAAAGTGGAGTGGCATAGAGTAAAGTAATGTAGAGTGGAGTGGCATACAGTGGAATATCATACAGTGGAATGGCATATACTGAAGTGGCTTACAGTGGAATACTGTAGAGCGGAAAGGTGTTTAGTGGAATAGCATAGAGTAGAGTGACATAGCATGCAGTGGTGAAGAGTGGAGCAGCATAGAGTGCAACAGCATAGAGTTGTTGTAGAGTGGAATTGCATACAGTGGCATGGTGTAGAGCAGAGTGACAGAGAGTAAAATAGCATAAAATGGAGTAGAGTAGGGTATAGTTGCAAAGTGTGGAGTGGCATGGAGTGGAGTGGAGTACAGTGCAATAGTGTATATCAGTGGAATGGTGCACAGTGAAGTGGCAGAGAGTGGAGTGGCATGGAGTGGAGTTACGTTCAGTGTAATACCACAGAGCGGGTTGGCATAGAGTAAAGTTTTCTACATTGGAATACCATAGAGTTGAGTGGCGTAAGTGGAGTTGGGTAGAGTGGAGTGATGCCGAGTGAAATGCTATACAGTTCAATAGCATTTAGTCGAGTGGCATAGACTGTTTTGGCATACAACATGTCGTAAAAAAGTGTAATGGTGTAGAATGCAGTGGTGTGTCTGCCTTTAGAAATCTAAAAAGCTATTTTGTTGTTTTTTCTACACTTTGGGCCTTATTACGAGTCTGGCAGTACACGGATCACCAGACATGTGGTGGGGGTTACACTGCCGTACTCCAGGCCAGACTTGTGGTCAATCACCGCGGTGCTGAGCTCAGCACCTCTGTGCTTATCATGATTGTGTTTCCACCAGCCTTTCAATGGCAGGGACCCAGCCATGGAAAAGCTGGTGGAAATCCAGCCCTGGGTGCCAAAGAGGGGCCACTGCACTGCCTATACCTGTGGAATGGGCAGTGCAGGGACTACCCTGCCCAGCTCTCTCAGAATGGACACTGTCTGCTTCGGCAGACAGTGTGTATTCGAGGCCCTCTGTGTGACAGCATTGGCTTCAGCTCCAGTAGGAGCTGAGGCCCATGCCTCTATATGGTTTCCATTGTGCCAACTGGCGTAAACCCCCTTTTTCTGAGGTTTGCGCTTGGCAGCCCAGTAGAAATCTTCTAATTGGGCTGTGGAGGGTGGGAGGAGGGTTGGGGGCAGGGAAACTGCCAACTCTGCACCGGTCTCCTCTCCACAGGGCTGGCTTGCGATGGTTGGCCGAATAACTTCGAAATGAGGCCCTTTCTCTGTGTTTTGGGTCTTAGATTTAGGTAAGTAAAAGGTTTTATTGCTTTCCCCACTTATTACCACTTTATTAAAGGGTTAATAGGTAAGGAAATGCATTTTTATTTTTATATATATGTTTAAAACATCTACTGCACTACTACTTAGAAAGTACTGTGGTAGTTAAATAAAAAAAACAGACGACTATCTAAAAAATAAAAAATACAATGTAGTATGATATATTATTGAAATATAGTGTAGCTGTATTGTCGCACCGCCGGGGCCGGCGGTTTCCCACCGTTTTAGCCCCGGCGGTGATAATCCGCCAGGGCAGCGCTGCAAGCAGTGCTGCCCTGGGGATTATGACTTCCCTACCGCCGGCCTGTTTCTGGCAGTTTGCACCGCCAGGAAGAGGCTGGTGGTAAGGGGAGTCCTAGGGCCCCTGGGGGCCCCTGCACTGCCCATGCCACTGGCATGGGCAGTGCAGGGGCCCTGTGCAGCGTTTTGCTGTCTGCATAGCAGACAGTGAAAAGCGCGACGGGTGCAACTGCACCCGTCGCACAGCCGCAACATCGGCGGCTCCATTAGGAGCCGGCTCCTATGTTGCGGCCGCATCCCCGCTGGGCCGGCGGGCGTAAAATAGGTTTGCGGCCGCTGGCCCAGCGGGGATATTGTAATGGGCACCACGGGAGTGCGGCCGCATTGGCGGCCGCATGGCGGTTCCAGCTTGGCGGGCGGCGGAAGCCGCCCGCCAATGTCGTAATGACCCCCTAATTGTTTTCATTTTTTTGTTTAAGTAGCGCGTTGGGAAAAATATAATTATTTTCCCATTCCTATCACCTTAATAAACATTATAAACATTATAAATCCTACTACTGTGGTTAAAACAAGATGGCAGCATTTAACTTTTGGAAAGTCAGTTATTAGCCAATCATGTAATGCTTTGCCATCGCCATGTACTACAGTAGTTTTGGAAAATTTTGTGAAACTACTGCTGTATACTGTGGCAAGAGATATAACTAACATTAAGGGGCAGATTTATACTTTTTCATGCAAAACTGCGTTAGCACAGTTTTGCGTGCAATAGTATAGCGCCATTCTAAGACGCCGACCGGGCGCCATATTTATGGAATAGCCCTAGCCGGCGCTAATGCCATCTCAGCGTCCTCTGAAAGGATGCTAGCAGGGCTGGGGAGGCATAGGAGGAACCAGGGCTTGTGTGCTGAATTATGGCGCTACACTGTTTAGAGGCAAAGCCTCTAAGCAGTATAGCACCATTTTCTGGCACACAACCCCCAGGGATATGGCTCCTGTCTTGGTAAAGACAGGAGCCATGCCCACCACCCAAATGACCATGCCCATTGGGGCCAGCACCGTGCAGGGGGGCCCAAGTCAGAGCCCGTGAGCGGTGTTGGTAAAAAAATAAAGTACTTACCCGGACTAACCTGGGATGGGTCCCCCATCCTTAGGTGTCCTCATGGTGTGGGTGAGGGTGTCCCTGGGGCCAGGGAAGGGCACCTGTGGGCAATTTACATGGTCTTCGTCCATGTAAATCTGTCCCCAGTTCCCCTTACGCCAGCCCATACCCAGGCGTTAAAAAATGGTGCTAAGCAAGCTTAGCAACATTATTTAAGGTCCTCCTCCTGTGCGTGATTTTTGCCCGGGATGATAAATAAGGCGCTAGGGCCTTTGAGGCATGGAAATATGGCTACAGGTCCCCTCGTGCCTGCCCAGACCCAGGCGTTAAAAAATGATGCTAAGCAAGCTGAGCGCCATTATTTAAGGCCCCCATCCCCCGTGCTGGATTTTACCACGGGGGATAAATATGGTGCAAAGGCCATATCGTCCTTTTCTGAACGGGAATGCCTACCTTGCATCTCATTAATGCAAGGTAGGTTTTTCCTGTACAGGAAACAAAGTTAACTCCATAATTAGACCTGTCTAGTGCCAAAGTATAAATATGGAGTTAGGTTTGCGCTTGTTGGAAATGGCCTTTCTGCAGGGTCACCCCCAAACTTTTTGCCTTCCTCCTTCTCATTAAATGCTACTAGTGCAGCTCACTAGAAGTATTTAATTTACAGGCCCAGGGCCTGTAAATTAAATGGTACTAGTAAGCTGCAGCACTGGTTGTGCCACCCACATAAGTAGCCACATAACCATGTCTCAGGCCTGCCACTGCAGGGCCTGTGTTTGCAGTTTCGCTGCCACTTCGACTTGGCATTTAAAAGTAATTGCCAAGCCTTTTTCTAAATATAAGTCACCCCTAAGGTAGGCCCTACGTACCCCATAGGACAGGGTGCTATGTAGCTAAAAGTCAGGACATGAACATGTGTGTTCTACATGTCCTATTTGTGTAAAACTCCTAAATTCATTTTACACTGCTGCGAGGCCTACTCCATTCATAGGATAGCATTAGGGCTACCCTCATGTACTGTTTGAGTGGTAGATTCTGATCTGAAAGAAGTAACCAGGTCATATTTAGTATGGCCAGAATGGTAATAGAAAATCCTACTTATTGGTGAAAATGGATTTAATATTGCCATTCTAGAAATGCCACTTAAATCCTTCTTTGCCTTACAATCAATGTCTGGCTAGGTTAGTTGACAGCTCCCTTGTGAATTTCACTCAGACAACCCCAAACACAGGATGCTCTGTCACACTTGCCCACATCTGCATACTGAATGGGTCTTCCTGGGCTGGGAGGGTGGAGGGCCTGACACTTACATGTCAAAGGACAGTGGCCTGCCCTCATACAATGGACTGCCCAATCCCCTACTGGGACCCTGGCAGACAGGATGGAAATTAAAGGGGACCTGTTGCACTTCTAAGCCACACTTTGAAGTCTCCCCCACTTCAAAGGCACATTTTCGTATTTAAGCAGTGTCCCTGACCCTACCAACTCAGACACCTCTGGACAAGATACCACTGGAGAAGAAACCCTGAACCAGAACCTGCAACCTGCCAAGAGGGACTGCCTGGCTGCCCAAAGGACTCACCTGACTGCTTTTCTGCAAAGGACTGCTGCCCTGCTGTTGTCCTGCTGCCTTGCTGTCCTCTGGTTCAGCTAAGACGTGCTCTCCAGGGGCTTGGATAGAGCTTGCCTCCTCTTCCCTGAAATCTCAGGACGAAAAACACTTCATTTCTGCAAAATAACTATGTGTACGGTGAAAATCGACGCACAGCCTGCAAGAAATGACACACAGCGTGCATTGCGGTGAGAAAATCACTGCACACCGAACTGGATTGATGCAGCCTGACTTCCGGAAGAGGAGAACGATGCAGTGTCAGCGCTGCGACCGGAAATTCAACGCACGGCCTACTGGATCGATCCGGAAAGATGCAGCTTGACTTCTTGTGAGAAGAAACTTCCATGCATTGCCCACCGGACCGACGCAACCCCTGTGATTTCATCCTGCATGCCCAGGAATTCAGTGCATCATCCTCGGGGTGTTTCAAAGCCCCGCAACCGGAAGAGGATCCAAGTCTACGTGCTGGAAATCAATGCAAATCCTGCCCTGCGTGAAAACTCAACCACGCATCGTCTGTGTGCACCGGAAAAATCAACGCACACCTCCCTGTTTTCCCTGCAAGTCCTCCTCTGTGGTCCCTTGTGCAGAATTTAACGCAAACCAGGTACTTTCTGCTTGCAAGAGACATTTATTGCTTTTTAAAGACTAAAGACTTCTTTTTTTCATTTCCTACAGTGATAATTCAAAGTCAACTTATCAAATCTTAATTGTTTTGACCTCCATGTAACCAGAAAAATATTATATATTTTACTAAACACTGTGTGGTGTATTTTTGTGTTGGTATACTGTGTTATTGCATGATGCATTGCACAAATACTTTACACATTGCATTCTTAGTTAAGCCTGACTGCTCAGTGCCAAGCTACCAGATGGTGGGCACAGAATAATTTGGATTGTGTGTGACTTACCCTGACTAGAGTGAGGATCCCTGCTTGGACAGGGGTAACCTGACTGCCAACCAAAGACCTAATTTCTAACAGCGTTGAATTAGCGTAAATAAAAATGATGTTAATTCAGCACAAACAGAGTATAAATATGGGCCTTAGTGCCTTATAAGTCCAAAACAGCTGAAACTATTTTCATAAAACTTCAAAAGGATCATTTGCACACCATAATATATATACCTGACAAAGTTCATAATAATACATTCAGCTATTTGGTACTACGTCTGTCTAAACAGTCTAAAAAAGTCAATTGAAAATGTAGTGGGAGGAAAACACGTTTTGGGTCCCCCCTTTTTTTCTTACCCCTATACAAATCACTCCAAAACGTTGCATTGTCCACCAAAGTAAAAAAAAAAAACTATAGGTCTACAAAGGACTGTGAAGATTCCTCGAACGGGGGCAAAGTTATTAGTGAGCAAAGGGGGTGATTCAGACCTTGGCGGACGGCGGAGGCCGTCCGCCAAGGTTCCGCCGCCGAATGACCGCGGCGGCCATTCAGACATTTCCGCTGGGCCGGCGGGCGCTCTCCAAAAGAGCGCCCGCCGGCCCAGCAGAAATGCCCCTGCAACGAGGACGCCGGCTCAGAATTGAGCCGGCGTAGTTGCAGGGGTGCGACGGGTGCAGTTGCACCCGTCGCGTATTTCAGTGTCTGCAAAGCAGACACTGAAATACTTTGCAGGGCCCTCTTACGGGGGCCCCTGCAGTGCCCATGCCATTGGCATGGGCACCGCAGGGGCCCCCAGGGGCCCCGCGGCACCCCCTACCGCCATCCTGTTCATGGCGGGAAACAGGATGGCGGTAGGGGGTGTCTGAATCCCCATGGCGGCGGAGCGCGCTCCGCCGCCATGGAGGATTCAATGGGGCAGCGGTAAACCGGCGGGAGACCGCCGGTTTACCCTTTCTGACCGCGGCTGAACCGCCGCGGTCAGAATGCCCTCAGGAGCACCGCCAGCCTGTTGGCGGTGCTCCCGTGGTCGGTGACCCTGGCAGTCACCGGCCGCCAGGGTCAGAATGACCCCCAAAATGTCCTATCTCTCAGAATCTTAACTATAACAACAGAATGGCCATAGTTTGGTAAAATGTTCAGTTTTAAACTTTAAAAACCACTGCCATGCACAGGGATATTATTGGCCTTGTGTTGCAGGAGCAGGCCACAAGGTCTGGCCCTGGGGAACCCTGGGATTTTTTTTTAATGGGGCCATGTAGCCCCAACCCCAAACCTATTTTGGCCCTGGTGATTCCCTCTCCCAGAGCTCGATATATTATAAAATGGATGGGGCTGCAAAGCCCCCTCTTGAGCCTTATTAGGCCCTGAGGACCCCATCCTTCAGTGCCTCTTTTTAATAAAGGGGAGGGAGAGGCAGCCCCCTTTCCTGAGCATTGGTATGCCTTGGGAACTCATTCCCCAGGGTTGTTTTTAAAAATAAAGGGGGTGATGGCACTGGGCACCCTCCCTGGGCCAGTTTTGGCTTATGGACTCCATCCCTGGGGCCTGACACTTTTGTCTGCAGGGTGGGGCATGTGGCCCCCTCCTCAGGCCAATTCTGACTCTAGAGACAACATCCCCTGGAGCCTGGGAAAATATTCATGGGGGTTGGGTCATCTATCCTCCCCAGGCTGGTTTTGGCTCTGGGACCCATCTAGGGCAATCCCCAAACTATTTTTGGGGGCCACAGGGGAGAGCCCCAAGGCCTCTGTGACCCCGGCTGCCTCTGCGCATCCAGTGGGAGCCGGCATTGCTCCCCCATCAGGAAGCAGCTAATAATGCTGCTCCCTGCGGGTGAGAGAAATATTTGGATCTGTTTACCTGCCTGCATCATCGTGGGCAGAGAAAAAGATCTAAAGTCTGTTCGGAGTGGGTGGGAGCATCTTTTAAGCTCCCACCTGCTGGGAACAGACTTGATGTCTGCACCTGCTTGGTGAGAGATTTGAAATTTTTCCTGCCAAGCGATAACAAACATAGGAATTCCTGCCCACATCAGTACAGCAGGGAAACAGCTATGGGGGTGGGCTTCCCTAGACATAGCATTAGAGCAGACCCTGGGAATGAGGTCACTAAGGCCATTAATGGCTCAGGGAGGGGGAACATTCAGCCCCCTCCCCTTAATATATGTGACGAGGCCCCAGGCGATTTGGTCCCAGAGCTGAAATCAGTCCAGGAAGTGGGGGCTGCATGCCTCCCACCCCCATTACTACATGGCTGGGCCCTGGAGCTGGAGTCACAAGGTCCCAAAAATGTACCAGGAAGGAGGGGCCACATGCACCCTCACCTTTTACTCCACAGCTATGCCCCACATGCCCCTCTCACCCAGATATAGGGGGCCCTTCTCTCAAATGTAGATATTAGTTTCCCCAGCCCGTGGCCCACCCAGAGGGCATGAAAACAAACAAGTTTGGGAGAAAACACTTTTTTTTTATTCTTCATAAATCCATGACAAAAATAAAACAAAAACATTTGTCACCTCAGGTGTGGTTCCTCTGAGACCCCACCACCAGGCCTAGGGGATTAGGGTATGCCTACCCTGTCCCATTGTGTCTTTTGTTTTGCATTGTTTTCTAGGGCTTGGGATATGTAGGGACAGGGAGGCTCTGCAGATTTAAACAGGTCTCAGTTTGAGATTTGCTGGGATCTGTGGAGCATTTCTGTCCCAAGATACAGAATGTTTCTGAGCATTACTTGCTCAAAAACTACGGAACGGATCTACAATAAAACACAGAAAATTTTGTTCAGCAGTTTAGGTTTTAGCTGTGTCTAAAGTTCCTATTGGAAAATGAATGCAGAGAACATGTTTTGAGACCCTCCCCTTTTTTCTTGGTCCCCGCTTGGCAGATCACCCTAAAACTTTTTGTGTGCAAGTTTCATAGAGATTTATCAAATGACGCCAAAATTATTAGCAACATAAAAAATGCATTTCGTATGGAAACATGATTCTAACTATAACTTCCCAATGGAAACCCCCACTGGGTAATCTATTTATATATGTATTTTACACAGACTTCTTTAAGAAGGGCTACATCAAAAAAGTTGAATAGAACTACACCATATTCAGAGGGAAGCTAGATTTTGGTCCACAGTTTGTGCTTTTTATGATTTGGTGTAAAACTGCTCATTTGTTTTTGAGAAATGAAGCTTCAAATTTGAATATGTATCCTGAAAGTTCGGTCTGCGAGAGGCTTGAGAGACTCCTGAGGGAGCGGCAATTTAAAAACAGATATTTCTGATTGGCCCAGGGAGCTTTGGGCCATCTTGCTACTGCAAGATTCAGACTCCTGTGGAACCTTGTGCTCTCACAGGCTGCCAGTGACATCAGAAAAATATTGCTGGCAGCAGTTACTGGATTTGGGGTCTTAGCTCCCTGTCCTGAAGTAATAAATTAAAAGTGATATAAGGGGTCAGGGTAGGGAAATCCAGACCTGCTGGGCCCCATGGGGGCACCAAAAGGGGCTTCCTTTTGAACAAAACAATAAAAATTAGCAAACATTGCTGCAATCCTGTGGGACTACAGCAGCATCAATGGAAACAAACACATTGGTGACTGGGCAGCATTCATTAATTATAGGTCCGGGGATCCCGCACCTTAATGAGTGCCCAGGGGCCTTATCCCCTGCCATCCCTCAGAGGTCAACTTTAATAATTAAGGGGAGGGAGGCTGTCGCAGGCCTCTGGGAACCCAGCCCCAGGGCTGAAATTAGCATATATGGGGAGAGGCTTCTTCATCTTTGATGTCATCAACTATGTTGTTTGCGATGTCTTCAGTGATGTCATAAATTAAGTCATAGAAAATGTCATGAGAGATATTATATGTGAGGTCATAAGCAATACGTGGCTGGACACAACTTGCAGTTAGCTCGGCTACATATAACTGGTGAATTTCTGTGGTTTGCTGAGTTCAAAACATTATTTTGGCATGGATATATTCACACCTAACAATAACCTCTCGTTACCTTTGGTTTTTAAAGTGAATTCCTTGTTTTATTTATGTACAGTACTACTTTATAATACATAAGGATAACCCCAATGTGCACAGCATTTGACCATGCACAGTGGTGGTCTGTTGCCCGGCATGGTCTGCTGTCAGACCCTCCAGCCTACCCCTCGCAATCAAGCAACCCCACATGTCATGGGGTTGACTTCAGGGCCATACATGCAGCCAGGCCCTGTGCCCAACCACCTACAAAGAGCAGACACCCGGCCTGGGGGGAGATCACACACTCCCCTCCCCAAACTACTATTTGCTCGGGGAACTGCATCCCCCAGGGTCAAAATATAAATGATTAGTGAAGGGGACATGTGATCTCCCTCACTGACCCTTAAAAGGCCCCAGGGAAACGATTCCCAAGTGCCAAATACATTAAAATTAGGGGAGAGGCCCTTTGTTTCCTCTCTCACAGCCCAAATGGGATTTGAGGATCCCATCTCAAAGCCATACATTAATTACAGGCAGAGGGTGGAGTATGGCCATCTCTCAAAGCCTAAATAGGCACTGGTCACCCCATCCCCTGGGGCCATATTATAATTAAAGGCAAGAAGGTTCCCCTCCCTGAGCCTTAAGAGGTCCTGGGGACCCTATGCCCTGGAGCCATTTTTTTCTCATATGGGACGGGGACACGTGGCGCGCTCATAGTCCCTTAAGGGGCCCTCCGGACCTCATCCCTTGGGGCCAAATACCTTACTATTTGGGAAGGGGGTAAGTACGTCAATTCTAAGCCCGTATTTGCCTCAGGGACCCATTCCCTGGGGCCATATTTAAATTAAGGGAGATGAGACACATGGCTTCCCTCCAAGAGCCTTAAAAGGCACTGGAAAGCACATCCACTGGGGTGGATTACCATAATTAAGGGGAGAGTGTTGTGCAGCCTCCCTCCCCAAGCCTATTATGGCCCTGAGGACCCTATTCCCTTAGGCTGTCATAAAAAAAAGGATCATGGGCCATGTGGCCTCCCTCCCCAAGCCTTAATAGGGCACAGGGACCCCTTCCCTGGGGCCACAGGTGAGCAGTCTGGTGCCCAGCCAGGGCACCTAAAGGCCACAAATTGAGGGGAGTGCGGGCAGAGAAACAGAAGTCTCATCTCCTGCAGGCTAGGAGCAGACATGTCTTTCCTGCTCACGATAAATTAGACAGGTAAGGCATGTCTGGTCTCTTCAGCTGGAGATTTAAAAAGGCTCCCAACCAACAAAAGCGAACATATGTTTCTATGCTCGCATCAGTGTAGACAGGGAAAATACTTGAGCCAACCCCAGGTAATGGGGTCTCCCAGTGATCTTTCGGCTCACAGAACAGTAGGCCATGTGGCTCCCCCTCATATTGCAATACATTTCAGC
This sequence comes from Pleurodeles waltl, assembly GCF_031143425.1. Classification (NCBI taxonomy): domain Eukaryota; kingdom Metazoa; phylum Chordata; class Amphibia; order Caudata; family Salamandridae; genus Pleurodeles; species Pleurodeles waltl. Next base: position 1,504,912,137 of record NC_090440.1, read on the forward strand.
CCAGGGTATCGAGTCCCCGGGCCAAACGAAGTTTCAAGGGGGGTGTGCATGGTCCCCCTCCTCTTTTACTTGCTAAATGGCCCCAAGGGATGGGGTCCCTGGGGCAAATTAAGGCAGAAAATAGAATCCACACAGCCCCTTCACCTAATTTGTTAAAGGAATCAGCCCTGGGCATGGGGTCACTGGGGACACCAAGCAATCAATGGTCACCCCTCCCCCTATTTAAGGTATCAGGGTCTGGGGGATATGGTCTTCAGGGCCCAAAATGGGCTTTAGGAAGGAGGCCCTACTCACAACCCCTTCCCAAATATTTTTAATTAAAATGGCGGACTGCAATCATCTTTTATTTTTTATCTGTGATTCCATGGGGGTCCCATGGAATCGCTGAGGGGGCCCAAAGCTGCCAAATGGTAGCTTTGGGCCCCCTCTACTCCTCTACTAAGCCTCTGAATCTTGTAATGGCTGTCACATTTTTCTAATGTTGTTGGCAGCTCAGCTGGCACTCATGTCATGAGTGATGTAATTTATGAGGTCATGAGCAGTGCAAGTTATAGGTAGCTCTGCTCACAATGACTGGTGAATTTCTGTTTTTTGTTCAAAATGTTATTGTTGTCACAGACATATTCACTTACCTATATTTTTACTCCGATGAATGAAAACAAAGAGCTTAGGGATTCTATTGAGAGAGAATAATTATAAAAGTTTAGCTATGGTTTTCAACATCCAAATCATGCCCATGTAGATGAGGTAGTACAATAAAAATTATGAACTACTGAATCCTTTCTTTATATCAGGTTTCTCAAATCGGTAGGTAGCAAACTGCAGTTTGCTCTCCAACTACCTTGAATTAGCTCTCCTGTGTGCAACCTAGCCTACTAAATTAAAAGCTTTTGCTTGGTTGAATATATGATCACCAACATTGAAAAGCATGCATAAACATGTATGCATTTTTACAATTAAATAGCTGTTGAAATTCCAAAATAAATTTCAAACTAATATTTGAGCGAAAAATTATGCAGTTCTGGGGAAATTGACTAACAATATTATTACCTTTGTGCCATGGCTGTTATGTATTAACCATGTTGAGGCATTCCACATTGACACCTTTTTTATATTACTGCTGGCAAGCACTCCTGATGAACTGAGATGGTCACTGCTGGTGATTTGCATATGGTGACTACTAATATAATCTTATCTGTTATGGTCATTATTACAATACTAATAACAAAAGTGGCTCGTGAGAATTTTCTTTGAACTTAAGTAGCTTTTTTTAGAGAAAAGGTAGGAGACCTCCACTTTAAGTACTGAAAAAGGGTTTCAATGTCAGGATCTTAGTAAATGGGCCCACCCTTTGAGAGGATGCACACAAAACTATAGGACAACTATCAAATATTTTCCCTATTTAAAAACCCCCAAACAACCAGAGTGTAGAAAATGTATTTTGCCCATTTTCACCCATTTTGCCCATGATTGTTCATGTCTGACTACCAGGTTTTTGGACTTTTACTTTGAGCAAGTCTCACTACCTAAGTCTCACTCACAATAAATTTATGGAAAAATGGCCTGATGGTGCAAAGCTCCACTGTCTGCCTTTTAAGATAAGATCACTGCTAGAGTAAGATGGATGTGAATATATGCGGGCTGAATATGTGAGACTACCATCTTCCACTGCCGATTTTCTGAACATATGTAGCCTGTCCTAAAAGGAACTCTTCAAGTTTTGATATTAACCTTGGGTAGGCCTTATAATGTACATGGACATTCATAATGTAGGTCTGCAGTGCTTACAGTAGGTCTATGGTACTTGAGCAACACAAAGGATGATGGACGGAATGCTGAACAATGCAAACACTCACCCCCAGTCACAGATCTGGGTTTAATCCATCATTCTTTTGCTCACCATGCCACCCCAGTTTGGACCCAGCCATATGCAAATCAGTCTTGACCCTGTTCCTCATGGAAACAGTCCAGCCCGAACTGCCAAGCCAGATTCTCACTGGACCGGAAACAAGCATCCTGGGACCTGTTTCAGTGTTTCACCCTTCATCAGCCAGGCTAGCTTAAATCTGGTGGCACAATGAGCAAGGGACCCATGTCTGGGCATACCCTTCCCACTTGGGGCAGCAAATGCAAAAAGAACAAGTAATGGACGGAATGCTTAACAATGTCAAACATGTAATGGGTTTTGAAGTTTGGTACAGGGTTCCATCAACATGATGGAGCCCTGCACCAAACATTGTTTTCAATAACAAACAAAAAAGCTCCCCATGACATAGGAGTCCTCTCTTGTGGCAAGGAAAGCATTTATCAGTTTTTACTGCCCCTTATCATCAGGTTTTCCTGGCAGTAATGGGGTATTGTAAACGGATCCACAATTCTACCCATCTAAATCAGGTGGGAGAAATTGAAAGTCTGCCTCTGACAGTCCTTTCACCACAGGGCTGTCAGAGGGTTTAAGCATGGTAGAGATGGAGTGGTCTCCGCAATGATAAAACCTATGGCCTAGCCACATTTAAACTGGGTGTGCAGTACACTATTTTGTTGGGAAGGGAGCATCATTGCTGTGCAATGGAGTTAGCTTTCCACCAACATATATATTGGTGCTTTGGGGCCAGATGTATGAAACATTTTTGCATGCGCAAATGGTGCAAATCGCAAAATTCGGCCGTTTGCGAATGCAAAAACGTGGTCTGCGATGCATGAAAGGCATTCACAGACCAAAATTAAGAAATAGCAAAAATTGCGACTTTTTGCGTTGCGACCTGTTTCTGCGAGTCGCATTTTGTGATTTGGTATTTCCAGTAGGAAATTGTGAGGCACAAAATGTGATTCGCAAAATCCAAGTGTCAATTTGATGCATCCAAAAATCGTAAATTGCGAGGTTTCGCAGAATGGCATTTTGCACAGGCAAAATACCACTAAGTGAAACCAGGTGGTAACCAGGTGCAACCTATATAAAGAGGCCCAGACTCTTTTCCACAATGGCTGCACTCTATGTAATGGCGAGGAGGATGAGGATCTTGGCAGGTTTGAGGGAGGAGGCGACAGCAGTGCATTTTCAGAGTGCGCATTAAACTTTTTGACCAGACAGAGGAGGAAATATTTGAGAGGTATAGGTTGAACTCAGCCATGATACTTTATCTGATAGCTGAGCTACAACCCATACTGCAGCGCAGAACACACAGGACTCATAGCATCCCCACCCATGTGCAGGTATTATGCTCCCTCCACCTACTTGCCTCAGGGAGCTATCAAGGGGTCATAGCAGCAGCTGGAGGGGTCTCACAGAGTACCCTCTCTAGATTTTTCAATGCATTTATTAACGCCATGCTGAGCAGGTACATCAGATTCCCCCACACCCCACAGGAAATACAGCAGACAACAATTGTTTTTTTTACCAGATAACACAGTTCCCCCATGTCCTAGGTGCCATAGATGGGGCACATGTTGCAATCTGTCCACCATCAGCCACACAGTATGCGTACCGCAACCTTAAATACCAACATTCAATGAATATGCAGGTGATATGCAATGCCTCTTATATCATAACTGATCTCGTGGCCAGGTACCCAGGGGGCACACATGATTCATACATCTTTCACCATAGCGGCATTCACACAAGACTGCTAGCTGGGGAGTTTGGAGAAGGATATCTACTAGGTATTGACACTCTGTACACTGGCGCATTGATGGCGTGCTGATGTCAGATGGCTCAGTTACTCAATATACCCTCTGTCCCTTCCAGGAGACAGTGCCTACGCAGTGCCCGCCTACATGATGACGCCCTACCTAAATCCTGCAACACCAGCAGAACGGAGATACAATGCAGCACACAGGGCGACCCGCAACGTCGTGGAGCGCACCTTTGGCCTGCTGAAATGTCGCTTCCGGTGCCTCCACAAAAGTGGAGGGGCACTACAGTACAGCCCAGAGACAACATGTAGAATAGTGGCTACTTGTGCAATCTTCCACAATATCGCTACCACCAGGGGCATACCTGTGGAAATATCGGAGCCAGACTCAGATGAGGATGATGATCCCATACCACCCCTACAGCCAGCAGACAGGACCAGGGCAGCAGAGGGAAGGCAAAGGCGTGCTGACATCACACACAACCATTTCAGATGTAAGTATGTAAACACAAATCCACTGACAAATGTACCTGTAGTGAGTAAATTTATTACCTTAAGGTAAGGTAATGTTAGTCCAATGAATACCAACAAAAGTGATTTAAAAAAAAAAACAATTGCAGTTCACTGTAAAGCACTATTCCTTCATAGTGTACTCATTAACCCTCTGGCCACTACAGTCACTTCTTGCGGCCACGCACGCCACTTGAGTGCCCAGTTGCCTCACTGGCACCTCGATTGTCTGCCTCTGGGGCAGTGCTGTGCCTGGCACTGCGCCGTCTGGTGTCCATTGCGGGCACATCTAGGCTGCTGAGGCTGGATGTGTCCTCCGTGTCCCCCAGTCCACGCTCGCTAGGTGTGGCTGACCTGTTTCCCATGATGTTGTCAATCAAATTGGTGATTTGGACTAGTCCTTGAGCCACATCCCTGCTGCTGTGTGCTGCCTCAACCTGTGCAGCCACTACACGACGTGAAATTAGGGAGGTGGAATTAGCCAGCCTATTCACAGAGCGACAAAATCCCCCAAAGATACTCATGAAGCGTCGCTCCTGCCTGCGGTGGCTCACCCTGTCATGGCGCAGCTCCTGATATAGTTTCCTCACAGCAGAAGTGAGCTCCCTTGTGTCCTGTGATGCCTGGACCTGTCCCCCATGCAGCTGTTCAATGTTGGAATTCAGGCACTCCAGCTGGCAATGCAGGCCCCCCATGTTGGCATTATGTTGCTGCATCTGTCTATGTAATGCAGTGATCTTTTTATTCTGCAGGCGCTGCTACTGCAACATAGCCGACTCCAGGCCACCAAAGAAGGAGGTTCCCTCACCTGCCTCATACGCCTGTGCACCTGCATATGTCGGCATCCTGCGGGGTGCTGTGGTCTGCTGCAAACGGGGCTCCTGCGTCTGGGTGCATCTGCCAGTTGGGGATGGTGTTTGCTGCTCATCGGAGTCCTGACTCAATTCTGGCAATGGCAGTGCCCTAGGCCTGCGTCGGAATGGCGCAATGTTCTGAGACCCACTCGTATTGGAGTCTGAAGCAGGATGGGTGTCAGTCTCCCCTAAACTGGCACATGCTGTGGCTGCTGGGCCTGGCCCACCTGCAACGCCAATATGCAGCATGTCAGTTATTTTTGTTACAATTAAGGTCCTACAATGGTAATAAAGGTACAGGTACTTCTCTTCACTGTGTTGTGGGTGTTGTGTTCTTCTGGGTGTCGCTCTGCTTAATTACATTGTGTGTGCTACTTTCAGCTCTGGGTTATGGACTACCACTCAAATAAGGCATTGTTGTGCTGCTTCTAAGATGTGGAATGGACTACTTATCACACTGTTTTACATTACTTGCTAATTCCTAAGTGGCTTTTGTGCATACACATATGGGGTTACATTTCAATATTGCGCTTACCTTTGCTGGTACTTGGTGTGCCGGAGGTGTCAATCTCAGTGACCCCACTGACTGCTTCCGGGAGGAGTGTGGACTCCACTAGGTCTTCTATCGGGGTGGAGGGTGTCTCTGTGGGTGGTCCGCCTCCTGTGCTCCTGGCCTCCTGCAGTGGTCTTGCCACCCTCTCCTTGGCACGGGACCGTAGGTCGTACCACCTCTTCTTTATTTCTTCTACCGAGCGCTGTGCCACTCCAACAGCGCAGATCTTTGTCTGTATTTCTGCCCAGAGTCTCCTTTTCTCACTCTCAGGCACCTGGAGTGAGCTTTTGCCAAACAACCGGTCATGGCTCTGGACCACCTCCTCTGTCAGCACCTCCAGCTCTTGCTCGCTAAATTTCAGCTTACGCTTTCTTTCTCCCTTCTCCTTTCCCTGGGCAGATGTGTCCATGGTTGTTCAGCTGTGCTGCTGCCTTCTCCAGAGACTTGCTCAGTGTGGCTGGGCTTGCTCTCTCTGAGTGCTGGTTTGGGTGTGGCACCTGAAACTGCCTGGGATGACTCACTTCCTGCTTGTGATGTCATTTCTCGCAATTTCTCGCAATTTACGATTTTCAATTACTGAATCGCAATTTGCGAAAATGCTAATTGCGATTTGTTAATTGGGCCCCGCAAACCACAAATAGCGATTTTTAAGAAATCGCTAATTCCGAATCGCAATTATGATACATGGCTAATTGCGACTCGGAAATAGCGATTTCTTAAAAATCGCTATTTGCAATTTGCCAGGCCATTTCTTCATTGATCTGGCCCTTGGTCTTTTTATAGAGTTCAGAATCTCCAATGGGCTAAGCCTAAAGCTGTATCTGATGAACGTCTTTTGACACAAGTTTCTGCAAGATCCTACTGATGACATATATCCAGTGCACACATGAAGGGGCCACAAATACAGCGGAACACATGCTGCACACAGTAGAACCATACTGTCTGAAAAGCCAAGGACCAGTTTTAACTTCGTTCTTCCAGTGACGGTATGTCAAATTTCTTTATCATACATTAAGGACACCGCTGGACGAGTGGTAGTTCCATCACCACTTGGGTTCGAAGTGAGACATCAACTGCAGAGAAATAAAAAATAAAAAAAAAATACCACCAATCAGGAATAACACAAGCCTCCAAAAACACTTGAAAGTAAAGAATGTACAAAAGATGGAATCGTTTGGAAAAAAGTCTGAAACCTGCTAACAAAGCCAGACCCATCAGCTTTAAAAAAGTGTACAACACCTGCAGTGCTAGAAACATTATTGATGTGACTCAAAAGTCCAACAAAACATTTAGGAAAGTTAGTGTTTAAGCACGATTGTATTTCAGATGACGTCTTGCAAGTTGTAATTCAAAGGTTTCATGGGCAGATGTAGGTGTCACCATTTTCAAAAACAATAGTGCTTTCAGCCTTCTCAGCTTGCCAAAATTAAAACTAAAGGTAGGAATGGAAGGCCACAGGCTAGCTACCCTAATCTCATGCACAGGAGTAAAGAGTATGTTAGCTCAGGAGGTCACTATTTGAGTAACTGAAACCACGTAGGGGACACCTGCTCTCATCCCACAACAGCCTTGATCATTTAGTATCAAATAATTTCCACTCAAAAGTAACTGAAAGACTGGGTGATTAAGGAAACTGGTATACCCTTCAAGTAATATGCCAGATTGGCCAGGGGTGCATTACACACTCGATGCAATGTCACCTGTTTATGACTCATGAAGTTCCTTAGAGACATTTCACATTTCTTTCCACTAATAACCTCTTTGTCCCCACTCATACATCTGTAATCTAAGGGTAATTCTCACATTTCAAGAATAAAACTGTCTCCTAAAGTTTTAGATCTGCCTGCTAGAATTTTTTTTTAAGCATGATGTGAATTGAAGTGTTGGGACTGGCAGTGAGGTAACTCCAAGTATTAGCCATACTGCTGATGGTGTTTCAGCTATTGTGAAAGACAACTTCTCTATTTTTTCTATATTAAGCATGGTACATGTAGCATCTCTCTTTGCCATTATTTGTTGTTTATGAGTCAAATTGAAAGGCAAAATCAATTATTTTGTGTTCAAGTACTTTCAGGGCACAAAGTCCAATTTCCAGACTTATAATGTCCAACTCAACTGCATAATAGATCTACGTTGACTTTGACCACATTGTCAAAAAGACTTGTGTTTTTGTATAATATCAATTGCAGAAGATACAATGTTATTTAACATATAAATATGAGCGGACAATGTATTAATTCTATTTCAACAGAAGCCAATGCTTTTTTCAAATAAACCTGATAAATTTGTCTTAAATGAGCAGCAGCTTCCACTTGCGGAAGCTTCCAAATTTAATTGTAAATGGCATAAAGGAATCTTTTAGAAAACAGTCACTTAGGGCCTAACATGAAATACTGCAAATACATATCATAATAGAGGAGAGAGTGGTGCTCTTTTACTGCAGATAGAGTGGAATGTTGCAACCATTGCTGACATAACTTCCCCAGGCTAAAAATAGTGACCCCCGAGTGCTGTGACTGGATATAATGAGGGTCTTATCTTCTTGCTTTACAACCTTGTGAGGAATTTGAAAAACCTTCTTGACAACCATTTGTGTCCAATGGCCACAATGACTTCCTGTTGGGGCCTGAAAGTGTTAAGTTAAATGTGCTGTTCTGTATCATATCATTGAGCTGTTCATCAGTGTAATTTATTAAATGCTAGCAATTTTTCAAATATGCAATTGAGTGAATTCTAGGAACATTCATTTCTTTAACCCCTTCGCTGCCAGGCCTTTTCCCCCTCCTGTGCCGGGCCTTTTTTTGCCTATTTGGGGCAGTTCGCGCTTAGGCCCTCATAACTTTTTGTCCACATAAGCTAACCAAGCCAAATTTGCGTCCTTTTTTTCCAACATCCTAGGGATTCTAGAGGTACCCAGACTTTGTGGGTTCCCTTGAAGGAGGCCAAGAAATTGGCCAAAATACAGTGAAAATTTCGTTTTTTTCAAAAAAATTGGAAAAAGTGGCTGCAGAAGAAGGCTTGTGGTTTTTCCCCTGAAAATGGCATCAACAAAGGGTTTGCGGTGCTAAACTCAGCAGCTTCCCAGCTTTCAGGAACAGGCAGACTTGAATCAGAAAACCCAATTTTTCAACACAATTTTGGCATTTTACTGGGGCATACCCCATTTGTGCAATTTTTTGTGCTTTCAGCCTCCTTCCAGTCAGTGACAGGAATGGTCATGAAACCAATGCTGGATCCCAGAAACCTAAACATTTCTGAAAAGTAGACAAAATTCTGAATTCAGCAAGGGGTCATTTGTGTAGATCCTACAAGGGTTTCCTACAGAAAATAACAGCTGAAAAAGAAAAATATTGAAATTGAGGTGAAAAAAACATCAATTTTTCTCTACGTTTTACTCTGTAACTTTTCCCTGCAATGTCAGATTATCGAAAGCAATATACCGTTACGTCTGCTGGACTCCTCTGGTTGCGGGGATATATAGGGTTTGTAGGTTCATCAAGAACCCGAGGAACCCAGAGCCAATAAATGAGCTGCACCCTGCAGTGCGTTTTCATTCTATACCGGGTATACAGCAATGAATTTGCTGAAATATAAGGAGTAAAAAATTGCTATCAAGAAAACCTTTGCATTTCCAAAAAGGGCACAAAATAAGGTGTTGAGGAGCAGTGGTTATTTGCACATCTCTGAATTCCGGGGTGACCATAGTAGCACGTGAATTACAGGGAATTTCTCAAATAGATGTCTTTTTTACACACACTCCTATATTTGGAAGGAAAAAATGTAGAGAAAGACAAGGGGAAATAGTACTTGTTTTGCTAATCTATGTTCCCCCAAGTCTCCCGATAAAAATGGTACCTCACTTGTGTGGGTAGGCCTAGCACCCGCGACAGGATATGCCCCAAAACACAACGTGGACACATCACAGAAAACAGAGCTGTTTTTAGCAAAGTGACTACCTGTAGATTTTGGCCTCTAGCTCAGCCGCCACCTAGGGAAACCTACCAAACCTGTGCATTTCTGAAAACTAGAGACCTAGGGGAATCCAAGGAGGGGTGACTTGCGGGGCTCGGACCAGGTTCTGTTACCCAGAATCCTTTGCAAATCTCAAAATTTGGCTAAAAAAACACATGTTCCTCACATTTCTGTGGCAGAAAGTTCTGGAATCTGAGAGGAGCCACAAATTTCCTTCCACCCAGCGTTCCCCCATGTCTCCCGATAAAAATGATACCTCACTTGTGTGGGTAGGCCTAGCGCCCGCGACAGGATATGCCCCAAAACACAATGTGGACATATCACAGAAAACAGAGCTGTTTTTAGCAAAGTGACTACCTGTAGATTTTGGCCTCTAGCTCAGCCGCCACCTAGGGAAACCTACCAAACCTGTGCATTTCTGAAAACTAGAGACCTAGGGGAATCCAAGGAGGGGTGACTTGCGGGGCTCGGATCAGGTTCTGTTACCCAGAATCCTTTGCAAATCTCAAAATTTGGCTAAAAAAACACATGTTCCTCACATTTCTGTGGCAGAAAGTTCTGGAATCTGAGAGGAGCCACAAATTTCCTTCCACCCAGCGTTCCCCCACGTCTCCCGATAAAAATGATACCTCACTTGTGTGGGTAGGCCTAGCGCCCGCGACAGGATATGCCCCAAAACACAACGTGGACATATCACAGAAAACAGAGCTGTTTTTAGCAAAGTGACTACCTGTAGATTTTGGCCTCTAGCTCAGCCGCCACCTAGGGAAACCTACCAAACCTGTGCATTTCTGAAAACTAGAGACCTAGGGGAATCCAAGGAGGGGTGACTTGTGTGGCTCGGACCAGGTTCTGTTACCCAGAATCCTTTGCAAACCTCAAAATTTGGCTAAAAAAACACATGTTCCTCACATTTCTGTGGCAGAAAGTTCTGGAATCTGAGAGGAGCCACAAATTTCCTTCCACCCAGCGTTCCCCCACGTCTCCCGATCAAAATGATACCTCACTTGTGTGGGTAGGCCTAGCGCCCGCAACAGGATATGCCCCAAAACACAACGTGGACATATCACAGAAAACAGAGCTGTTTTTAGCAAAGTGACTACCTGTAGATTTTGGCCTGTACCTCAGCCGACACCTGAGGAAACCTAGCAAACCAGTGCATTTTTGAAAACTAGAAACCCAGGGGAATCCAAGATGGGGTGACTTGCGGGGCTCTGACCAGGTTATGTTACCCAGAATCCTTTGCAAACCTCCAAATTTGGCCCAAAAAACACTTTTTCCTCTCATTTCGGTGACAGAAAGTTCTGGAATCTGAGAGGAGCCACAAATTTCCTTCCACCCAGCGTTCCCCTAAGTCTCTCGATAAAAATGGTACATCACTTCTGTGGGTAGGCCTTGCGCCCACAAAAGGAAATGGCCCAAAACACAACGTGGACACAACATATTTTTTCACAGAAAACAGAGGTGTTTTTTGCAAGGTGCCTACCTGTGGTGTTTGGCCTGTAGCTCAGCCGGCCCCAGGGGGGGGGGGGCAGAAATGCCCTAAAATAAATTTGCCCCCCCAACCCCCACCCTCCCCCGCCGGGAGCGACCCTTGCCTACGGGGTCGCTCCCCCTGCTTGACATTGGCCCCAAAAAACAAATCCCCGGTGCCTAGTGGTTTCTGCCCCCTTGGGGGCAGGTTGACCTAAACTCAGCCAATCTGCCCCCAAGGGGGGCAGAAATGGCCTAAATACAATTTGTCCCCCAGGGGAGCGACTTTTGCCTGATGGGTCGCTCCCCATCTCTAAAAAAAAAAAAAAAAAAGAAAAAAAAAAAGAAAAAAAAGAAAAATTCCCCTGGCGCCTAGAGGTTTCTGCCCCCCCCCCCCCCCCGGGAGCAGATCGGCCTAATAATAGGCCGATCTGCCCCCCGGGGGGGCAGAAATGGCCTAAAATAAATTTGCCCCCCCAACACCCACCCCCCCCCGGAGCGACCCTTGCCTACGGGGTCGCTCCCCCTGCGTGACATTGGCGCCAAAAAACAAATCCCCGGTGCCTAGTGGTTTCTGCCCCCTTGGGGGCAGATTGACCTAAAATTGGCCAATCTGCCCCCAGGGGGGCAGAAATGGTCTAAATACAATTTGCCCCCCCCAGGGGAGCGACCAATGCCTGATGGGTCGCTCCCCATCTCTAAAAAAAGAAACAAAAAAAACACAAAAAAACAATTGCCCTGGCGCCTAGAGTGTTCTGCCCCCCCCCGGGGGCAGTTCGGCCTAATAATAGGCCGATCTGTCCCCCGGGGGGGCAGAAATGGCCTAAAATAAATTTGCCCCCCCAACCCCCACCCCCCCCCCGGGAGCGACCCTTGCCTACGGGGTCGCTCCCCCTGCGTGACATTGGCGCCAAAAAACAGATCCCCGGTGCCTAGTGGTTTCTGCCCCCTTGGGGGCAGATTGACCTAAAATTGGCCAATCTGCCCCCAGGGGCGCAGAAATGGTCTAAATACAATTTGCCCCCCCCAGGGGAGGACCCTTGCCTGATGGGTCGCTCCCCATCTCTAAAAAAAGAAACAACAAAAAAAAAACACAAAAAAAGAAATTGCCCGGGCGCCTAGAGTGTTCTGCCCCCCACCCGGGGGCAGTTCGGCCTAATAATAGGCCGATCTGTCCCCCGGGGGGGCAGAAATTGCCCAAAATAAATTTGCCCCCCCAACCCCCACCCCCCCCCCCGGGAGCGACCCTTGCCTACGGGGTCGCTCCCCCTGCGTGACATTGGCGCCAAAAAACAAATCCCCGGTGCCTAGTGGTTTCTGCCCCCTTGGGGGCAGATTGACCTAAAATTGGCCAATCTGCCCCAAGGGGGGCAGAAATGGTCTAAATACAATTTGCCCCCCCAGGGGAGCGACCCTTGCCTGATGGGTCGCTCCCCATCTCTAAAAAAAGAAACAACAAAAAAAAAAAACACAAAAAAAAATTGCCCTGGCGCCTAGAGTGTTCTGCCCCCCCCCCGGGGGCAGTTCGGCCTAATAATAGGCCGATCTGTCCCCCGGGGGGGCAGAAATGGCCTAAAATAAATTTGCCCCCCAACCCCCACCCCCCCCCCCCCGGGAGCGACCCTTGCCTACGGGGTCGCTCCCCCTGCGTGACATTGGCGCCAAAAAACAAATCCCCGGTGCCTAGTGGTTTCTGCCCCCTTGGGGGCAGATTGACCTAAAATTGGCCAATCTGCCCCCAGGGGGGCAGAAATGGTCTAAATACAATTTGCCCCCCCAGGGGAGCGACCCTTGCCTGATGGGTCGCTCCCCATCTCTAAAAAAAGAAACAACAAAAAAAAAAAACACAAAAAAAAATTGCCCTGGCGTCTAGAGTGTTCTGCCCCCCCCCGGGGGCAGTTCGGCCTAATAATAGGCCGATCTGTCCCCCGGGGGGGCAGAAATGGCCTAAAATAAATTTGCCCCCCCAACCCCCACCCCCTCCCCCCCGGAGCGACCCTTGCCTACGGGGTCGCTCCCCCTGCGTGACATTGGCGCCAAAAAACAAATCCCCGGTGCCTAGTGGTTTCTGCCCCCTTGGGGGCAGATTGACCTAAAATTGGCCAATCTGCCCCCAGGGGGGCAGAAATGGTCTAAATACAATTTGCCCCCCCAGGGGAGCGACCCTTGCCTGATGGGTCGCTCCCCATCTCTAAAAAAAGAAACAACAACAAAAAAAAACACAAAAAAAAAATTGCCCTGGCGCCTAGAGTGTTCTGCCCCCCCCCGGGGGCAGTTCGGCCTAATAATAGGCCGATCTGTCCCCCGGGGGGGCAGAAATGGCCTAAAATAAATTTGCCCCCCCAACCCCCACCCCCCCCCCCCCGGAGCGACCCTTGCCTACGGGGTCGCTCCCCCTGCGTGACATTGGCGCCAAAAAACAAATCCCCGGTGCCTAGTGGTTTCTGCCCCCTTGGGGGCAGATTGACCTAAAATTGGCCAATCTGCCCCCAGGGGGGCAGAAATGGTCTAAATACAATTTGCCCCCCCAGGGGAGCGACCCTTGCCTGATGGGTCGCTCCCCATCTCTAAAAAAAGAAACAACAAAAAAAAAAAAACACAAAAAAAAAATTGCCCTGGCGCCTAGAGTGTTCTGCCCCCCCCCCGGGGGCAGTTCGGCCTAATAATAGGCCGATCTGTCCCCCGGGGGGGCAGAAATGGCCTAAAATAAATTTGCCCCCCCAACCCCCACCCCCCCCCGGGAGCGACCCTTGCCTACGGGGTCGCTCCCCCTGCGTGACATTGGCGCCAAAAAACAAATCCCCGGTGCCTAGTGGTTTCTGCCCCCTTGGGGGCAGATTGACCTAAAATTGGCCAATCTGCCCCCAGGGGGGCAGAAATGGTCTAAATACAATTTGCCCCCCCCAGGGGAGCGACCCTTGCCTGATGGGTCGCTCCCCATCTCTAAAAAAAAAAAAAGAACAAAAAAAAAAAACACAAATAAAAATTTGCCCTGGCGCCTAGAGGTTTCTTCCCCCCCTGGGGGCAGAAAAGGCCTTCCCAAAAAATTGCCCCCCCTGGGAGCGACCCTTGCCAAAGGGGTCGCTTTGTTGCGTGACATTCGCGCGCAAAAAAAAACTCCCTGGTGTCTAATGGTTTCTGCCCCCCTTGGGGGCAGATTGGCCTTATCAAAATAGGCCAATCTGCCCCCAAGGGGGGCAGAAATGGCCTAAATATATATTGCCCCGTAGGGGAGCGACCCTTGCCTAAGGGATCGCTCCCCACCTAAAAAAAAAGAATTCATCACAAAAAAAAAGAAAAAAAAAAAAATGGTCCCTTGTGCCTAGAGGTTTCTGCCCCCCCTGGGGGCAGATCGGCCTAATAATAGGCCAATCTGCCCCCAGGGGGGGCAGAAAAGGCCTTCCTAAAAAAAAGCCCCCCTGGGAGCGACCCTTGCCCAAGGGGTCGCTCCCTTTTGCCAATTTCAAGAAGAAAAAAAAAAATCACTGGTGTCTAGTGGGGTTTCAAAAGCCGGATTGCAAGCAATCCGGCTTTTGAAACCTGTGAGAGACTTCAAAGGGAAGGAAATAAATTTCCTTCCCTTTGAAGCCTCTCGGGGCCTCCCCCATGGGATTGAAAAAGAAATGCAAAAGCATTTATTTTTCAATCGCGCTGGAAGCTCTGCTTCCAGCGCGATGGGGGAGACCCTGTGACTAATCAGCGCGCGCTCGCGCGCTGACGTCACAGGGGGGGTTGGGGGGGGTCGGGGGTGGGAGGGGAAGGGCTTCCCCTTCCATCCCTGACTTGGGGGGGTGGGGGGGAACCCCACAGAGGGAGCGAGAGCGCTCCCTCTGGGCTCTGTGCACAGGACGTAATGGTTACGTCCTGGGCACAGCAGCACTGTGCCTCAGGACGTAACCATTACGTCCTGGGCACAGAAGGGGTTAATTCTTATGAGACCATGGTAAGTATTTCTGCTGCACTGTGTCATTCAGAAAAAAAGGTCTGTAGTGAATAAAACACCTTTTTAAATAAGGCACCCATGCCTTTCATTTGCCAAATTTTTGTTACCCAAACTAATTGTAAACAAAAGTGTCTCTTTCCAGTATTCATATCCTTTAATTGATAGTTGGGAAACAAACAGATTTGAATAAATTAAAGTTTGTGTGGGTCAGTATATTTTCCTTGTTTTTGAAGGTGTTAGTTTAAAATAATAAGATACAGGACCTGAGGTATCATGCCTGGAAAAGTGTGTGAATTTGTCTGAATATGTTTTGGAACTTCCCCCTGGTGGAGTCAGACAATGTTCCTTTTGTGTATAATTGGAAAATGTATGTGGAGCACTAGCTTTATGTAGGTTATTGTGTGCATAGTGATGATAACAAAACACTTCACCATAATTCATTAAATTCATATAGATATCCTCACTTTCAAATACAGTATAATGTTCAAGCTCAGTTAGCATTGAAGAAACTCTTTTAAAATCCCATTCATTAGACATTACACCTGGGGTTATCACATCATCCATGGCAACTTTAAAAACATAAGGAACTTGTATAGTCTCTGCAGGACCGAAAATATCATGGGGACCTTCAAAAGTAGGAAGGAACATTGAAGAGATAACTATGTTAAAAAAAAATCCCAAAACAAATGAGTATGACTTATTGAATAAAAAGACACCAGCACAAAAGCAATAGGTTGAAGATATCGGTAATTAAGAATGTGTTAAAAAATAATAAAAGGAAAAATGGGAATTTAAAAAAAATAACCAGTCTATAGGGCAACATTCACCCAGTCCAGAGCACTCACCTTGGCCACGCGGCCATGTAGCACAACTAGTTTTAGCTTGTTATTTAGAGTTAGACCAACAGGGTACTCTGCCACAAACATAGCTGATTACCCTATCAGCTAAACTGTCAGTTGACACCGTTATATTTAGAATATGGTCAACAGTCATGATTCTGCTGGCAGAGCCCCTACTTGCTCCTTTGGCTGAAACCTTAGGCCGATGGCCCAAACAGTACATCAGATTATGACTCATGTTTACAGTGGACATGCCAACATAGTTGTTCATGTTCAGGACTGTCCAGAAAAGTTCAATAATAAAAATGACCTGTTCACCCTAAGATCAAACTCCCAGGGTGTCCGAGCCATTATATTGTTTTGTTTTTCAAAAACAAATTTCCACTTGGAAGGCACTTTTAGTCTCTTCAGAGGAGGCATCACCTTCGTGGCTCTTCTGGAGGAACTGGGATCTGTGCTAGACAGGTGACAATCTCTAGATTTGAGAGGACTGTGAGCTGCCTTCTAAAACCAATTGTGCCCCACTAAGCATTTTATAGAAGCAATCGTCCTTATGAAGTGCAAGGGAGGAAGCTTTAGCTTGTCAAGGGCTCCTGAAGTTTGGTCATGCTGGCTCTGCAGTCCCACTGAATTTTGTGGAGTAGTGCAAAAATCTCAGAGTGGGGTGAATCTTGAAGTAATAGTCTTTAAGGTGTGATATACTTAGCCAACATTGTCCATTCTTGTGGCTTACCTTGACACTTTGTTTGGGGTTGAAATCCATCAGAGGGCAAGGCAACAAGACTGGGAACCACAGCATAACTCATAAGCTTTGTTTCTTATAGTAAAATCCCTTCTAACAGGGAAAACAAGGAGCTCCTTAGCATCAAAGATGCGACTGCATCAACTACCGAAGAACTTTGTTCCACTACTCTATGAGATTAAAAATAAGGTTCTATGTTCAAACCTTACAGGAAGTGTTCTGTAAAACCAGTTTGATGTGCCAAATGTACATAAATCTTGAGGGGTTTCTCACTGGACTCCAGACTATGGTTCAGGGTAGAAATATGCTTTCCCCTTTTGCAGTCAGGACCGTACCTAGCGGCTAATTCCATCTGATCTTACTGGTTCTTCTTGCAAAGATCCCTGAATCCTCTTTTTTGCTAAGAGTCAGCAGGAGGAGAGCCTCTCTTATTCTAAGATTAGCTCCTAGTTAGGAATTTAAGGAAAAGCTGGATGAGTAGTCAGTCCTTTGTCAGGCAGACCTCAGAACTTTGAATCATCAGGGAGCAATTTCTTTTTAGGATCGACTTACAGGTGATTAGCTGAATTCTCAGAGCAAATAATATCATAAGGTCGGCACAATTTACACTCCACCTTTTCAATTGCATGGTCCAGCCCCTTTATATTATGGCTGGAGCCCATCCCCCAAGGTCATATTTACCCTCTATCTGAAAAGACAAGTTTCCTTCTACATACATCCTTGTTCCACTCAAAGTACACCTCTTCTGGCATATTTGTCATCAAACTGAAACACACCACATCTATATTGTTGTCATCTTCTGATCTATTAAGTCTCATGATTGTCTGTGTGACTCTTCCACTTCTAAAGAATATACGCTGGCTATTGCCTTTTGGCCTCTCTCCATAGAACAAAAAGTAGGATGTACTTTATCAGAGAAACATGTAAAATTTCAAAATTCCCCAGTCACCAGGTATCTAAAATGTAAGGCAGAAACAAGATGCCACTTTTTTCTGCATGGTGTCTATGATGTACAACTTATTGTCAGGGACAGGACTACAGCCCCTGTGGGAATACCAGGGGTAGTGAGCAAAAAATAAATCTTGACACCCTGGTGGAGCATATGATCCAAATATGTAGAAGAGTATTCACAAGAGTCAAAAGCACATATAAACTTGATTTCCTGTTGAAGATTCTGAAGTGACAGTGGGCATAACGCTATGGATCCTGATAGAAATGATGAGTGTTGGAGGATCGGTATACATATGGAGAGCAAGAACTCATGCTCTAGGCCTTTTCCTACTCTATGCAATTCTGGGGAAAAATATTATGCAAGACCACCATGTGCTAGGCAATAAGTAGAATAAAGAATCCAAACTTATTTTGGCTTGTTTCATATCAACCAAATCGGTCACACTCTCTGCCCTCCTCAGCCTGGGGGAAACAATATTGGTGTTGTGTAATATGTGAACATGTATTTCCTGTAGATTAATGAGAGGGGTTAGGGAACTATCCAAGAGACATTGAGGCTTGCTGTGAATGATTGGAAACATGATTCAATTTTACTTGATCAATGGAGACAAACATTTGTCTTTGCAACTAGCAACTGGTGGTAAATTCACAGTTCCAATACCTTGAACACCAAGGACTGGGACCAAAGCACAGTAAGAGGGGCCAAATTAATTCTCCACTGCAATGTTTTCTCAGACCAGATCCCCCACCTTTGGAATCCAGCCAGAAGGTGCTAGTTGTTCTATCACTCCTTCAGTGACAGAAAGTATGTTTGAACACTCATCTTCTGTCTCCTTTCCCTCCTCCTGTATCTCTTCACCCTTCTCTCTTTAAACTGCCAAACTCTCTCCATCCCTTCCCTCAAACTTCTTCCCTCTCCTGTCTTCTTTTCTTCCCTTATTTCCCTTCTTGTTACTTCCTCCTTTCCTCCTCCCCCTTTTTTACCTTCCTGTTACCTCTCTGCTCTTGCCCCCAACTACAAACTCCCCCTCCTCCACCCTCTCCTTAATAAATAATCACCCATCCCCCAGCCTGCGTCATTTATCTTCTTCCTTTTCCCCTCCCCTTCTTTACCTCCCTTTCTTTTGTCCCTTTTCTTTCCTCTTTCTTCTTTTTCCTCTGCTTCTCCTTTTTCCTGGCCACTTCTTTACTTCTTTACTTTCTTTCTTTTCATCCCCCCACTCCTGGATGTCCATCTTTCATGTCCCCCCACCTGCCCCCATTCCTTCTCTTTTTCATTGCTCCGGGATACACAGCCCCCGGGGCCCAATACTGGCTTCAGCTCAGTAACTTCAATTGCTCTTAGTGGAGCATTTGTTAACTGGAGCTATTGCTCAGGCCTTCAATTGCCATGGCAACCGCCCGGCATGCGAGCCCCGGAGTGCATAGACTACAATTCCCAGCGCTCCGGGACCCAGATAGACGCACAACATCTTCGATCCACCTTTTGTCCTTCCGGCAGGCCCGGTGGCTAGGAGCTCGTGTCCCTGACAGCTGGGCAGCCAGAAGCTGTGCAGAATTTACACCTCAGCCGAGGTACACATGTGCCTTTATTGGCCAGAAATACATTGCACCCTGATGCAGCAACTTTAGCGGTAGCTGAGGTTTGCCGCTTATCTACAGAACTCACTGGAATATATAGAGACTGTTTGTGTGGTTTGTAATGCAAACATTAAATACTAACCCAGCATGTGCTGCCCCAGTGCAACCACATACAGTTACGTCAGGCATTAACCTTTCAACTGTACATTTTGTCATGGGTAAGGCACCCGCCAAGTAGGAGGACATTCCGTTTTGGTTATCTCAAAAATATTTGCGCTGGAAACAGTCTTTCCCCATAGGGTTCCTTAGGACAAACATAGTATACTCACTATGTGCTTGCCATTTAGGATGATTCCCACAGTGCATAACTGCAATACATGGGGCACGGTAGTTGCCACACTCTATACTACCGCACACAGTACACCAACACTTGCCAATCTTCCAGAGGTGTTAAAACAAATTCAAGATGAATACAGAGCTGCCCCGGCCATGGATTTGGGGATGCAATTAACAGACAATTTTGCCACTGTGTCTTCAATCATATTAAGTAACCTTAATGGGGAAGCATTTGCGCTAGCAGTGTGCATGCAGCTCTGGGATGTTCCTGTACAGGATCAAGAACGTAAGCTGCCAAAGATTGTCACTGAGACCTACTCTAGTATTGGTCGAGGAAGTCTGGGGGCCAGACCAATTAAACCACAATTACAAGGTAGATCTAATAAAGACTCTACTAAGAAAGCACCTGAAGGATCTAAAAAACTGTGGGACAAAAAATGTGAAACCGAGAAAGGGCTCACAACGCGCGTCTGAAGAATTTGTTAAGAAAGAAGAAAAACTTCCCCAACAAAAACCCCAGTTCAAAAAGAAAAAGGTGGCAGCAGTTGCAATACGACATGCCACTCAGGAAGAGGGCTTTACTGAAGAAAAGTAAGTGGGCACTGGCACTGCTAGGCAGTGCAGCATGGGTCATAATTGCTCTCAGGGATCTTCAAGAGTATCTAGAGGTGAAAGCAACCGATGACTTCTTACAGGTTCAGACTGTGGACATGCGTTTCTCCACACCCGACATTGTGTATTAAGTAGCTATACAGTTGGATGGAGACATTGAACGCACAATCAACACTATCTTTTGGGACCGCGTTGTTACTATTTATGATATATTATTGGCCGAAAAAGATTGGCCACCAGAAATTGTCCGTCATCTCCCTTATTAAGAACTGATTATTGAAAAATCCTTCTTGCACCTTGTTCACAGAAAGCTTGTAGAAATAAATGGCATTGATTGGGCAGTGGCGCAGGCACCGGCGTTATACCGCAACCACATAGGGTCAGATAAAGATTCTCCCTATCATGTAATAACAAGTAAATCACAACCTCAACCACACCCCCAATATCCAATGAAGCATGAAGCTAAAGCACCTGTGAGGGAAATCCTCAAACAATCATAATATCAGGGCGTAATTGAACCCTGTCTCTCACCAATGAACAATCAATTGTTCCTTGTTGCTAAACCTGACCATTCATATAGAATAGGCTTAGACATTTAAACAGTCACACACACACATTTGCTATACAAAATGCACACAGCACAGCATAGCACTTATGAACAATACAGTGTGCCAAAAATACAAAACGACCCTGGATATTTCCAGCGGTTTCTTCTGCCTGAAAGTAGGGACTTAACAAGTTTCAGTGCTTTAGGCTCTCAGAAACAAATTCTGCTGACTTCCACAAGGGTATCAGAACAGCTCAGGACTGTTCTCAGCTTGTGTTACATCTATTTTACATGATATTGACCCTGAGGCGCTGTCCTACGTTGATGATATCTACCTTACGGACGACGACCTCATGCAACATATAAGATGGGAAGCCCACATTGTTGTAGGATTTGCAAAAATTCGGCTACAAATTCAATAAAAAAAATAAAAAAATTGCCTTCCTTAGTGTCCTGTTTTTGGGATACAAACTGTTGGATGAAGGCAACCTCACTGACCTGGTCAGTAAACTGCTCTGCCTCCTCATAGCTTCACCTGCAAGTGGAAGCCCTTCCTGACTCAAAGTCTGACCTCTGTCAGAAGTTCAAAGCCCTCCTCCACCACAGGCTTCTGCCTGCGCCTCATCCGTGGTGCCCAGTTGGAGAGCTCTGCTCTTCTGCTGGGCTGCCCTCTGCCTCTTCTCTTTTCATCTCCTTCCCTTTCTGTGTGCTGTGTTTGGGTACCTTTGCTTCAGCACTTTCCTCCTTCACTGCTACCTCCCCTTTTTTTTTTCTTTAGTTTGCCGTTTCGGTGCCTTTTTCTCTTTCTGTGCTCTTTTCCTCGTACTCCCCACTGCTGATGCCCCTGCGGCCCCTCCCCTTTTGCATTTTCCCTGCTGCTGGTGCCCCCGTGGCCAGCCCCCCTTTTTCACACCGTTCCACACCCTCGCCCCCTCAAGACACCCCACTACAGCAGCACAGCCAAGAAAGCAAACTGGTTCACCCCCGCACTCAAACAATCAAAACAGGTCAGCCGACGTCTGGAGAGGAAGTGGCGCACCAACAAGACCTCTGCAAATCACGAAACATTCTAAAGTGACGTCAAACATCAACACCAGCTCATTAGGACCATCAAAAGACTCGCCCTGCATCAATGCATCCACAAGAATGCCCACAACAGCAAGAAACATTTCAACGTCATCAAAGAGTTCACCAACTCCAACTCCACCGACATCCCTTGGTCACACGAACTCTGCAAAAACCTCACCAACTACTTCCATAACAAGATCGCAGAGATTTACGGCAGCTTCACCACCCAGGGCCCCCCTCATGACTCTCAGCTCAGCCCACCGACTGAAGTGTCACCACACCCCCACACCCTCCTCCGCTAGAAGAACATCACTGACACAGAGACCTGCAAAATCATGGCAACCATCCACTCAGGAGCTTCCACCTAACTCTGCCCTCACAACTTCTTCAACACAGCCAGCAACATCATCACACCTAAACTATGGCATACCATCAACCGCTCCTTCGAAACTCCCACCTTCCGAAGAGTTGGGAACACGCCGAGATCCAACCTCTACTGAAGAAACCCACTGCAGACCTCAGGAACTACTGGCCCATCTCCCTGCTTCCTTTTCTGGCCAAAGTCATTGAGAAGGCAGTCAACAAACAACTCACCGCTTTGCTGGAAACCAACAACATCCTGTCAGGCTCCAATTGGGCACACAGCTCTGTGATTGTGGCCCTGTCAAGTCTATAGGTGAGTATTATGTACCTGTCCTCCATTGTTGCTAACTCCACCAGGGGTCTGTACATGGGGGTATGTCTTTATCTCCTATTCATTCTTAGCTGTAGAAGTCTATGGGACAAAAGAGTGAGGAGCTGATCACAAACTGAACAATGTGGCTACAACAGAGCATTGTATGTTGATAACTTGTAATAGGTAAGTGTGAATTGTCCAGTATGTCCAAACTTAACCCTATTAGTGCCCAGTGAAAATCCTTCAGTGCCAAGCCATTTAATGACTTTTTGGAGTGCTTTGCTTTCACGTGCTGTAGTATGTCTAATTATGAATATAATGTTGGGAAACTATATATTTTTGTTTTCAGTACTTTCTGTACTGTCAATTTATATAGAAAACGTACATTTATAAAACACCCTGAAGTCACATGGAACAATTCAAGATGGCCGACAGATGACTGTGAAAATAATAGGTGTAAATGACAGCGTTGGTAAGGTAATAAAAAAAGTATTATTTTCCAAAACCATTTGCACAGAAATATTTATTATTAAGTTTGCTCACCAGGTAAAAAGGCAGAGTTTGGATTCTATTTTACTTTCTGTGTGTTTTTTATGGCTATTTGTCATACTATGACATAGATACAAGGCACATACATTTTGCATGCGTTTCAATTGTTATGCAAAATCTAAAGTTATCAGTCTAGTACAATTTTTGCACAGGAGTAAAATGGGTGTTTCAGAGAGTGTTGTTAGTAAAGATATGAAAGTACACATTTTTGCTGCTTTTGATACCACTTTACATGCTACAAAAGGGCCGACATACTATTTTGTCTGTTGATGTCATTCATATAATCATCTCAATCTTATTATTGTAGATATGTTCAACATCTCAAAATCAATTTTCTGACTTTTATGTACAGCAGTGATATATTTTGTTTTTAGGTGATGTATAATTTCATGCATAGTCTTTTGAAGGACCCAGTTCTTAACTTTTGACCCTAAATGGCAGCTTTTTAAAAGTGTGTAAAGGATGTATCTTTGTAATGGTAAAAATGTATTTCCAAAGTGAGGTGTCATTATAATGATCTGTGTCTGAACTCACAAGCCAACTAGTCAAATTGGGTGAGAGGTCAAAAAACGTGACCTTTGACCTCTAAATACACTTTTTTAAAGTGTTTTTAGTTTTTGTTCTGTTTCCTTGGATCAATTTCTACAAGTGTATTATTCTTGGACTTAGCATGATAAGTATTTTTTTTCCGTGTTCAAACTGGTGGAGAGGTCATAAAATGTGACCTTTCACCTCTAATTACACTTTTTCTAACAGTTAAAGGTGATCATTAAATTATGGTTAGATCATTTGTTACAAGTGTTGCATCATTTGAATTGTCAAGATACATACTTGCAATTTCCTTAGTTTAATTAGTGGGGGGATTTCATTTGATTTGAACTTTGACCTTTGACCTCTAATTAAACTTGTGTGTTTTATGGTCATTAATCAATTACCGTTAGATCATTTGTTGTAACTGAAGCATCATTGGAAGTGTCATGATAAGAACTTACATACTTACATAGTTAAAGTCTTGGAGGGATAATGCTATTTGACCTTTGACCTATAAGTAGACATTTTCTAAGTCTTTCAAGGTCATTATTCAATTTCTGTTGTATAATTTCTCTTAAGTGTATTATTATTTACGTTGTCCTGAAAATTAGTTGCATTTCCTTGGTTAAATTGGGAGAGGGGTATTTCCATTTGATCACTGGCCTCAAAAGACAATGGGGGTGATTCTGACCCCGGCGGTACTAGACCGCCGGGGCCAGGGTTGGCGGGAGCACCGCCAACAGGCTGGCAGTGCCCCGCAGGGCATTCTGACCGCGGCGGTTCAGCTGCGGTCAGAAGAGGAAAACCGGCGGTCTCCCGCCGGTTTTCCGCTGCCCTTCTGAATCCTCCATGGCGGCGCAGCTCGCTGTGCCGCCATGGGGATTCAGACACCCCATACCGCCATCCTGTTCCTGGCGGTTCGCCCGCCAGGAACAGGATGGCGGTATGGGGTGTCGTGGGGCCCCTGGGGGCCCCTGCAGTGCCCATGCCAGTGGCATGGGCACTGCAGGGGCCCCCGTAAGCGGGCCCCACTTTGAATTTCACTGTCTGCATTGCAGACAGTGAAATTCGCGACGGGTGCAACTGCACCCGTCGCACCTTCCCACTCCGCCGGCTCAATTCTGAGCCGGCGTCCTCGTGGGAAGGATTTTGGCGCTGGGCTGGCGGGCGGCCTTTTGGCGGTCGCCCGCCAGCCCAGTGCAAAAGCCAAAATACCCTCAGCGGTATATTCTGATATTGTAGAACCTTGTTTTTTAAATGCAGTGTTATTGGAATGATCATAATGTGTATTATTATGAATTCTTGAATTTTACTTGGTCG
The DNA here is from genome assembly GCF_031143425.1 of Pleurodeles waltl. Lineage (NCBI taxonomy): Eukaryota > Metazoa > Chordata > Amphibia > Caudata > Salamandridae > Pleurodeles > Pleurodeles waltl. The sequence goes on from NC_090440.1 coordinate 1,504,936,826, forward strand.
AATTGATAGCAGGATTAATCTAAACTTTGACATAAAATACTACTTTCCTAAGTGTTTAAGTGCCTGATTTAGAACTCGGAGTACAAAATTACTCCGTCACAACGGTGATGAATATCTCGTCCTCCGAAGTCCAAGTCCCATTGGATATAATGTAATTTAGATTTTGGTGGATGAGATATCCATCAGCTTTGTGACAGATTAAGCCGTATATCATGTTCTAAATCAGACCCTAAGTCTACGAAATGTCAGGGAAGGAACATGACACCATGACTTAGGTGTTTATAGGGGAAAGTTGCTCTATGGAATTCAGATTCAGACCCTTTTCAATTATGCTCTATAACAGCGTTTCTCAACCTTTTAAGACCTGAGGACCCCCAATGAATCCCTACTGGAACCTGCGGACCCCCAAGCAATGTGTGCTATTGAAATTTCAAACATTAAAACAGTAAAAAATACACAAACAAGTACGCACCAAACAAATACTCGAATTACTAAATGCAAACTTATTTTATATTTGACAAAAGATGCAAAAATGTGAAAAGTTTCATGGGACGGTTTGTGCTGCATCTCAGTGACTAACTTTTTAATGTTTGGTTTTATTTTGGAAAGTTGAATCCTCAGGTCAGAATCTATATTTCCCAAGCAATTTCTGTATTTAATTCTAAGGCACATGAGATCTGAGAAAGTTTTTTCACATAAATGTGTGGTGGGGTATGGAAGTAAAACCTTAAGAGCCTCTCATCTCTCCATAGCCCCTCTGTCACATATCTTTCATTAGTTTTACAGCACCTCTCATACCAGTGTAGGGTATTGGGGCACTTTACATCACACACATACAGAGACAATGAATTATACGTGTGAAAATCAGTGTATAGAAAATGTTACATAAGGCAAAGTGAACTACAAGGCATAGGATTCATATGTCATCCATGCTGGTTAGTCATTTTTCTAAGAGTGCTTGGTCTGGAGAAGCAAAAAACTCTGGATTCAGAACATAATACAGTGGCTAGTGTTGACTTTAAAAACAAAACATTATTCCTATGCAAACAAACCTTTTTTAGCAGCATCAGAATAACAAAAGACTAGAGAAAAACATGTAACTTGTGCCATGCAGTTTGCATGCAGCTCTTGGATGGCAGGAGATATTTCACTGTGCTAGATTACAATTGTAATTTATGAACTGCACAGTAACCAAATAATCTCTGTAACAAAAGCAGTAACCCACTGTGCAATGCACATAAAATACTATTCTTCAGTAACCATGATACTCATTTGCAGCAGGCATATTAACCATCTGCGCTATGTTAGATGAGTCAAACTGTCACTAGACAATACTCCCATCTCTCTCTAGCAGGTACATTAATCACTAGAGTTCTCTAGACATTTTTATTTTTGCCCAAAAGTTGCTGGACATACAAGGGACTTTGTAGTGCCTTCTCAAACTGCTGCACAAATGAAGTAACAAATATAAATAAACTTGTGTTACTGTCAAGAAGCCCCAGCTAGAGAAGTGCCTTCCTGCCAGTCCATGCTTTGAGATGCCTGCAGATTCCATGGGACTGTGTCACAGACCACTGTGGGTCTGTGGAACCACTGCCCTATAACTTGTCAGTGAAGAGATATTCAGTGTGGCCTGAGGTATATGGGGTATGTACAGTAGGATTATATTTAGTCACAATCTTTTTTCAATCATGCTCTGCTACTTGAATGCAAGTATAAAGCTGTAGATGATGGTTAGTCTATGGTCAATCAATAAACAAGGAAGGAACAAGATAACTAAGGTATGCCACAGGACAATGGCAGTGTCACATGTACTTCTAGCCCTTTTCAATCATGTTCAACTGCTTGTCAGCAAGGGAAAATCTGGATACAATGGAGGGACTAGAGGTGATGAACTGTCAGAAAATCGAAATGAGGTCATGATTACAGCAGAGGTTAACATTACTATCAAATTCAGTCACCATTAATAGCAATCATACACCACTGGTTCTTATAAAGGATTAAGCTGGAGACAATGGAAGGTATGTAACCAAAGAACTGTAAAGATATGTAGCATGTTTGGGATTACATATACATATTATAATAGTAAACAACTTTTGCCAAAAATATAAGCACATGTACCAAGTCTTAAATTTAAGTGGTGTGGCAGCTACAATATCATTGTTACAAGCATGCTACTGGTTGGCAGGTCTTTAGAAACAGATCAAGCAGATTTCTATGGTTTTGGCCACAATGCTCGGCTGACACTCGAACTGTTATTAAAGATTTGCACACCTTCATCAGTACATATGCTTTTGTGGCTTTCCACTTGGACCAACACCATGCTTTTGCCTCAAAAGCACTCAGGGATGCCATGGCTTTGTTAGATGTCCAACTGCATTACTTGTCTCAATTTCATCCAGAGGGAAATAGTGTAGTGGAGCAACAAAACCACAATTTAAAGCAATCCTAAGCCAGAGTATTAGTCATAGGTCGTAGTTAGCTTACACACCTGTACGGAGTCCAAAGAGCACTTATAAATATGCCCAGAAGGTTCTTGGGGTTGTACTTCATATGACTGCCTGTTCGGAATACAAATGTATGTTCCGGATCTTGATGGTCCTGGCGTGGAGGCAGCAGATACACCTTTTGACATAAATGTACATGTCACTGTCTTTCAGGACTTATAACAGTTCTGTGATGACAATGCATCTGACAGTGCTGCCTCCTTGAGAATAAGGGATTTACCAGTAACATCTACCTGCTGGATTCCAAATGCTGGATTCCAGTGCTGCCTCCTTGGGTGTAAGAGATGTACCAGTAACATTTACCTGCTGGATTCCAAATGTTGGGGATTTAGTGCGTGAAAAGATTGCTGTGAAAAAGGAGCTTGGTCCTTCTTATCGTGCACCAATACAAAATTAATTTAGTCTGATTCCTTTGTTTTCCGGTTAGCTATTGAGGGCTATGATTATTGGTTGAAGTCGATAGACATGAAAAGTGTGTGGGTAACACAAAATTGGCAAATAACGGGAAAGTAAGCTTTATTTAGAGCATGCCTGATACCTGTTCAAATGAATTTTTGAAATGAAACAATACAAAGACAAGTTGTTTAGGCTTAGCAAAAATTAAGGAATTGAATATGCCCTGCTAAATTATGCAGATGGCAAATATATACAATTGCAACTGAAGATCAGCTTGATGAACTGGCCCAGAATAGAACATCTAACCCATCACTTTCATGTCCTGGTGGAGGGTTATTGTGGATTGTAGACACCAAGGGGTGCCATACACATTTTGTAAACTCCACAGAAGGTCTTGAGCGTGAATAGGCCGGACCCTCTCTATGTGTCCTCAGAACACTTGCGTATAGTAACAACTTACAGCAAAGGCAAATTATGCCAGTAACGGTTGAAAAGTTCCTCACTAGATGCTGTTAAAGAACACCTCATTCTCCTGTCTAATGAAACCAATTTACAGGACTTCCTGATAGGCCCCACAAACAACTTAGAAAATGCTTCTTATATGCAGTATATAATGAAATTTGGAAACTTTCCCAGCATGAGACAGCTGCCTGGCTAAGGCAAATTGATCAGGAAAATTTACAGAAATCATAAGCTGTTGTAGATAATGGGATCAACACTTTGTCCGACCGGATATACACTTTAAATAACATTGTATCCTCTGCAATAGATATAGTACAGAGTGACATGTCATCTTTACACCATGGACAGAGTCAGCTAAAGTCCATTATGCAGTTTAATTTAATGCAACAACAACAAATAATGGCTAAGAAGGAAGCAACTTATGTCATGCTAAAATTCAAGAAATTAGAGAAGTTGCCTTTTACTGTGGCTGAAATACTATCTGCTGAAGGGCTAATACGTGGGTTTTAAATCTATTTGAGTCATTTGATGCTTCGGCTGTGAACTTGGCTTGCTATCTGAAGGGAGTCCTAGTCCCCTTGTTTAGACCTGTGTTCCAGATGTTCTTAAATGGCAGCTATGTGCTCCTTAGCAGGGAGAACTGTTGTAGAATTCAAGCCAGAATAGCTTATGTCGTTTCGGTCTCCCAAATTGTTACATGTTGCGGGATTGTCCTTTTTCCCCCAACACAACAAGGTAGGAGTAGCAGACATTTGGCCTCATATTGCTACTTCTGATGTGAATTTTGACAAGTTGAGCAGATCCAAGGCTTTATAGTGTCAAAAACATGTGGCGCTTACATCTGTGTGCGAGACCTATGCACTTCAGGGTGCAAGGTCATCTGAAGACCTTTTAAACACACATTTTCTGAGACGCTTTGGTGAACTCGTGGGGCGAATATTTAACACGTCCAGTACTGGAATCATGCATTTCTTTAAGGCTGTTGGTTCTGGTTTCTTTCACACCTTCTCCTCTATATTTGGCTTAATACCTTTAGCCATCCACTCAATATCTTCAAGTACTTTAAGGGAATTTCCGATTACTTTGATTATAATAGGTGGAACCTTGCTGTTGCTACTTTTTCTTTGCAATGGCTGTCCTGTCACAACAGAGAGAACTGAAAGCACTTCCACCAGCGCAACAGTGTTGTGAATGCATGATGCAGTATTTCGGAGCACCACTCCTGGAACAATTGGAGTGCAACTGGTCTTTGTCATTCTGACTGGTTTTGGATTGTGTGCATCCTGTGTTTCAATGCCTTTGGTGCCTTTTCGACCGTGCACTGAAAGTCTGTCTTTCTTAATGGTACTTAGTTTCATTGGATGCTGATGTGTTGATGTTTTCGATGAGCGCTCATTACCAGACATGTGTGCTGAGGGTGCCTATGCTACGGGAAGCTGTCTACAAGTTGCTCTTTGTGGACAATGGAACTCTTGACTCAACATTGGGCACAAAATGGAATGCTGCTGCCTCAGCTGGAGCTCAGGCTTTGGAACACAAGTCCTCTATGGTTTCCCTATTTGAATACTTTACCACCTGCCGAAGTGGAACATTTCCTTGTGTCAATTTTCCCTCATATAATTGGTGACTTTCAAAATCAGACTGACCTTTGAATTTGGCCTTCTTTGGCACCACTATTGAATGTTGAAATTGTCTTTTTTATTCCTGCTCAAGTGTCTTTTAACAAGTCACTATTGACATTTATGTTTATATGCTTTTATTGATAGATTTTATTACATTGTATTTTATTTTAGGCTTTTAAACCACCTTTGAACCGGCAAGGGGAGGGCATTGCATTGCTATTTTAGCCATATTTTAGACATATTATTTCAGAAAACTAGCCCTGCTATTGTGTACTTTATCTCAGTTACATTTTATTCAGCATTGCTTTATTTTTGCAGCAATAGCCACATTTGCAATGTTTTATTTCTGTTATCTAATTGTGCTTTTGCCCCAGGAAAGCATATTATTCTTAGCATTTCACTTTGTGCTTTCCTCAAGGCTGCAGTCAGATAGGGTTGCAGCAAAAGTGTTATGCTGTGTCTCCAACATTCACAGAAATATACACACTCATATGTGGGGACCATTTCTTAGAATGTCAACTATTTTATTATAAAAACACTCCTTTTTCACATACACGTTAGAGGGAGATTCCAGCCAAATGACCACAACTTTATGCTGATTGCTCCTTTCCCCAAAGCACCCTATGTTTATATAGTATTTCCTTTCGAGTCTCTGAATTAATTGAGGCACATATAATGCAATTTTTATTGAGAGACTGTACACAATAATATGAATCACACACTGTAAGAGTGAGGAATTCTGGATTCATATGTTCAAGTGTCAGAATCAAGTTTTAAGCTCAGCCAGTTGTGCTGTGCAATCCCCTAGGGACTGCATGAATGTCTGTTAAGGATGAAACTCTCATCCTTCATCCTTCATTGATCTGTGTAAGCCATGGAGTATTGGTACTTGATGCCTGTAGCAGGCTGAGATGAACCATCAGTATATATTATATAGATATGCTGTTCAAGAGCTAATATTTTAGTCGACATACAGTATTCTTGTTAATACTGGAGAAATTGTTAAGCTTGCAAACTAAAGGAATGTATGGCTTGCTAAAATTTAGAGTAAAACTATTCACAAAAAACAAAGGAGTAGATTACTTTGAAATAATAGCCAAAAACATATTATCAAATAAAACTAACATACAAAAATCCCAAAAAAGATGATAACAAATTATTAACCAATCTGACAAATCATTTTTTATATAAAGAATAAACGTAATATTTTATTACAACAGTCAAAAAGGTAAATAAAACTCCAATATTATATTAGTTTTACATAATAAAATAATCTATAAATTATTTACATGGGTAAGCTAAACCTCATCAATCAAAAGATCAAAGAACAAACTAAATCTATCAAATAAAATACATACAACACATAAACTACAATTTTTCAAATAACATAATATTTACACAAACAATAAACTATACCATTTCCAACCCAAATGAAATAAAATAAAGATGACTTAAGTTTCTCCTCTTTATTTATATGGTCAAAAATAAGAATCTGACAAAAATGAGAAAAATGCAATGCAAAAGGCCTAAAAAAAAATACAAAGAATAAAACGAATCCAATAGAGAACCCTCAAAGCAATCCAAAGTATCTAGGACCCATGAAAAACCCAAGATAGTGTTACAAAAGAAATACGCTCGGAAAATAAAAAAAGGAAAATCAAAGTTAAAAATATTGGTTTCTTATAAGCCAAAAGAAATTTCCTTAAAAAAGTGGTAAATCCGAATGACCATAGGACATAGACAAACACCTGCAGAGTAAAACAGAAAACCCAACCACAAATGCACAGTACATTCCCAAAAATACATATACAGTTCATTTAATCATAATCAAATAAGTGAAAATGGCCATGGCCGAAATGCATTGGGTGGAGCAGGTTTAAAAAAAAAATTAAATGCCAATCCCAGGAGTGTTTATGCTTGTTCTTAGTACTTAGAGATCTTTGTATATTTATGTTATGAGCTGCCAGAGCACTATTCAGACCGTCATTCAAGTGGTACTAGGAATACAGGAATACAGGAAGCATAATTTTAATTCTATATTTTGTCCAAACACCCACACTGCATGACCCATCATGAGTGAATCATATGACAAAATGCTTTTCTGATACAATAAACCTGAATGTTTTTTAGAATTTCTTGCATTGTATTTATGATATAAAGTGCAATAGTATGATATCTGTCAAAGAATGTATTTACTTGCACTGAAACTAATACATGTGTGCTAATGTAATTAATCCATTGTTCCTTAAACAATCGTTCTTAGTAGTATCCCATTTCCTTCACTTAATTGTGTCTGGGGTCCCAGTGCTTAACAGTGAGAGAAGAAAGGATGGCATAGAGAACAAACATGCTCAAGTTACTTTAACTGGCTGATGTAGCTTACTTTGCTGGTCCCATGTTACGTAAATGTATGCACTCTCAGTGCTCTTTTATCTCACACCTTGAAAGCTCCACACGTCACTTCAGTAGGCCCTGAGCTCTATATTCTCCCATTTCTAACAGCGTTCTTCAGCCCCCCCACAACCTACCTAGTTTCTCCCTTGAAAACTCACACTCTTGTATCTGCAGATGTTGTCTGATTTAACAACTGATTTAACAACTGTTGTCCTCAGGCAACTAAAGGATTTTCCCCCTCAGTCCTGTACTGATGAAACCTCTCCCCCATATTTTCAACATCTTCAAGCTCATACCTGTGTCCTTCATTCTCATTAAATATCCTTTGTAAAATATTCCATGGGGCAATCCTGTATATGCCTAGGAACGAGGGGTCAAACTGAAAATCAAAGAATCAATGCTTCCTTCAGATTTGCGAAGAAAACATTTAAAATCCCGGGGGCCTGTCAGACTTCCCTCACATTCGGAAGGAAGGAGGTAACAAATATACCTTATAGGACATATATTTTGGTGGGCAAAATATAATCACAAGAAATAATTGAAATCCAAATAATGGTGCTCCTGTTGAAGTGCAAGTGATACAGAGCAATGTTAAAAAGAACTGCAGATATAGAAAATGGAATGGTCATAAGACATCTATAGTTGCATAAGCGTAAATTGTCTATATTTTAAATGTGCCCAGACAAAAGGCACTGTTGACATTTCGATCCTTGGTGTATTTTGGCACAGGTCTTCTTCAAGATAAGAGGAATAGGTAGAAACCTATAAAAACAACAATGTTGCAAACAAGTTCATATGCACTGCTAACGCGTCCCTTATTGACTAATTTACTCACTTTGGGACTCGTTTTGGGCCAATGAATCTTTTGACCCTGATTGAAGACACCTTAGGACGAGACAACTAATCAGCATGTCAATCAATATGTCAATGACGTCATCAATATTTACCACAATAGGAAAATTCAAATTAGTCAAAGACATTATTAAAACTCAGAAACCACCATGAGCTTTGTAGTCATGAATAACCACACCAGTTTAGTACTATTATATGAAGTTTATTCCCTATTGATTACAATTCTACTAGCAAGTTTATTAGTCTCAAAACCAAGAAACACATTAGCATAGTCACAATATGGCAACTCTGAGAAGATTTCATCAAAGCAAGAATCACGTTAGTATACAACACAGTGTCAGCATAGGTTATCCTTAGCAGGGTGTCATCATCACGTTATTCAACAAAGCATAGATTTGATCATTTGTCTATTTGCGTCAGTTTAGTGAACCCATCATCTAACCTCAAATCAGCATTGGCATGTTGGGCTTCAGGCAAAACAATTTAGTAACATCAATTTGGAAAACATCTAAGTATGGTCTCTGTCAAAAGAAGCTGTTGGTACCTAGAAAGGAAAAGCAAACATACAATTACAATTTCATTGTCACATAGTTACCCTCCGTATTGGGTCAGCACTCAGGTTCGGTCTTCGTCCTCAGGACATCAGTTGATCCGCCATCAGGAATTCAGCAGTCGGGTAAAGGGGCTCTTCCCTCATAAGGAGGTAAAGTGTAAACGGGCAATATAAGGCAAGGATGGTTCTAAGAACCAAACAGCAAAGTCTCTAAGCAGAGTACCAAAGTGTCTGGATCATAGCAAAACGCATCACCATCTCCCTAACTCTCTCCTAGTCTCCTATTCTCTCCTGTTCTGATTTACTTCCTTGTGTCAAGGGTTTTAATCCCTTTCCCGTTGTTCAATCCCCTAAAATGTTATTGGTTGAGGGGTTGCACCCCACTATCTCCCTCCAATAGAGTTTCAATTACTTCATTGAATTTGTCACCCCATAACTGTTCTCACGTAGTTTATTGGTCCTTATGATTGACGTCTTCAGTGGGTAGAATGTCCGGTATGATTTCATACTCTTGTGGTCTTCTTTGCATCTTTAGTCAGTGGCTCCATTGTCTGTACTGGTTCAGGCGACCTTGTACCTGCAAGTAGTCTACACTGTTGCGTTCAGCAAGAATGTTTCACTAAGCAAGTCGAATTTCATGGGAATGGATCTACTACAGTTGCATTCATCTTCTAGTTTGGAGAAAAACAAGAGTTCATGTCCTTCAGCAATTCAGCACACTGCATGTTAGAAAAACACATTTAATATGAAAGCCAGGAAGCTAGGCCTCGACTCATGCTAAATAAGGCCTAATGATTTATTAGCAGGACTTTTTTGTATAACCTTTTATTATTAGTGCAAATTTTATCTTAATATAACATTTCAACATTATTGGTCAGTTTCATTAGTCATTGTATATACCGACGGCCACTCCCCGTGGGCACATTTCAAGCGCACGTTTTAGCAAAATACATGAATACATTTTCTATGCAGCATTATTACACGTTAGTTCATAAACATTTCATATTAATATAAGCTACGCTCTCCAAATGCACCATATGGTGGTAGGAGATATCCACTTGTATTTAAACAGGGAACAGCTCATCATTGAAAAAAATCAAGTTTGAATCTCACTGGTCTCTAAATGGATAGTATAAATGTATGAATTATAACTGAAATTGTAAGAAAATTGAGAATAAGGATGCAACATGGATAACAGTAACCCTCACATACACAATCAGTGGCCATATATAATGTATCCTGTCAAGTATTTCATTATGCTTCCATCTATGGTGAGAGCTAGAACGAACACTTCATTACCTAAAAAAATCAAGGGAAAGGGAAAAAACGTTTTCTTTAAACTGACCAAAGTATGAACCATGTGAAACAAATTGCTTGTTTTACCTTATCACAATAGATAATTCCTCCTGTGTAAGAACTAGATTTAAAAAGCGAACAGATGGGAAACAGAAAGCAGCCAAACAATTGATGAGTGTGAGGTACAAAAAAACTCAACAACAAAGTGTCTCCTTGGTGAATCAAGAGCAGCTTTGTGGGGAAAAGCAAGCAACCATCTTTAAAGATGAGAAAAAAGCAAGCGTGTTGATGGCACAGGAAGGCAATGCCCGGCCTTGATATAAGTAAAATAATTTTCTGTGTAAACATATGGGCAGTATTAAGAAAAAGGCCAACAACATAAAATTAAAAATTAGATAATTCTGTGTATTACAAACTACGATGAAAATAGAGGAAATACTCTCAATGTATCGTCCAATAGAGCCCAGCAGGTCTGAAAAACAAAAAATTATAAAGGGAGACAAGACTTTGATAGTCTTCATGTTGTTGACAATATGGTGTGGAATTATTTTCTTCTTTGCATAGAAATGCATTGGTATCTACTCCATGAAAGGTGTTGCCCATATTTAAAGATGAAAAAAATGGCACACACGCACACAACCATGTTGATGGTCTGAACATCAATGTCTGGCCTTAATATAAGTAAAAGAACTTTTCTCTGAAACAGTATGGCACTATAAAGAAGAAAAGACAAAGGGCAAAATAATAATCAACATTGAAAATATCAGACAAGTCAGGTAGATTACAGAGCACAATGTATAGAGGAAATGCTCTCAACCGATCGTCTAAAGGAGACCAGAAAGTCTGAAAACAAAACATTTATAAAGAGAGATAAGACACTGAAAGTCTTCATGTTCATGGCATTATGTGTGTGGAATTGAAAATGCATGGTTAACACAGGAAATGCAAGATGACACATGGCTACTCTGTGAAAAGGGTATTGTAACATATCTTTTGTCAAGAAAATAGTTTGGGGAATACTCCCTATTGTAAAACCCGCCAATTTTATATTGCCAACGCAAAACATGATTTAGAATGTAAGAGGTTCCATATGAGGACAAAAGTTATTAAATCAGAATTTGCATATGGTTTGGATGCAGACTAGTAATACCAACTCAAAAGATAATCCAAAATCAAGGTTTAAGAGTTCATTACTGGGACCACAAGGCCCTGGTAATCCCTTTCATTAGGCCTGTAGTCAATCGATTTCTCATGAGCTATCCATTTGTCTTTATGGAGTGCTAGAGTTGCAGCAAAATTTCCACCTTGCGGTTGGGAGTTATGACTTTGATAGTTTGACACTTTATGCCATGGAAACTGTGTCCTGCATCCTCTTAATTCTCCACTATGCTGCCACAGTGCACGGCTTGATGTGACTCCAATGTTGAAGAATCCTGTTCAGTACTTTCTGTGTGGTTTGGGCAATATATATTTTATGGTATGGGCACAACAGGGCATAAATGACACAGCTGTTTTATTAGCTGCTGAAGTGTCTCAAATCATAATGAAAATTATTATGTACAAAAAAAATTTGCTTAATGAAAAAGTTACATGCAACACATCCATCACATTTGATATGTTCCCTGAGAGATGGTAGTGCCTATAGCGATTGAAAGGTTGATGGTTGAATATAGGTGGGTGCTGATCTTACAAACATATCTCTTACATTTTGACCCCTCTTAAAGGAACACATAGGTTTCCCTTTGGGCTCCATTGTCTCCTGTATCAAATGCCAGTGCTTGAATAAGTGCTGAATGTGCTGACAAAGATAAAGCATTGCCTCATCTCTTCTTTGAGCTTAGACGTTAGAAGATATTCTCTGTGGGTGAACCAAGCCTGTTTGGGAGCATACATCAGCAACCTCTGGGGGAACCCTTTTTCAGATACCCTATCAATTAGAGAGTTAGATTCAATAAAGAAATGATGTTTCATTGCAGACTTCCTTTGCAATTGTAACAAGAACTGACCATGGGGTAAGTTATCCATACCGTTTCTTGGGTGTTGGCTGGGGTACATGAGTACGGAATTCCTTTCCTATACTTTACGGAACAGAGTGGAATAGAGTTTGCCATGTGGTTTGATAATCAGATCTAAAAATCTAAGAAAGATATCTCACAAGAATTATGATTCATTGAACATTGCTTGGTTTTATGTTGTTTAACTGTAAAAATGAATTTAGGGTCTTACTGTTACCGTTCCAAATCAGAAAAGCATCAACTATGTAATATACCTTTAAATAGATAGTGTTCATGAAAGGGTTTGTATCTACAAATAGATATTTGAGTTCATAGTTATATGTGAGCAACTGTGTCAGGTGTGTGCTGTACTGTCTTTGAGAAGTGTTATGATGTCCTTAAGTGGATCCCCCCCTTAGTTTGGTGTAAAGTGCATCATTACCCAAGTGCCTGAATACTGTAGTGCAATAGGGTACATCATCTTACAAAATGATCTCTCCACCCCTGTCTGCAGGTTTATATCTTTGTTTAGATGAATGCATAAAGTTTGTAAGGCCTATTTTTCATCTTTGATTATGTTGTATTTTAAGTGTAAGAGTTATGCGCTCAGCCTATCAAGATCATGATTAACCGGAATCTTGAACATAGATGGCACTCAAAATCATGTATCCTTATTATATCCAGTATATGGATTTTGAGGGAAGAAATGCCCACTGTGTGCTTTGTGCAAAAACGTCTGCATTCCCATTTTTGAGGAAAAAACTCAGCACTGATTAGTACTGACCATTCACAAATCAAAAGTGTGTTTAGGCAAATTGAAGAAAGGCCTTACTGTGGAGTCTAGTGGTGCCTGAGTAGATTCTGTTAGCATTCATATGTCTGTCTCTGGGCCTGGGTCTTCTGGTATGTTTCCTGTTGTTAATAGCCCGACCTCTGCCTCATCCACTGATTCTGCTGCTGTTGTCTCCATATGATTGGCCACCCCTGATCTATCCCCAGCCTAGGGTCCCTTGTTTATATCTGCCCTTTGTTAAAAAAAAATGAAGATGCAGAAGGATCAATTATTTTAAAGTGGCCTCTAGGTCGTAGAACTGCCTCTGTATTTGGTTGTTGTTCAGTGTCAGAACACTCAGACGCTGAGGTGTCTGAAGATGTTTCACGGGTGCCTAGTATATTGCTGCCCCCTATTGTTAAATCTACCTCTCTTGCCGTGCTGATAATAATCATCTGATAACTAAGAGTATATGTTATATTTATCATAGTTTCTCATGTCTGAAAATAGTTTGTCAAGATTTTCTCTGGTAGGTGATTATTTTGAAATCACATACAGTTCTTTCTATGGTGGATTTTTCATCCAATAGTTCCTTGGTAAGATCAGCAGTCAATTTTACCATTTTACCATTTTACCATTTTCCATCCTTGTACAAGTGATATGTCAATACAAAGAACCATAGAGTGCCTGGAGCAATTGTTGGTTACAAAACTGAAATTCTATTAGAATTTCAGGTCTTCTTAACATGCATACCTACCAAAATGGTACTGCACTGAATGTATTGAGGGGCATACTTAAAAGCTCAGTGCCACCTTAGCACTGCCATAGCATCATGTTTTATGCTAAGGTGGCACTAAAGTGGTATTTTCCCCACACCATAAATACAAAGTGGCACAATTCATGTATTGTGCCACTTCGTAGATGCCTGTGCCACATTATGCCTGCGCCAGGTATAATGTATGCAAGGGGGGGGGGGCGTTCCTCTTTTAAAGAGGCCTGAAAAATGGTGCAAGGAAATCTAAGAGATTTCCTTGCGCCATTTATTTTGGCACTTTTAAAGCCTGCTCAGAGCAGGTGTCAAAAAGGGCATACCATTATTTATGATGGGCCCCTATGTACTCTGTAGGAGTAGCGGCAACATTAACGGAAAAAACAAAAATGACGCAATTACCCCCTACCCTGTGCCATAGTGCCCTGTATTTTAAATACGGAGCACACATGGTGGCAGTAGGGGGGTGCTAAAGGAGGCAACGAAAGTGGCACTGCACTAGGTTCAGCGTCATGTTTCTTAACTCTGCCCCTGAGTATTCAAATGGCCATGCAATTAGGTAGGAGTATGTTTTTATGGAGCTTTTCCACAAAACATATTTGTACCCTACCCCATGGCCATTTAAGGACTGCAGGTATGGAGTCATCAAATGGCCATGGGACTTAGAGTGAATAAGTTCTTTGCGGAATTTGTCCTTAGTCTTGCACACTTAGGGGGTCATTCCGACCCTGGCGGTCCATGACCGCCATGGCGGAGGGCGGCGGAAGCACCGCCAACAGGCTGGCGGTGTTTCCTGGGCTATTCTGACCGCGGCGGTAAAGCCGCGGTCAGAAAAGGGGAACCAGCGGTTTCCCGCCGGTTTTCCCCTGGCCCAGGGAATCCGCCATGGGGATTCCGACCCCCTTCCCGCCAGCCTGATGGCGGGAACGGGTGCCGTAGGGCCCCTGGAGGCCCCTGCACTGCCCATGTCATTGGCATGGGCAGTGCAGGGGCCCCCTAACAGGGCCCCACAAAGTTTTTCACAGTCTGCTTTGCAGACAGTGAAAATCGCGACGGGTGCCACTGCACCCGTCGCACCCCTGCAACTCCGCCGGCTCCATTCGGAGCCAGCTTCCTCGTTGCAGGGGCTTTCCTGCTGGGCCGGCGGGCGGCCTTTTGGCGGTCGCCTGCCGGCCCAGCGGGAAAGTTGGAATGACCGCCGCGGTCTTTTGACCGCGGTGCGGTCATTCGGCGGTAACCGCATGGCGGGCGGCGACCGCCGCCCGCCGCGGTCAGAATGACCGCCTTAATCTCTTCTCTGGCACTCAATCTTATTCTTTCACTATCTTTCACATCCTTGCTCTTTTGCTTACTCTCAATAACACACTCACACATTTTCTTTCTCATTCGCTCTTTATTTCTTGTACTCTCAGTGACTCTCACTTTCCCTCTCATTCTCTCTCTTTATGGCTCTAACTCTTTCACATCTTTACTTATTCATTCACTCACTCTCTCTTACCCACAATCTCACTTTCTGCCTCCCCTCTTTAGCATGCTATATCAGTCACAGCTTCACTTTCACTACCTATATATCACTCTCTTACTTCCTCACTCTCAATCACTCTCTTGCTATCTCATTCTCACACTCTTCGATCTCCCTCACTCTCATTGACTCTTGTTCTCTCACCCTCTATTACACTCCCACTCTCTATCACCCTCTCTCACACACCCTCTCGTTCACTCTTACAATTTCATACAGTGTCTCATTCAGTGTCTCTCTTTCAATCTTACTCTCTTATTTTGTCTCATGCTCACTGACTATTTCACTTTACTCCTTTATCTCTATCACTCTCTCACTCTCTAGCTCCTTCACTTATTCGTTTTCTCATTTTCTATCTCTCCGCCTTCACTCCCACTCTCTCACTCACTCACTCACTCACTCTCCCTTATTAACTTCCTCACTCACTCTCTCACTTCCTCGGTCTCACTCTTTCTCTCACTTGCTTTAATTTTTACTCTTTCACACTCTCTTACTCTCACTCACTCCGTAACTCTGAACCACTGGTGCACTCTCTCCCACACACCCTTTCTCAAACTAAATGTATTTAATTTCCTTTCTCTCTTTCTGCCACGATCCTTTCTTCTTCTCACTCGCTTGAACTCACGTTCTCTCCCTACCTCTCATTCTGTCTCATGCTCTTTTCTTCTCCATCTTACTCGCACGTTTTCCCTCTCATTCACGCTCAGTCACATCTCAAACTCTTTCACTCATTCTCCTACTCTCACACTCACTCTCACTCTTTCACACTTTCTCATTCACTTAAAATCCGCTCTCAGTCACTCTTGGTTCCTCATTCGCTCAACTCTCTCAATTACATTCACGCTTTCTCACCGATACACACTCACTCCCTCACTAGCATGTAAACATTTGAACAGCATTTGACTTTTTTTGCATAACCCCTGTCCCTTGACAGTTATACGCTTCAGGTTCTCCTTTTCTGCTGGAGCTAAACTCATGGTTCACAGAGCACATAGCTCCCTCACTTTGAAATTTCTACATTTTGAAGCTTCTCGTCAAATATTAGTGATGTGAAGTCTCGCCATTGAAAAGGCCACTGACAGGCAGTATCCTGACAGGGAGCAGAGAGATCTGCTTGAAGGGCCATCTGATCACACAAAGCACTGTCTGTCAGTGCCTTAAATGCAGAAACTGGGCATAATAGCCTGGACAAGTTATTCTCACTGGTCAACACAAACGTCATTTATCTACGCATTTCCTAATGTCATTCTGAGAGTGAGAAGCTGTGATGTACAACTCAGACTCCTAGACAGACAGAAGAAAGAAGGGAGGAGAGCAATGCTGATCACCCCCAAATGACAAGCTGACGCTAATCTGAAGCCCTAACTCTAATGTTGTTTGTAACTTTTATGGAGGCTAAATGTCAATTCTAAGCCTTTATAATTAATTCTACATTGCTTTTTAGATTCCCTAATAATCCTTCACTTTTCAATCATTTTGATATATCATTTTATATTTGCGTGTGTTGCATTTCTTTATCATACTTTCTTCCTTTTCACTTTCACAATTTCACTTAATTATCTTTCATTTTACATGTTTCAAGAATCATGTGTAGTAACCTGCAATGTTAAGATCTTTCTAACTTTAGCTCATATGAATGTTGGTAACTATGAGCTTCTTTGTGATTATACAACATGTCCCGTTTAAACATAGCATTTAAACTATTGGATGTATTAACTAGTTATAATTACATAAACACATACTCCTATGCATGTAATGCATTTATAAGCAGCACATTAAAATGCTAAACAATTTTGTGAATTCATATATAGCAAGACTTCTGACCCAACTGGACAAATACAGTTCGCAAAGCTTTTAAACAAAACAAGACAGAAGTATGTGTGTGCCACTTTTTATAAACTCCTACTGAAGGAACAGATTAATTGGAGGCTGATTCACTCGTGAACAGGCGTTAGAGACAGAAGGACCTTCTCACATTTTGTTCTGTTACCCAGGCTGATACCATCTCAGGTTGGCAAGGAGATCTCAAATGGAGTGTTAGCAAATATAACTGAAAGAAATGCTAGAATAACAGGTGCAAAAATGTAAAACGTGCACAAGAAGCTGATCGTGTTGCCTTCTATTCTCCACTGCCAAACGGCAAGCTGACACTTTATTGACACAGGTACTGCCCGGATAGAATGTCAAACAGACGCAATAAACAGCGATTGGACATGGGCAACCGCAGCTGTCAAAACCATATTTCACACAATTCTTACTTTTTTTGATCCCACGTGATTTCAAAAAAAGAATTTGAGCAATGTGCGATATAAACACATCAGAGCCCACTTAGAATAAATTAAAAAGAGTGTTTCTCTAGGGTGTTGCACAGCGTGTTTAGAATTCATCTATGAAGTCAAGTATGGTTTCCAAACATTCTTTTAGCAATTCACTTCCCATGTCCCTTTAACAATTGCAAAACGCACCAATATCCACGGGGAAGCATGGTGTAATTATTTTATTTACTGATATTGTAAATCTAAATCGAAAGCAGATCAATAAAACCGCGTTATCTCATTTTGTTTGCCTATTTATTGGAGCTTCGACTATGAGAAATCTTTGAACAGAAATTTAGGGGCAGATTTAAGAAAAGTGGTGCTGCACCTAGTGCAGTGCGCCTTCCTTGAGCCCCTTAGCGCCCGCTACCGCCCGCTACCGCCACCATGTGTGCACTGTATATAAAATACGCCGCACCATGCCGCAGGGTAGGGGCAATAGCGTAATTTTTTTCTGCTATTGATGTACAGCCAAAATGTTGGCGCTATTCCTCCAGAGTACATAGTGCCTTATTATAAATAATGATATGTCTCCTTTTATCGCCTACTCTGAGCGAGCTTTAAAAGTGCTGAAATAAAAGGTACAAGGAAATCTCTTAGATTTACTACTGCCATTTTTTTTGGCCCCTTTAACGGGACAACACCCCCCTTGCACACATTATGCCTGGTGCAGGGATATTGTGGTGCAAGGGTTTACAAAGTGGTGCAATGCATGCATTGTGCCACTTTGTAAACATGGCGCACAGATTTTGGCCTCGTTGGGCCACATTAGTGTAAACAAATTATGCTAATGTATTGCAAGGAGGCGGTAGGGGCTCTTAAATATGCCCCTTATTTTTTACAGAAGTTAGATTTCTTGTACACTGGACCTGTCAGTGAGGTACATAGTGTCCTGAACAAATAATAAGGAAATACAATCAGTGTAACTACAAGTGTTGCGTATGCCAAATAGCCTTTCTATATTTTTTCCAAATGTATTACAGTTGCTTAGCTAACTGGCTAACTGGACCATGGGCCTGGTTGAGAGTCACAAACATCTAGTATGTCAGGTAGTGACTGAGCAGTCGACCAAGCCAAATTCTAAATGAGGATCTATGCCACTCAGTCACAGTGAGCAGTCAACGACCACTGGAATCATAACATTTACAACAACCAGCCAGTGCCACGTTGTATAACGCATTCTTATGTTTAGATGATGAGGGTGTGCAAAATGTCTATCATACAAACTATTTCTATTTCCATGTTTTCCAACTTTAAAACCATTTCCTCATGAGGGCCCAAGGGCGACGCAAAAACTAGAAAGAGATTTACCAAGCCACACAATGCCATCTTACGTAGATCTGTGTGGCTTGGTAAATCTGAAGTAACACAAGGCAGCATAAGTTGCTGCCTTGCGTTACTCTGCCCCAGGGAGGCCTTCCCTCTGTGGACCATGGGTGTTCCCACACATCCACCCATGGATTTTGGCCCATTCCCAGATTTCCCATTAGTTGTAGACTAGGAATTCGTCAAAATGGCTCTAAGAGACTCCTTTTTACACTTTTCTTGTTTCACTAATTTTGTCATTGTACCTCTTTGATTCTTTCCTTGACTTTTTTAATTTACTCTTAGCGTATTCTTTGTCTCTTCAAAGCTCGGCCCATATTTATACTTTTTTTGCGCCGCTTTTTGACGCACAAACTTACAATTGTATTTTGTAAGTTTGTTTCGCTTTTGTGTAAAAAAGTGGTGCAAACGCGGTGCTAAAAAAGTATAAAAATGGGCCCTATTATTTAAAAATGCAGAGGTTAAGGAAGAGGTTAAACTAAAATACAGAGTGGCAACTTTTTCAGTCAAGTAAGTTATTTCTCTTTGTATTTTTGTAAGTAGTGTTGGAACGCTTTACCACTGACTTGTGAAACCTTAACATCGAGATAATGGACTGTTATCTTATAAATTGCATGTGTAAAATGTATCCTTTCATGTACTTCATTCAGCAGTTCAATGTTATGTTCCAATTCTTCTTTTGGTCCCCATCAAATCAAAGCACATTATTGATGTACTTGGGCAGGTTTTTTAGAATTTTTTACAATTGTCATCATATATGTTGCTCTTCAAATCTGTTGATAAAGATATTTGAAAAAGACACCATATATAGAGAACTCATTGATTTTCTAGATATGTGCCTACTGTTCGAAAGTGATTGTGAAACATTATGAAGATCATTAGTTTCCACAACAACACAATAACCTCTAGTACCTCTGTATGTAACAAGTAGTATTCAATCGGTTTTAATCCACACACATACTTTTAGTGCAGGGCATCATAATATTGTGACTGACATATCAACCAGTAACAATATTAAATCTGCAATACTTCTTAACAATATAATGTCAAGAAAAGATGTGGAGTAAAGAACTCTAATTCTTTATTTCCTTAGATCTACTTACCTTGCCAATCTACTAGTAGTAGATATTGGGGTGGCTATTTTGTTACATTTTGACATTCGTGACCTTACTATTGTGACATACGACCAATCTCAGCAGTCAATGAGGAGCCAATGTTTTTATAAGCAAGACTTATTGCCTTTGCCACTGTTTATTCATGTTGTGTCACTGGAGGCGCTGCAAGTTAGACTCTCTGGCCACAAGGAGTTGACAAAAATGCACCACTTTCTGAGGGGCACCCCAACGTCACCCTCTGTGCCAAGCTTTGTGCCTTAATTCATGTAGTCCTTTTTTCTGTCTGTATTGATGAAGTTACACATCTCATTTAGTTGTTGAGGTATCCAGAAAGCACAACCCCTGTTGTTTGTTTGAGCTGTAACATTCTAATGCAAGTAAGTAGTGGTGAAAATATGTACTTTAGCTCAAACAATGTATATTCTTTAGGGTACAAAATATATAACTGTTGCCCTGGTTGTTTGAGTTTTTTAATTTTTTTATTGACCAAAGCTTTGCTTTATTAACTTGAAACGTCTTTGGCTGACTGTACTATCTCATGTAACTGGACTCAGATTTGAATTATTCTAACTTTAGAAATTACTAAATATATTCACACATGGTTAACACAGTGGTTAATAAAAACTCAGGAAGTCCTTGAAACCAGTCTAGGTCACACACTTCAGGGTGGCCCTCTATGGCTACCTCAGAGTTTCAAGTAATGACTGCCATAAATTGCAGGCAAAGATTCAGGTACAGTTCATCCTGGCACCTCTTTCGTCTGTTATTACTTAGGAGCAGATACTAGTGGAGTCTTAGGATGAGAGCTGTCACCATTGCAGAGCTCTCCTTCATTAACTATAAAGAGATTTAGACTTCCAGGTGGCCTGTATTAGTACGGAAAGAACCAAAATGGAACAGGCCCAAGGTTTAGGAGAAGACCAAAAGCTGAATACCAAAAAAGCAAGACAGGACTCTTTTCTGCTCAATTAGCATTAAATACCTCAGCCACCACCTCTCTTTGACACAGAGCAGAGCTCATGAGCCTGTATTTATACTGAGGTGACATAAAGTAAAATACAATGCACAAAAAACAAACATGTAAAACAGAATACTGAGAGTATGCAAATAATACAGGCATAATATTGAAAAGAAATTATGCCTAAATGTAAGAAGATTTCGAGTTTTGCATGATCACCCCCATTGTTTAGACTGACACTGGTTGTTTTTGGACTCTGTGTACTGGGATCTAGCTAACCAGGTCCCAGTACATGTGCTCCGACCCCTATAAAGTTGTCTTTATTTTTTAAATCCCCAATTATCATATTTAAGGTATCTATAAGTCCCTAATATACAGTACCCAGTGTCCCCAGGGCCTCTAAGATCAACGGCACTTGTGAACTGCAGCACTTATTTTTCGTTCTTGGTCTTTTTATTGAGGTTTTGAAGCTTATACCAGATTGCAAAATGTATGAACATATATAGCACAAATAACATTTATGTATTAAATGGTTTTAAGCTAAGATTTTCTTCATACTAAAAGGGTACACATAGCATCTGTGGTCATAAGTTTTACATTTTCTGGAAGGTGCGTCACATTATTACTTTGCTGTCTGCTCAGAGACGATATATTAGAGGTGGCTTGATAATCATGCAGACTCATTAGCCAGTATCATTTTCAACTAAGTGGTGTAATACAACTGGGGAGGAGAGAAGGGGAGAAGGGGATAACGTGGTAAAGGGGCAACAGCATTCAACCATACCAGTTTCATCAAATTTTCAGCCATCCACTTAACCTTATCCAAGGTGAAAAAGTGTTCTATCGCATCAATATATCAATATGACAAGTTAGTTAACTGGTGTGTGGGATATCCTCTGTCATCACCTCGGCATCTAGAACTTCTCTATATGTAATTTCCACATTTTGTATGGCAGTTTGGAGTTCGACTATAATGGTGTTCCAGCTTGCAGAGATGGGGTATTTACAGAGTCTCAGATTGTCTTCCTTTGTAGTGCCACACCTTCATCCCTTGCCCTTCAGTGATACCAAGCCTCAATGTTGGTGGTTCAGGGGACTTCCACCAGCAGGTAATAAGGCGTTTAGCCACCAGGAAACCTAGTCTAAGATTTGTGTAGTGGCTTAATGTTTTTTCTGAACTACAGGCCTAGGAGGCAGTTTTCCCAAGTGTGTAATGTAGTACCCATGCAAAGGGATAAGTGTTTAGTCACATCACACCAATAACACTGGAGGGCACTGCAGGGTCATAGCATGTGGAGGAGATCGACGTCTGTGTATCCACAGTGAGGGCATGCTGCATCTAATTTGTGAAAGTATTGGTTCATTTTAGCCGGGGTCAGATACGCTTTGTGAATTATAAAATGCTTATTAAGCCAGAACCGAGCACTTCAGGGCATGTACGTTGGACCCACTAACAGTATGGCCCATTCGCCATCTGTGCACTGCCATGCCAAGTCTGCCTCCCTCTGCTGGTGTAAAGGCACTAGTGATATTGCTGTATGATGCCTCAGTGTGCTTGTTAACTGGCGTGTATTGTGGCAGCCTGTGCCCATCACATGGCCATATTGTATAGTCAAGTACATTTGGATTTCTGTAGGTACGTCCACCAACTACTTTTTAATGCTCTGACCAGAGAATGACAAACAAGGAAGTGCCTGGACGGTATCCCTGTTTCAGCCATCAGGGAGTCATAGGATAGCAGGGTTCCATCGCTATAGAGATCACCCAGTGTATGGAGGTCTGCCTTGAGCCAAGTAGTTAGCTCCACCACAGTAATAATTTCTTGTCCCCTATGCCCCACAGAAGCAGCATTGCTGGTGTGTATGGTGTGATAGATCGAGTAAGGTAAAGGCAGTGGTGGGAACAGCGGTGTACTAACTTGGGGTGAGTCAGGGGTGGGGTGGAGTTTGGATGGAATAGATGGAGGATTGTGGCGTGATTTGACAAAGGTTCCAGTGTAGCATTGTCTGCGAGTTGCAGGCAAGTGGTCCATCGAGCCACCCATGCAAGCTGGGATGCTAGATAGTAATGTTCGTAATTTGGCACCGCAAGGCCTCCTCGATCAGATGGTAGGCCCAACTTCACTAATGCTACCCTGTATCTGGTTTTGTTCCTGATGAAAACTCGGATCGTCTTCTCCAGAGTCCTCAAGAAAGAGGGTGGTATATACAATGGCAAATTTGAGAAATAATAAAGTAGACAGGGTGGTACCACCATTTTAAAAGAGCAATACATAATGCGACAAACAATGGATGCGTGGCCCAGGAGGTCATTTGGGGTTTTAGAGAAGTAACCATTCTGGTGATGTTCCCTTAAAATAGATCTGGGGCTGAGTGACATATTCTTATACCTGGATAACGGAAGACTGTCTGCTGCCAGGGAACTAGGGTATTATCAATTTTGACGTGTGGGTCTGGTGTAGATGTAAAGGGAAAAATACATGATTTTGCCCAATTAACTTTTAGACCGGAGATTTGGGCAAAGTGTTGTAAAGTTTGTGCGACCATTTGGAGAATGATCTGAATATCTCAGATGTACAGAAGTAGATCATCTGCATAAAGTGAGATTGTGTGTGTTTCTTCCCCTATGGGGCCTGGCTTGCATTGCAAGTGCAAGAGGTTCGATGGCTAAAGAGAATAGAAGGGGACGAGAGCAGTCATCTCTGTCTGGGAACTCTATGTACTTGGATCCATTCTGATATGATGTTTCCAATTTTTACCCGTGCAAACGGGTGCAAATATAACAGGGGCACCAGTTGGATGAATCTAGGTTCTATACAGTAATGTGGTAGTGTGTCAAATAAGATTTTCCATTCCAGTGAATCAAAGGCTTTCTCAATGTGAAGCACCATGCAGCTGTGAGGAGCCAAAATAACAGTGTAGGTTAATAGAAGTGTCCAAGCAGGAACAAAGCTGTTTTGGTCAGGGTGTAATAAGTGGGGGCCAAGTTGGGCCAAGTGGTCTACTATTACTTATGTTCAGATTTTGCAATCAGTATTTTATAAAGCTAGGGGTCTGTATGACCCCAGTTCAGTGAGGTCTCGTACCAGCTTTTGGAGAAATATGAGTAAGGATTCATAGAGGGACTTTAGGGAGGCAGAAGGACTCCTGGGTGTCTTCATGCATTTTTTGAAGATGAGGAGCTAATTGTGTTGCATATGTTTTGAAAAATGTAGCAGGTAAGCCATATGGTACTGGTGTTTTACTTGGCGTCAGTGATTGTATTGCTCCCTGTATTTCAAATTAGGTCTTCGTCCATTTCACTGATCTGTTGTCATTTGAGGGATAGGTAATGGGGAAAGGAATGCGTGTGTCTCATACAGGCTGGCGGTTAAGGTTGACTGGTATAGTGCAGTGTAGTGGCGAGTTAGTTCTGTATGTATGTTTCTTTGAGTGTATAAAAGATCATAATCCACTGATCTCATTGTGGTGAAGGGTTGTTGGGGTTGTTCCTGCCTAATCAGCAATGCTAGGAGTGAGCCTGCTTTGTCTGCGAATGTATGGATTTTGGTAGAATGCATCTTGTAACTAAGGCAGCGTAGACATTACAGCAAATTTGCATGTGCCTGTCATGCTCTAGTAGGGCTGTGGCAACAGAGATGTCTTGTATCTCTATGGGTTTCTAACTCCAGTAGAGTGCGCTCAATCTGTATCAGTTCCTCTTCTATTTGACAGCACATGCTCTCACTTGTTCCTAGCCAGTGTCCCCTGAGTGTAATCTTTAGTGCGCCCCATTCAACCAAACTCAATGATGCAGTGCCTGCATTGTGGTCAAAATATGTGTCAATAGCTGGGCCTAGTTCTGCGTGGAATGGGGGTCCTCCAAACTGTTGTTTGTAATCGCAAGGTGGGGATGGAGGGCAGACTTGTGCCCCAGGGAAGGTGTAAATAGTGAGGATTGTGATCGGAGTAGGTGCAGCGCATAGTCTGTGTGTGATGTGGTAGAGTATGTTAGGGGTGCACGCCAAACGATCAATCCTGACGTGAAGTTAATAGAAAGTGTATAGTCCGTTGGTTGGGTGTTGACGTCACCAGACATCTGTTAAGTGCCATTGATTGAGCCAGTATTGCAACACAAATGCATTGACAGCTGCCATGGTGTGTGGGAGAGGGGGTAATTAGTGGTCCAGATTGATATTGAGTACACTATTAAAATCGTCTCCTATTAGCCATGGGATTCTGCCCCATTTGGAGAGTGCCCTTGAGATGGTTTGTAAATAGGAGTGTATTCCTGTGTTAGGAGCACAGATGTTCCCTAGCAGAATGTGACAGCCATTTAGGCAGCTCTTGACAAACACATATCAGCTGTCAGAGCCTATGTCTGCTTCTTCTGAAGAATACGGGTTTCAGGACAGTCTCTTATCAGCACCCCTCGGGCATAAGAGGTGTAGTAGGTGGCATATACTTGCCCACGTCATCTGCTTGTTGCTTCTAGGTGTGTTACATGGGACTCCTTATTTAAGACAGCATGTGCTGCATGTCGGAATATACAGCATAGCACTGTGACAGGTATGCATGCTCCCACATTCCAGGTAATTATTTTAGTGTGGGACTTTGTAAACTGGTTGTGGCTACGTAGTTGTTCACCTGATCTAAGGTGATTTTTATCTTCCCTCTGTGTACACAAGGAGTAGGGTTGAGATAACACAGTGAATCAATAAAACAAAAACACAAATCACAAGTAACATGTATGATACCAATAGAGCAGAACAACAACATGTACTTGCCCAAACTTCTTACCAACTTGTGCCAAGAATAGAGTTTAATAAAGTAAAACAGGGGGCAGAGCTGTGTTGGGATGTTGTTCATATATTGGTAAGCCTGGTATGCAGGATATTCAACCTGCCAAGTATGTATCAGTTTCTTGTATCGTTGCCACTGGATGGGTAGAGCCTGCAGAGGGGGCTCATCCAGTGTCCAGGATGTAGCCATGTCTATTATTGCATATGCTGCAATGGTGCATGGAGAGTGCTGAGTGAGACTTGTCACATAGAGAGGGAGGATAATTGTAGCAGGCCAGGCAGCAATATGTACGCAGTATTTGGCATTTCAGTCTGTCTTTTTCTGTTCTGGCATTTAGATGATTTAACCCAACATTTGAGAGTTTGCATCTGGGACAGTTTCTTGTTCTGTTGCAGTGGGCCATGTTGTAGCTGGAGTTATTTCCTGAAGTAGATTCTGGGGCTGAGTCAGGCTTGTTACCCTGAAGTTGGGTGGCTACTTGTAGGGCTCTTCATCTTTCAGAGAGTCTCTGCTCCAGGTCGGGTACTGCTTGCGGGATGATAGCAGCTAGTGGGGCGTGGTTGTAGGAAAGTACCATCTTGCCTGGCATGTTACCCCCATTTTTCACTGTATATATGTTGTTTTAGTTGTATGTGTCACTGGGACCCTGGTAACCCAGGGCCCCAGTGCTCATAAGTGTGCCTGAATGTGTTACCTGTGTAGTGACTAACTGTCTCACTGAGGCTCTGCTAATCAGAACCTCAGTGGTTATGCTCTCTCATTTCTTTCCAAATTGTCACTAACAGGCTAGTGACCATTTTTACCAATTTACATTGGCTTACTGGAACACCCTTATAATTCCCTAGTATATGGTACTGAGGTATCCAGGGTATTGGGGTTCCAGGAGATCCCTATGGGCTGCAGCATTTCTTTTGCCACCCATAGGGAGCTCTGACAAATCTTACACAGGCCTGCCACTGCAGCCTGAGCGAAATAACGTCCACGTTATTTCACAGCCATTTTACACTGCACTTAAGTAACTTATAAGTCACCTATATGTCTAACCTTTACCTGGTAAAGGTTAGGTGCAAAGTTACTTAGTGTGAGGGCACCCTGGCACTAGCCAAGGTGCCCCCACATTGTTCAGAGCCAATTCCCTGAACTTTGTGAGTGCGGGGACACCATTACACGCGTGCACTACATATAGGTCACTACCTATATGTAGCTTCACCATGGTAACTCTGAATATGGCCATGTAACATGTCTATGATCATGGAATTGCCCCCTCTATGCCATCCTGGCATTGTTGGTACAATTCCATGATCCCAGTGGTCTGTAGCACAGACCCTGGTACTGCCAGACTGCCCTCCCTGGGGTTTCACTGCAGCTGCTGCTGCTGCCAACCCCTCAGACAGGCAGCTGCCCTCCTGGGGTCCAGCCAGGCCTGGCCCAGGATGGCAGAACAAAGAACTTCCTCTGAGAGAGGGTGTGACACCCTCTCCCTTTGGAAAATGGTGTGAAGGCAGGGGAGGAGTAGCCTCCCCCAGCCTCTGGAAATGCTTTCTTGGGCACAGATGTGCCCAATTCTGCATAAGCCAGTCTACACCGGTTCAGGGACCCCTTAGCCCCTGCTCTGGCGCGAAACTGGACAAAGGAAAGGGGAGTGACCACTCCCCTGACCTGCACCTCCCCTGGGAGGTGTCCAGAGCTCCTCCAGTGTGCTCCAGACCTCTGCCATCTTGGAAACAGAGGTGCTGCTGGCACACTGGACTGCTCTGAGTGGCCAGTGCCACCAGGTGACGTCAGAGACTCCTGCTGATAGGCTCCTTCAGGTGTTAGTAGCCTTTCCTCTCTCCTAGGTAGCCAAACCCTCTTTTCTGGCTATTTAGGGTCTCTGTCTCTGGGGAAACTTTAGATAACGAATGCATGAGCTCAGCCGAGTTCCTCTGCATCTCTCTCTTCACCTTCTGATAAGGAAACGACCGCTGACCGCGCTGGAAGCCTGCAAACCTGCAACATAGTAGCAAAGACGACTACTGCAACTCTGTAACGCTGATCCTGCCGCCTTCTCGACTGTTTTCCTGCTTGTGCATGCTGTGGGGGTAGCCTGCCTCCTCTCTGCACCAGAAGCTCCGAAGAAATCTCCCGTGGGTCGACGGAATCTTCCCCCTGCAACCGCAGGCACCAAAAAGCTGCATTACCGGTCCCTTGGGTCTCCTCTCAGCATGACGAGCGAGGTCCCTCGAATCCAGCGACTCTGTCCAAGTGACCCCCACAGTCCAGTGACTCTTCAGCCCAAGTTTGGTGGAGGTAAGTCCTTGCCTCACCTCGCTGGGCTGCATTGCTGGGAACCGCGACTTTGCAGCTACTCCGGCCCCTGTGCACTTCCGGCGGAAATCCTTTGTGCACAGCCAAGCCTGGGTCCACGGCACTCTAACCTGCATTGCACGACTTTCTAAGTTGGTCTCCGGCGACGTGGGACTCCTTTGCGCAACTTCGGCGAGCACCATTTCACGCATCCTGGTAGTGCCTGTTTCTGGCACTTCTCCGGGTGCTACCTGCTTCAGTGATGGCTCTTTGTCTTGCTCGACGTCCCCTCTCTCTTCAGGTCCAATTTGCGACCTCCTGGTCCCTCCTGGGACCCAGCAGCGTCCAAAAACGCCAAACGCACAATTTGCGTGTAGCAAGGCTTGTTGGCGTCCTTCCAGCGGGATAATACTTTTGCACGACTCTCCAAGGCGAGAGGGATCCATCCACCAAAGGGGAAGTCTCTAGCCCTTTTCGTTCCTGCAGAAACCTCA
This sequence comes from Pleurodeles waltl, assembly GCF_031143425.1. Classification (NCBI taxonomy): domain Eukaryota; kingdom Metazoa; phylum Chordata; class Amphibia; order Caudata; family Salamandridae; genus Pleurodeles; species Pleurodeles waltl. The sequence continues at coordinate 1,504,965,237 of NC_090440.1, forward strand.
GCTTCTTCTGTCCAGTCGAAGCTTCTTTGCACCCGCAGCTGGCATTTCCTGGGCATCTGCCCATCTCCGACTTGCTTGTGACTTTTGGACTTGGTCCCCTTGTTCCACAGGTACCCTAGATTGGAAATCCACAGTTGTTGCATTGCTGGTTTGTGTCTTTCCTGCATTATTCCTCTAACACGACTCTTTTGTCCTTAGGGGAACTTTAGTGCACTTTGCACTCACTTTTCAGGGTCTTGGGGAGGGTTATTTTGCTAACTCTCACTATTTTCTAATAGTCCCAGCGACCCTCTACAAGGTCACATAGGTTTGGGGTCCATTCGTGGTTCGCATTCCACTTCTGGAGTATATGGTTTGTGTTGCCCCTATCCCTATGTTTCCCCATTGCATCCTATTGTAACTACACACTGTTTGCACTGTTTTCTAAGACTATACTGCATATTTTTGCTATTGTGTATATATATCTTGTGTATATTTCCTATCCTCTCACTGAGGGTACACTCTAAGATACTTTGGCATATTGTCATAAAAATAAAGTACCTTTATTTTTTAGTGTAACTGTGTATTGTGTTTTCTTATGATATTGTGCATATGACACTAAGTGGTACTGTAGTAGCTTCACACGTCTCCTAGTTCAGCCTAAGCTGCTCTGCTAAGCTACCATTATCTATCAGCCTAAGGTGCTAGACACCCTATACACTAATAAGGGATAACTGGGCCTGGTGCAAGTACCCCTTGGTACTCACTACAAGCCAGTCCAGCCTCCTACATTGGTTGTGCAGTGGTGGGATAAGTGCTTGAGACTACTTACCACTCTTGTCATTGTACTTTTCATAAGAGAAAAATATACAAAACAAGGTCAGTGTATATACACATAGCCAAAAAGTTTTGCATTTCCTCTTTTCACTCTTTTCTAAGTGCTGAAAAGTACTTCTAAACTTTCAAAAAGTTCTTAAAAGTTTAAAAAGTTTTTTTCTGTCTTTCCAAAAAGTTCTGAAAACTTTTGTCTCTTTCTCTATCACTTTAACTCTCTCAAAAAAATGTCTGGCACAGGCCAAAGTGTTGATCTGTCCAAACTTGCATATGACAACCTTAGCTGGAAAAGAGCAAGGAGTCTCTGTATAGAGAGAGGTTTGAGTGTAGGGAAGAATCCTGCCTTGGAACTGTTAATTAACATGCTTAGAGAACAGGATAAGGCCAGAGGTGGCCCATCTGTTGAAAAAGTACCTAATAGTTCCCAATCTGATTCAGGGACTCCCCCAGGAAAAGATTCAGGAAAGAAACTTCCTAGCCTGCCCATTACTAGACAATCTAGCATAGATGGTAATGATGATGAGCCACACCAAAGAAATAGTGTTGTCTCACATCATAGCAAAAGCATTTATTCTCACCATACTGGTAGTAATGTTTCTGTAAACCAAGCTGTTAAGTTGGCTTCTGTAAGGGACAGGTCTCCTTCTGTTCATTCCCATCATAGCTCTGTTTCTAGAAATGTCCCTCCCACCAACCCTGATGACAGAATGTTAGAGAGGGAACTCAATAAGTTGAGGGTGGAACAAACCAGACTGAAGCTTAAAAAGCAACAGCTGGATTTGGATAGACAGTCTTTTGAATTAGAGAAGGAAAGACAGAAGTTGGGTTTAGATACCCATGGTGGCAGCAGCAGTATTCCCCATAGTCATCCTGCAAAAGAGCATGATTCCAGGAATCTGCACAAGATAGTTCCCCCTTATAAGGAGGGGGATGACATTAACAAGTGGTTTGCTGCACTTGAGAGGGCCTGTGTCGTACAGGATGTCCCTCAAAGGCAGTGGGCTGCTATCCTATGGCTATCATTTAGTGGAAAAGGTAGGGATAGGCTCCTTACTGTGAAAGAAAATGATGCCAATAATTTCCAAGTTCTTAAGAATGCACTCCTGGATGGTTATGGCTTAACCACTGAACAGTACAGGATAAAGTTCAGAGAGACCAAAAAGGAGTCTTCACAAGACTGGGTTGATTTCATTGACCATTCAGTGAAGGCCTTGGAGGGGTGGTTACATGGCAGTAAAGTTACTGATTATGACAGCCTGTATAACTTAATCCTGAGAGAGCATATTCTTAATAATTGTGTGTCTGATTTGTTGCACCAGTACTTGGTGGACTCTGATCTGACCTCTCCCCAAGAATTGGGAAAGAAGGCAGACAAATGGGTCAGAACAAGAGTGAACAGAAAAGTTCATACAGGGGGTGACAAAGATGGCAACACAAAGAAGGATGGTAAGTCTTCTGACAAGGGTGGGGACAAATCTAAAAATGAGTCTTCATCAGGCCCACAAAAACACTCTGGTGGGGGTGGTGGGTCCAAATCCTCCTTTAATCAGAACAAGGAAAAGAAACCATGGTGCTATTTATGTAAAATAAAAGGCCATTGGACAACAGATCCCAGTTGTCCAAAGAAAGGCACCACAGCTCCTACCACTACAACCCCTACTGCTACACCTAGTGTCCCTACTAATAGCAGTGGTGGTGGGAGCAAACCTACTAATAGCCAATCCAAGGGAGTAGCTGGGCTCACTTTTGGTAATTTAGTTGGGGTTGGTCTGATTAGGGAGACCACAGAGGCTACTTTAGTCTCTGAAGGGGCTATTGATTTAGCCACTTTGGTTGCTTGCCCCCATAACTTGGAGAAGTACAAGCAACTAACCCTAATAAATGGTGTTGAGGTCCAGGCCTACAGGGACACAGGTGCCAGTGTCACAATGGTGATTGAGAAACTGGTGCACCCTGAACAACACATACTTGGACACCAGTACCAAGTAACTGATGCTCACAACATAACACAAAGCCACCCCATGGCTGTTGTAAATCTCAACTGGGGGGGGGTAACTGGTCCAAAGAAAGTTGTGGTAGCTTCAGATTTACCTGTAGACTGTCTATTAGGGAATGATTTGGAGACATCAGCTTGGTCAGATGTGGAGTTGGAGGCCCATGCAGCAATGCTGGGCATCCCAGGGCATATTTTTGCTTTGACAAGGGCTCAGGCCAAAAAGCAAAAAGGACAGGGAAGCTTGGATCCTGGAACAATGGACCAAGTGCTCCCTAAAGCTAGGGCTAGTAGAAGCAAACCACTTCCTACTATCCCTCCCTCTACAGTGGATTCTACTTCTGAGGAAGAAGAATTCCCTCCCTGTGCAGAACCTACACCAGAGGAGCTGGAAGCAGACACTGCTGAGCTTTTGGGTGAAGGGGGGCCTGCCAGAGAGGAACTGAGTGTGGCACAGCAAACCTGTCCCACATTAGAGGGTCTCAGACAGCAAGCTGTCAAACAGGCTAATGGGGATGTCAGTGACTCTCACAGAGTTTACTGGGAGGACAACCTCTTGTACACTGAGCATAGGGATCCTAAACCTGGAGCTGCCAGGAGATTAGTGATTCCTCAGGAGTACAGAAAGTTCCTCCTAACACTGGCACATGACATTCCCTTAGCTGGGCACCTAGGACAAATGAAAATTTGGGACAGGCTTGTTCCCCTGTTTCATTGGCCTAGGATGTCTGAGGACACAAAGGAATTTTGTAAGTCCTGTGAAACCTGTCAAGCCAGTGGCAAGACAGGTGGCACCCCAAAGGCACCCCTTATTCCACTGCCTGTGGTTGGGGTTCCCTTTGAAAGGGTAGGGGTTGACATAGTTGGCCCCATTGACCCTCCTACTGCTTCAGGCAATAGGTTTATCTTGGTGGTAGTGGACCATGCCACAAGATATCCTGAAGCAATTCCTTTAAGGACCACTACAGCTCCTGCAGTGGCAAAGGCCCTCCTGGGAATATTTTCCAGGGTGGGCTTCCCAAAGGAAGTAGTATCAGACAGAGGAAGCAATTTCATGTCTGCATACTTAAAGGCCATGTGGAAGGAGTGTGGTGTAACTTACAAGTTCACAACACCCTATCATCCACAAACAAATGGACTGGTGGAGAGATTTAATAAAACTCTCAAAGGCATGATTATGGGTCTCCCTGAAAAACTCCGCAGGAGATGGGATATCCTTCTACCATGCCTCCTTTTTGCCTACAGGGAGGTACCCCAGAAAGGAGTGGGCTTCAGCCCCTTTGAACTTCTTTTTGGACACCCTGTTAGGGGTCCACTCACACTTGTAAAGGAGGGTTGGGAACAACCTTTAAAAGCTCCTAAGCAGGATATTGTGGATTATGTACTTGGCCTCAGATCAAGGATGGCTGAGTACATGAAAAAGGCCAGTAAAAACCTTCAGGCCAGCCAAGAGCTCCAGAAGCAATGGCATGATCAGAAGGCTGTTTTGGTTCAGTACCAACCAGGGCAGAAAGTGTGGGTCTTGGAGCCTGTGGCCCCAAGAGCACTCCAAGATAAATGGAGTGGTCCCCACACAATTGTTGAAAAGAAGGGTGAAGTCACCTACTTGGTTGACTTAGGCACTGCCAGGAGTCCCCTTAGGGTGCTCCATGTCAACCGCCTGAAGCCCTACTATGACAGGGCTGATCTCACCCTGCTCATGGCAACAGATGAGGGACAGGAAGAAGACAGTGATCCTCTACCTGATCTCTTCTCTTCCACAGAACAAGATGCTCTTGTGGAAGGTGTAGTTTTGGCTGATTGTCTTACTGCTGAGCAGAAAGATAATTGCATAAATCTCCTAGGACAATTTTCAGAACTCTTCTCTACTGTGCCAGGCACCACTTCTTGGTGTGAGCACACTATAGATACTGGAGACAGTTTACCTGTCAAAAGTAAGATCTATAGGCAGCCTGACCATGTCAGGGACTGCATAAAGCAAGAAGTTCAGAAAATGTTGGAACTAGGAGTGGTTGAGCACTCTGACAGTCCATGGGCTTCTCCTGTGGTACTGGTACCAAAACCCAATTCTAAAGATGGAAAGAAAGAAATGCGGTTTTGTGTAGACTATAGAGGTCTCAACTTGGTAACCAAAACTGATGCTCACCCTATACCCAGGGCAGATGAGCTTATAGATACACTGGCATCTGCCAAGTATCTAAGCACTTTTGATTTGACTGCAGGGTATTGGCAGATCAAATTGTCAGAAGATGCTAAACCTAAGACTGCATTTTCTACCATTGGAGGACATTACCAGTTTACTGTAATGCCTTTTGGTTTGAAAAATGCACTTGCCACTTTTCAGAGGTTGGTGAACACAGTCCTGCAAGGGCTGGAAGCTTTCAGTGCAGCATATTTGGACGATATAGCTGTCTTTAGCTCCAGCTGGGATGATCACCTGGTCCACCAATGGAAAGTTTTAGAGGCCCTGCAAAAGGCAGGCCTCACTATCAAGGCTTCAAAGTGCCAGATAGGGCAGGGTAAGGTGGTTTATCTGGGACACCTTGTTGGTGGGGAACAGATTGCACCATTTCAGGGGAAAATCCAAACTATTATTGATTGGGTTCCCCCCTACCACTCAGACTCAGGTGAGAGCCTCCCTAGGCCTCACTGGGTACTACAGGAGGTTCATTAAGAACTATGGCTCCATTGCAGCCCCTCTTAATGACTTCACATCCAAGAAAATGCCTAAAAAGGTATTATGGACAGCAAGCTGTCAGAAAGCTTTTGAGGAGCTGAAGCAGGCCATGTGCTCTGCACCTGTCCTGAAAAGCCCTTGTTACTCTAAAAAATTCTATGTCCAAACTGATGCATCTGAATTAGGAGTAGGGGCAGTCCTATCACAACTTAATTCTGAGGACCAGGATCAACCTGTTGCTTTTATTAGTAGGAGGTTGACCCCTAGAGAAAAGCGTTGGTCTGCCATTGAGAGGGAGGCCTTTGCTGTGGTCTGGGCTCTGAAGAAGTTGAGGCCATACCTGTTTGGCACTCACTTCATTGTTCAGACAGACCACAAACCTCTACTTTGGCTAAAACAAATGAAAGGTGAAAATCCTAAATTGTTGAGGTGGTCCATATCCCTACAGGGAATGGACTATACAGTGGAACATAGACCTGGGAGTAGCCACTCTAATGCAGATGGACTCTCCAGATATTTCCACTTAGACAATGAAGACTCATCAGGTAATGGCTAGTCTTATTGTCCTTCGTTTGGGGGGGGGGGGGGTTGTGTAGGAAAGTACCATCTTGCCTGGCATGTTACCCCCATTTTTCACTGTATATATGTTGTTTTAGTTGTATGTGTCACTGGGACCCTGGTAACCCAGGGCCCCAGTGCTCATAAGTGTGCCTGAATGTGTTACCTGTGTAGTGACTAACTGTCTCACTGAGGCTCTGCTAATCAGAACCTCAGTGGTTATGCTCTCTCATTTCTTTCCAAATTGTCACTAACAGGCTAGTGACCATTTTTACCAATTTACATTGGCTTACTGGAACACCCTTATAATTCCCTAGTATATGGTACTGAGGTACCCAGGGTATTGGGGTTCCAGGAGATCCCTATGGGCTGCAGCATTTCTTTTGCCACCCATAGGGAGCTCTGACAAATCTTACACAGGCCTGCCACTGCAGCCTGAGCGAAATAACGTCCACGTTATTTCACAGCCATTTTACACTGCACTTAAGTAACTTATAAGTCACCTATATATCTAACCTTTACCTGGTAAAGGTTAGGTGCAAAGTTACTTAGTGTGAGGGCACCCTGGCACTAGCCAAGGTGCCCCCACATTGTTCAGAGCCAATTCCCTGAACTTTGTGAGTGCGGGGACACCATTACACGCGTGCACTACATATAGGTCACTACCTATATGTAGCTTCACCATGGTAACTCTGAATATGGCCATGTAACATGTCTATGATCATGGAATTGCCCCCTCTATGCCATCCTGGCATTGTTGGTACAATTCCATGATCCCAGTGGTCTGTAGCACAGACCCTGGTACTGCCAGACTGCCCTCCCTGGGGTTTCACTGCAGCTGCTGCTGCTGCCAACCCCTCAGACAGGCAGCTGCCCTCCTGGGGTCCAGCCAGGCCTGGCCCAGGATGGCAGAACAAAGAACTTCCTCTGAGAGAGGGTGTGACACCCTCTCCCTTTGGAAAATGGTGTGAAGGCAGGGGAGGAGTAGCCTCCCCCAGCCTCTGGAAATGCTTTCTTGGGCACAGATGTGCCCAATTCTGCATAAGCCAGTCTACACCGGTTCAGGGACCCCTTAGCCCCTGCTCTGGCGCGAAACTGGACAAAGGAAAGGGGAGTGACCACTCCCCTGACCTGCACCTCCCCTGGGAGGTGTCCAGAGCTCCTCCAGTGTGCTCCAGACCTCTGCCATCTTGGAAACAGAGGTGCTGCTGGCACACTGGACTGCTCTGAGTGGCCAGTGCCACCAGGTGACGTCAGAGACTCCTGCTGATAGGCTCCTTCAGGTGTTAGTAGCCTTTCCTCTCTCCTAGGTAGCCAAACCCTCTTTTCTGGCTATTTAGGGTCTCTGTCTCTGGGGAAACTTTAGATAACGAATGCATGAGCTCAGCCGAGTTCCTCTGCATCTCTCTCTTCACCTTCTGATAAGGAAACGACCGCTGACCGCGCTGGAAGCCTGCAAACCTGCAACATAGTAGCAAAGACGACTACTGCAACTCTGTAACGCTGATCCTGCCGCCTTCTCGACTGTTTTCCTGCTTGTGCATGCTGTGGGGGTAGCCTGCCTCCTCTCTGCACCAGAAGCTCCGAAGAAATCTCCCGTGGGTCGACGGAATCTTCCCCCTGCAACCGCAGGCACCAAAAAGCTGCATTACCGGTCCCTTGGGTCTCCTCTCAGCATGACGAGCGAGGTCCCTCGAATCCAGCGACTCTGTCCAAGTGACCCCCACAGTCCAGTGACTCTTCAGCCCAAGTTTGGTGGAGGTAAGTCCTTGCCTCACCTCGCTGGGCTGCATTGCTGGGAACCGCGACTTTGCAGCTACTCCGGCCCCTGTGCACTTCCGGCGGAAATCCTTTATGCACAGCCAAGCCTGGGTCCACGGCACTCTAACCTGCATTGCACGACTTTCTAAGTTGGTCTCCGGCGACGTGGGACTCCTTTGCGCAACTTCGGCGAGCACCGTTTCACGCATCCTGGTAGTGCCTGTTTCTGGCACTTCTCCGGGAGCTACCTGCTTCAGTGAGGGCTCTTTGTCTTGCTCGACGTCCCCTCTCTCTTCAGGTCCAATTTGCGACCTCCTGGTCCCTCCTGGGCCCCAGCAGCGTCCAAAAATGCCAAACGCACGATTTGCGTGTAGCAAGGCTTGTTGGCGTCCTTCCGGCGGTATAATACTTTTGCACGACTCTCCAAGGCGAGAGGGATCCATCCACCAAAGGGGAAGTCTCTAGCCCTTTTTGTTCCTGCAGAAACCTCAGCTTCTTCTGTCCAGTCGAAGCTTCTTTGCACCCGCAGCTGGCATTTCCTGGGCATCTGCCCATCTCCGACTTGCTTGTGACTTTTGGACTTGGTCCCCTTGTTCCACAGGTACCCTAGATTGGAAATCCACAGTTGTTGCATTGCTGGTTTGTGTCTTTCCTGCATTATTCCTCTAACACGACTCTTTTGTCCTTAGGGGAACTTTAGTGCACTTTGCACTCACTTTTCAGGGTCTTGGGGAGGGTTATTTTGCTAACTCTCACTATTTTCTAATAGTCCCAGCGACCCTCTACAAGGTCACATAGGTTTGGGGTCCATTCGTGGTTCGCATTCCACTTCTGGAGTATATGGTTTGTGTTGCCCCTATCCCTATGTTTCCCCATTGCATCCTATTGTAACTACACACTGTTTGCACTGTTTTCTAAGACTATACTGCATATTTTTGCTATTGTGTATATATATCTTGTGTATATTTCCTATCCTCTCACTGAGGGTACACTCTAAGATACTTTGGCATATTGTCATAAAAATAAAGTACCTTTATTTTTTAGTGTAACTGTGTATTGTGTTTTCTTATGATATTGTGCATATGACACTAAGTGGTACTGTAGTAGCTTCACACGTCTCCTAGTTCAGCCTAAGCTGCTCTGCTAAGCTACCATTATCTATCAGCCTAAGCTGCTAGACACCCTATACACTAATAAGGGATAACTGGGCCTGGTGCAAGTACCCCTTGGTACTCACTACAAGCCAGTCCAGCCTCCTACATTGGTTGTGCAGTGGTGGGATAAGTGCTTGAGACTACTTACCACTCTTGTCATTGTACTTTTCATAAGAGAAAAATATACAAAACAAGGTCAGTGTATATACACATAGCCAAAAAGTTTTGCATTTCCTCTTTTCACTCTTTTCTAAGTGCTGAAAAGTACTTCTAAACTTTCAAAAAGTTCTTAAAAGTTTAAAAAGTTTTTTTCTGTCTTTCCAAAAAGTTCTGAAAACTTTTGTCTCTTTCTCTATCACTTTAACTCTCTCAAAAAAATGTCTGGCACAGGCCAAAGTGTTGATCTGTCCAAACTTGCATATGACAACCTTAGCTGGAAAAGAGCAAGGAGTCTCTGTATAGAGAGAGGTTTGAGTGTAGGGAAGAATCCTGCCTTGGAACTGTTAATTAACATGCTTAGAGAACAGGATAAGGCCAGAGGTGGCCCATCTGTTGAAAAAGTACCTAATAGTTCCCAATCTGATTCAGGGACTCCCCCAGGAAAAGATTCAGGAAAGAAACTTCCTAGCCTGCCCATTACTAGACAATCTAGCATAGATGGTAATGATGATGAGCCACACCAAAGAAATAGTGTTGTCTCACATCATAGCAAAAGCATTTATTCTCACCATACTGGTAGTAATGTTTCTGTAAACCAAGCTGTTAAGTTGGCTTCTGTAAGGGACAGGTCTCCTTCTGTTCATTCCCATCATAGCTCTGTTTCTAGAAATGTCCCTCCCACCAACCCTGATGACAGAATGTTAGAGAGGGAACTCAATAAGTTGAGGGTGGAACAAACCAGACTGAAGCTTAAAAAGCAACAGCTGGATTTGGATAGACAGTCTTTTGAATTAGAGAAGGAAAGACAGAAGTTGGGTTTAGATACCCATGGTGGCAGCAGCAGTATTCCCCATAGTCATCCTGCAAAAGAGCATGATTCCAGGAATCTGCACAAGATAGTTCCCCCTTATAAGGAGGGGGATGACATTAACAAGTGGTTTGCTGCACTTGAGAGGGCCTGTGTCGTACAGGATGTCCCTCAAAGGCAGTGGGCTGCTATCCTATGGCTATCATTTAGTGGAAAAGGTAGGGATAGGCTCCTTACTGTGAAAGAAAATGATGCCAATAATTTCCAAGTTCTTAAGAATGCACTCCTGGATGGTTATGGCTTAACCACTGAACAGTACAGGATAAAGTTCAGAGAGACCAAAAAGGAGTCTTCACAAGACTGGGTTGATTTCATTGACCATTCAGTGAAGGCCTTGGAGGGGTGGTTACATGGCAGTAAAGTTACTGATTATGACAGCCTGTATAACTTAATCCTGAGAGAGCATATTCTTAATAATTGTGTGTCTGATTTGTTGCACCAGTACTTGGTGGACTCTGATCTGACCTCTCCCCAAGAATTGGGAAAGAAGGCAGACAAATGGGTCAGAACAAGAGTGAACAGAAAAGTTCATACAGGGGGTGACAAAGATGGCAACACAAAGAAGGATGGTAAGTCTTCTGACAAGGGTGGGGACAAATCTAAAAATGAGTCTTCATCAGGCCCACAAAAACACTCTGGTGGGGGTGGTGGGTCCAAATCCTCCTTTAATCAGAACAAGGAAAAGAAACCATGGTGCTATTTATGTAAAATAAAAGGCCATTGGACAACAGATCCCAGTTGTCCAAAGAAAGGCACCACAGCTCCTACCACTACAACCCCTACTGCTACACCTAGTGTCCCTACTAATAGCAGTGGTGGTGGGAGCAAACCTACTAATAGCCAATCCAAGGGAGTAGCTGGGCTCACTTTTGGTAATTTAGTTGGGGTTGGTCTGATTAGGGAGACCACAGAGGCTACTTTAGTCTCTGAAGGGGCTATTGATTTAGCCACTTTGGTTGCTTGCCCCCATAACTTGGAGAAGTACAAGCAACTAACCCTAATAAATGGTGTTGAGGTCCAGGCCTACAGGGACACAGGTGCCAGTGTCACAATGGTGATTGAGAAACTGGTGCACCCTGAACAACACATACTTGGACACCAGTACCAAGTAACCGATGCTCACAACATAACACAAAGCCACCCCATGGCTGTTGTAAATCTCAACTGGGGGGGGGTAACTGGTCCAAAGAAAGTTGTGGTAGCTTCAGATTTACCTGTAGACTGTCTATTAGGGAATGATTTGGAGACATCAGCTTGGTCAGATGTGGAGTTGGAGGCCCATGCAGCAATGCTGGGCATCCCAGGGCATATTTTTGCTTTGACAAGGGCTCAGGCCAAAAAGCAAAAAGGACAGGGAAGCTTGGATCCTGGAACAATGGACCAAGTGCTCCCTAAAGCTAGGGCTAGTAGAAGCAAACCACTTCCTACTATCCCTCCCTCTACAGTGGATTCTACTTCTGAGGAAGAAGAATTCCCTCCCTGTGCAGAACCTACACCAGAGGAGCTGGAAGCAGACACTGCTGAGCTTTTGGGTGAAGGGGGGCCTGCCAGAGAGGAACTGAGTGTGGCACAGCAAACCTGTCCCACATTAGAGGGTCTCAGACAGCAAGCTGTCAAACAGGCTAATGGGGATGTCAGTGACTCTCACAGAGTTTACTGGGAGGACAACCTCTTGTACACTGAGCATAGGGATCCTAAACCTGGAGCTGCCAGGAGATTAGTGATTCCTCAGGAGTACAGAAAGTTCCTCCTAACACTGGCACATGACATTCCCTTAGCTGGGCACCTAGGACAAATGAAAATTTGGGACAGGCTTGTTCCCCTGTTTCATTGGCCTAGGATGTCTGAGGACACAAAGGAATTTTGTAAGTCCTGTGAAACCTGTCAAGCCAGTGGCAAGACAGGTGGCACCCCAAAGGCACCCCTTATTCCACTGCCTGTGGTTGGGGTTCCCTTTGAAAGGGTAGGGGTTGACATAGTTGGCCCCATTGACCCTCCTACTGCTTCAGGCAATAGGTTTATCTTGGTGGTAGTGGACCATGCCACAAGATATCCTGAAGCAATTCCTTTAAGGACCACTACAGCTCCTGCAGTGGCAAAGGCCCTCCTGGGAATATTTTCCAGGGTGGGCTTCCCAAAGGAAGTAGTATCAGACAGAGGAAGCAATTTCATGTCTGCATACTTAAAGGCCATGTGGAAGGAGTGTGGTGTAACTTACAAGTTCACAACACCCTATCATCCACAAACAAATGGACTGGTGGAGAGATTTAATAAAACTCTCAAAGGCATGATTATGGGTCTCCCTGAAAAACTCCGCAGGAGATGGGATATCCTTCTACCATGCCTCCTTTTTGCCTACAGGGAGGTACCCCAGAAAGGAGTGGGCTTCAGCCCCTTTGAACTTCTTTTTGGACACCCTGTTAGGGGTCCACTCACACTTGTAAAGGAGGGTTGGGAACAACCTTTAAAAGCTCCTAAGCAGGATATTGTGGATTATGTACTTGGCCTCAGATCAAGGATGGCTGAGTACATGAAAAAGGCCAGTAAAAACCTTCAGGCCAGCCAAGAGCTCCAGAAGCAATGGCATGATCAGAAGGCTGTTTTGGTTCAGTACCAACCAGGGCAGAAAGTGTGGGTCTTGGAGCCTGTGGCCCCAAGAGCACTCCAAGATAAATGGAGTGGTCCCCACACAATTGTTGAAAAGAAGGGTGAAGTCACCTACTTGGTTGACTTAGGCACTGCCAGGAGTCCCCTTAGGGTGCTCCATGTCAACCGCCTGAAGCCCTACTATGACAGGGCTGATCTCACCCTGCTCATGGCAACAGATGAGGGACAGGAAGAAGACAGTGATCCTCTACCTGATCTCTTCTCTTCCACAGAACAAGATGCTCTTGTGGAAGGTGTAGTTTTGGCTGATTGTCTTACTGCTGAGCAGAAAGATAATTGCATAAATCTCCTAGGACAATTTTCAGAACTCTTCTCTACTGTGCCAGGCACCACTTCTTGGTGTGAGCACACTATAGATACTGGAGACAGTTTACCTGTCAAAAGTAAGATCTATAGGCAGCCTGACCATGTCAGGGACTGCATAAAGCAAGAAGTTCAGAAAATGTTGGAACTAGGAGTGGTTGAGCACTCTGACAGTCCATGGGCTTCTCCTGTGGTACTGGTACCAAAACCCAATTCTAAAGATGGAAAGAAAGAAATGCGGTTTTGTGTAGACTATAGAGGTCTCAACTTGGTAACCAAAACTGATGCTCACCCTATACCCAGGGCAGATGAGCTTATAGATACACTGGCATCTGCCAAGTATCTAAGCACTTTTGATTTGACTGCAGGGTATTGGCAGATCAAATTGTCAGAAGATGCTAAACCTAAGACTGCATTTTCTACCATTGGAGGACATTACCAGTTTACTGTAATGCCTTTTGGTTTGAAAAATGCACTTGCCACTTTTCAGAGGTTGGTGAACACAGTCCTGCAAGGGCTGGAAGCTTTCAGTGCAGCATATTTGGACGATATAGCTGTCTTTAGCTCCAGCTGGGATGATCACCTGGTCCACCAATGGAAAGTTTTAGAGGCCCTGCAAAAGGCAGGCCTCACTATCAAGGCTTCAAAGTGCCAGATAGGGCAGGGTAAGGTGGTTTATCTGGGACACCTTGTTGGTGGGGAACAGATTGCACCATTTCAGGGGAAAATCCAAACTATTATTGATTGGGTTCCCCCCTACCACTCAGACTCAGGTGAGAGCCTCCCTAGGCCTCACTGGGTACTACAGGAGGTTCATTAAGAACTATGGCTCCATTGCAGCCCCTCTTAATGACTTCACATCCAAGAAAATGCCTAAAAAGGTATTATGGACAGCAAGCTGTCAGAAAGCTTTTGAGGAGCTGAAGCAGGCCATGTGCTCTGCACCTGTCCTGAAAAGCCCTTGTTACTCTAAAAAATTCTATGTCCAAACTGATGCATCTGAATTAGGAGTAGGGGCAGTCCTATCACAACTTAATTCTGAGGACCAGGATCAACCTGTTGCTTTTATTAGTAGGAGGTTGACCCCTAGAGAAAAGCGTTGGTCTGCCATTGAGAGGGAGGCCTTTGCTGTGGTCTGGGCTCTGAAGAAGTTGAGGCCATACCTGTTTGGCACTCACTTCATTGTTCAGACAGACCACAAACCTCTACTTTGGCTAAAACAAATGAAAGGTGAAAATCCTAAATTGTTGAGGTGGTCCATATCCCTACAGGGAATGGACTATACAGTGGAACATAGACCTGGGAGTAGCCACTCTAATGCAGATGGACTCTCCAGATATTTCCACTTAGACAATGAAGACTCATCAGGTAATGGCTAGTCTTATTGTCCTTCGTTTGGGGGGGGGGGGTTGTGTAGGAAAGTACCATCTTGCCTGGCATGTTACCCCCATTTTTCACTGTATATATGTTGTTTTAGTTGTATGTGTCACTGGGACCCTGGTAACCCAGGGCCCCAGTGCTCATAAGTGTGCCTGAATGTGTTACCTGTGTAGTGACTAACTGTCTCACTGAGGCTCTGCTAATCAGAACCTCAGTGGTTATGCTCTCTCATTTCTTTCCAAATTGTCACTAACAGGCTAGTGACCATTTTTACCAATTTACATTGGCTTACTGGAACACCCTTATAATTCCCTAGTATATGGTACTGAGGTACCCAGGGTATTGGGGTTCCAGGAGATCCCTATGGGCTGCAGCATTTCTTTTGCCACCCATAGGGAGCTCTGACAAATCTTACACAGGCCTGCCACTGCAGCCTGAGCGAAATAACGTCCACGTTATTTCACAGCCATTTTACACTGCACTTAAGTAACTTATAAGTCACCTATATGTCTAACCTTTACCTGGTAAAGGTTAGGTGCAAAGTTACTTAGTGTGAGGGCACCCTGGCACTAGCCAAGGTGCCCCCACATTGTTCAGAGCCAATTCCCTGAACTTTGTGAGTGCGGGGACACCATTACACGCGTGCACTACATATAGGTCACTACCTATATGTAGCTTCACCATGGTAACTCTGAATATGGCCATGTAACATGTCTATGATCATGGAATTGCCCCCTCTATGCCATCCTGGCATTGTTGGTACAATTCCATGATCCCAGTGGTCTGTAGCACAGACCCTGGTACTGCCAGACTGCCCTCCCTGGGGTTTCACTGCAGCTGCTGCTGCTGCCAACCCCTCAGACAGGCAGCTGCCCTCCTGGGGTCCAGCCAGGCCTGGCCCAGGATGGCAGAACAAAGAACTTCCTCTGAGAGAGGGTGTGACACCCTCTCCCTTTGGAAAATGGTGTGAAGGCAGGGGAGGAGTAGCCTCCCCCAGCCTCTGGAAATGCTTTCTTGGGCACAGATGTGCCCAATTCTGCATAAGCCAGTCTACACCGGTTCAGGGACCCCTTAGCCCCTGCTCTGGCGCGAAACTGGACAAAGGAAAGGGGAGTGACCACTCCCCTGACCTGCACCTCCCCTGGGAGGTGTCCAGAGCTCCTCCAGTGTGCTCCAGACCTCTGCCATCTTGGAAACAGAGGTGCTGCTGGCACACTGGACTGCTCTGAGTGGCCAGTGCCACCAGGTGACGTCAGAGACTCCTGCTGATAGGCTCCTTCAGGTGTTAGTAGCCTTTCCTCTCTCCTAGGTAGCCAAACCCTCTTTTCTGGCTATTTAGGGTCTCTGTCTCTGGGGAAACTTTAGATAACGAATGCATGAGCTCAGCCGAGTTCCTCTGCATCTCTCTCTTCACCTTCTGATAAGGAAACGACCGCTGACCGCGCTGGAAGCCTGCAAACCTGCAACATAGTAGCAAAGACGACTACTGCAACTCTGTAACGCTGATCCTGCCGCCTTCTCGACTGTTTTCCTGCTTGTGCATGCTGTGGGGGTAGCCTGCCTCCTCTCTGCACCAGAAGCTCCGAAGAAATCTCCCGTGGGTCGACGGAATCTTCCCCCTGCAACCGCAGGCACCAAAAAGCTGCATTACCGGTCCCTTGGGTCTCCTCTCAGCATGACGAGCGAGGTCCCTCGAATCCAGCGACTCTGTCCAAGTGACCCCCACAGTCCAGTGACTCTTCAGCCCAAGTTTGGTGGAGGTAAGTCCTTGCCTCACCTCGCTGGGCTGCATTGCTGGGAACCGCGACTTTGCAGCTACTCCGGCCCCTGTGCACTTCCGGCGGAAATCCTTTATGCACAGCCAAGCCTGGGTCCACGGCACTCTAACCTGCATTGCACGACTTTCTAAGTTGGTCTCCGGCGACGTGGGACTCCTTTGCGCAACTTCGGCGAGCACCGTTTCACGCATCCTGGTAGTGCCTGTTTCTGGCACTTCTCCGGGAGCTACCTGCTTCAGTGAGGGCTCTTTGTCTTGCTCGACGTCCCCTCTCTCTTCAGGTCCAATTTGCGACCTCCTGGTCCCTCCTGGGCCCCAGCAGCGTCCAAAAATGCCAAACGCACGATTTGCGTGTAGCAAGGCTTGTTGGCGTCCTTCCGGCGGTATAATACTTTTGCACGACTCTCCAAGGCGAGAGGGATCCATCCACCAAAGGGGAAGTCTCTAGCCCTTTTTGTTCCTGCAGAAACCTCAGCTTCTTCTGTCCAGTCGAAGCTTCTTTGCACCCGCAGCTGGCATTTCCTGGGCATCTGCCCATCTCCGACTTGCTTGTGACTTTTGGACTTGGTCCCCTTGTTCCACAGGTACCCTAGATTGGAAATCCACAGTTGTTGCATTGCTGGTTTGTGTCTTTCCTGCATTATTCCTCTAACACGACTCTTTTGTCCTTAGGGGAACTTTAGTGCACTTTGCACTCACTTTTCAGGGTCTTGGGGAGGGTTATTTTGCTAACTCTCACTATTTTCTAATAGTCCCAGCGACCCTCTACAAGGTCACATAGGTTTGGGGTCCATTCGTGGTTCGCATTCCACTTCTGGAGTATATGGTTTGTGTTGCCCCTATCCCTATGTTTCCCCATTGCATCCTATTGTAACTACACACTGTTTGCACTGTTTTCTAAGACTATACTGCATATTTTTGCTATTGTGTATATATATCTTGTGTATATTTCCTATCCTCTCACTGAGGGTACACTCTAAGATACTTTGGCATATTGTCATAAAAATAAAGTACCTTTATTTTTTAGTGTAACTGTGTATTGTGTTTTCTTATGATATTGTGCATATGACACTAAGTGGTACTGTAGTAGCTTCACACGTCTCCTAGTTCAGCCTAAGCTGCTCTGCTAAGCTACCATTATCTATCAGCCTAAGCTGCTAGACACCCTATACACTAATAAGGGATAACTGGGCCTGGTGCAAGTACCCCTTGGTACTCACTACAAGCCAGTCCAGCCTCCTACATTGGTTGTGCAGTGGTGGGATAAGTGCTTGAGACTACTTACCACTCTTGTCATTGTACTTTTCATAAGAGAAAAATATACAAAACAAGGTCAGTGTATATACACATAGCCAAAAAGTTTTGCATTTCCTCTTTTCACTCTTTTCTAAGTGCTGAAAAGTACTTCTAAACTTTCAAAAAGTTCTTAAAAGTTTAAAAAGTTTTTTTCTGTCTTTCCAAAAAGTTCTGAAAACTTTTGTCTCTTTCTCTATCACTTTAACTCTCTCAAAAAAATGTCTGGCACAGGCCAAAGTGTTGATCTGTCCAAACTTGCATATGACAACCTTAGCTGGAAAAGAGCAAGGAGTCTCTGTATAGAGAGAGGTTTGAGTGTAGGGAAGAATCCTGCCTTGGAACTGTTAATTAACATGCTTAGAGAACAGGATAAGGCCAGAGGTGGCCCATCTGTTGAAAAAGTAC